>NC_045434.1:205538753-205600825 GCF_002776525.5 Piliocolobus tephrosceles | reverse complement strand
AAAAAAAAAAAGAAAGAAAAAAAGAAGGAAGCTTGGGATATCTCTGCTGGATTCCTGCCACTCACCTCCCTGCCTTAACCAGAGCCACTACTACTATTATTTATTTATTTATTTATTTTCTTAAATTGAGACAGAGTCTTGCTCTGTCACTCAGGCTGGAGTGTAGCGGTGCTATCTTGGCTCACTGCAACCTCCGCCTCCTAGGTTCAAGTGATTCTCCTGCCTCAGCCTCCCAAGTAGTTGGGACTATAGGCATGCACCACCATGCCTGGCTAATTTTCGCATTTTTAGTAGAGATGGGGTTTCACTATGTTGGCCTGTCTGGTCTTGAACTTCTGACCTCAAATGATCCGTTTGCCTTGGCCTCCCAAAGTGCTGGGATGACAGGAGTGAGCCACCACACCTGACCCAGAGCCACTATTATTTCATCTGGTTTTATATATTGAGCTTCTGCACACAATTCTATTTAGGAAAAAATGTTTTACAAGATGATCTCTTAGGACCCTGACTCAGTTACTGTAAGTGATGATTCCTGCCCGCCTTCATTCCTCTGTACCAGTGAGAAACCAAAGGAGGCCTCAGAGGCTCCAGAGGGTTAACGCCCAGCCCACATTGCAGCTCCAGGGCCCCACACCCTCCTATGCCCCAGCACCAGCCCTGTTCTGAGCTGAGCAAACAGCTATTCTTGGAGTGGCTCTGGGCAAAGCAACAAAGGGGCCCATTGTGCCCCTGCAGATCCTGTTGGCTGCCTTTCTGCCCAGGAAGAACCCTTTATAATCCCTCTCGCAGAAAGCAGAAACCCGAGAGCCAGGGGCTTCAGGCACCAGGCTTGTCCCTGGAGGCTGCAGGGAGGGGCCCAGGACAGTATTGAGGGAGAGGGAAGGGGCTTGGGGGTGGTTATGACCTTCTTGCTTATTAGAGAGAGGCTAAGGAGAGCATGGATGGAGGGACAGGCTGCCAATCCCTGTGGCCAGGTCTCTTCTGCCTACCAAGGAATCCCAGAACCCAGGACATGGTTACACTCAATGTAGTCTTTGGCAATACATGAATGAATGCACCTGCCCTTCTTGGCTTTGCAAACTATATTACCCAAGTGATTTAAAAAACAAACAAACAAACAAACAAAAAACCCAAAAAAACCAGAAATCAGGCCATTTGCTTTCTTGAAAATATTCACTGGCTCCTCAGTGCCTACCCATATACAAGAATATCCAAACTCTTCATCCTCACATTGAACTAGGGGCATTCGGCCATTGCAACTTAGCTTGACACTCTGGTTTCATTTTCTGCGGTTCCTTCCACCAGTTCAACTCCCTGCATTGTTCCATCTCACTGTGCATTTTGACATATAAGTCGTTCCTTTTACCAGCAAGACTTTCCCCTGACTTCTCTGCCTGGCAAATGTCCATCTCTCCTTGAAGACCTAACTCAATCCATTTGCCCCCACAGTTACTGGCCCATTAGGCAGTTCACTCCTTGAAGGTAGGGATTGTATCTTCTTGTTTGTTTGTTTGTTTGTTTCAGCACCTGGCCTAGTATGGGCACACCTTAAGTGTAAATGTTTGCTGACGGAGGGCTGGAGGAGGAAAGCTTACTTATATGGTCATTCAGTCACTCAACATGCATTTACTGAACACTTACAATGTGCCAGGCACAGTTCTAGGCGTTGGGGGGTAGATTGATGAAAAAGTGAACACATTCCCTGGGCCCATGGAAAAGACAGACTTTTTTTTGTTTGAGACGGAGTCTCTTGCTCTGTTGCCCAGGCTGGAGTGCAGTGGCACGATCTCGGCTCACTACAATCTCCGCCTCCCAGGTTCAAGCGATTCTCCTGCCTCAGCCTCCTGAGTAGCTGGGATTATAGGCACATGCCACCACGATGCCTGGCTAATTTTTGTATTTTTTAGTAGAGACGGGATTTCACCATGTTGTCCAGGCTGGTTTGGAACTCTTGACTTCAAGTCATCTGCCTGCCTCAGCCTCCCAAAGTGCTGGGATTACAGGTGTGAGCCACCGTGCCTGTCCAGAAAAGACAGACTTTCAATGGATTACATGATTACAGCTGTGATAATTGCTATAAAGGAGAAGGAGAGGGTGCCATGAGCCCCCAGTCTGGGGTTCAAAGAGCGATTCCCTGAGAAAGTGGCATTTGAACTAAGGTCTAAACTTTATACTCTAAAGGACAGGCAAGAATTAATGACACCATTGCAGTGCTGACTGTAAAAAAAAAAGAAGAAGAATTAAACCAGAGATTCTTAAATTTGAGTGTGCATTACCACTACCTACCGGGCCTGCTAAAATACAGGTGAATGGGCCCAGCCCCTGAGTTTCTGATCTATCAGCTATGGAGTGGGACCTGAGAAACTGCATTTCTAACAAGCTCCCAGGTGATGTTGATGCTGCTGGTCCAGAGACCACAGTTTGAAAACCACTGAGTTGGACAAGCGAGGAGAGGAAGAGGAGCACAGATTTTCAAGCAACAGGACAGCTTGCTTGATGGCCCAAGGTGGAGGTTAGTCCTGCATGTTCGAGAAGCTGGAAAGAGGGGGGTGTGTCTGGACTTTGTGAGCAAGGGGAAGGGAGAGTGGTGGGAGCAGGGGTTTTAGGTAACAGTGAGGAGCTGGCTTTCCTCTGATTGTAGAGAGAAGTCACTGAAGGCTTCTAAGCAGGGGTGGCATGATCAGTTTTGCGCTGTAGATAGATCATCCAGGGTGCAGGGTCACCCAGAAGGCAGGGTGGGGGATGGATTTCAGGAGAGCAACAGAGGAAGTGGGGGAGGGGATGGCTGCAGCTGCCCACGCGAGCAATGATAGTGGCGGTGGACATAGACAGAAATGGTCACTTGGTTGGTGCCAAACAAAGGACATCTGCCCAGCCCCACAAATGCCTCGTGGTCTCTAGGAGCCAGGGGTCCTCTCTGGTCTTGGCTCAGTCAGTGGGGAGGGTCACTGGCTTGGCCTTGCAGGGCTGGGGTGGTTCACCAGCCCCGGACCTGAGGGCATGAAGCACGTGCTCCTCGCTGGCACCTGGCTCTCTTAGCTTCCCCGCCTGGCCTGGGCCTCATTAACACCAGCCGGGGCTCATCCCCAGAGTGACCCCAGCTCCTGGCAGCCTGGGTGTGACATCCTGCTATTGGGGCTTTAGAGGAGTCTGGCGGGGGGAGTTGTGGGTGCCAGCCTGGCATGCAACCCCATGGCGAGCAAGAGGCAGGCAAGGACCTGGGGGAGAATGACCTCAGTCCAGACCTCACACCTGGTGCTCGGCTTGGTGATGGCTGCAGCCCTGTGGGTGAGCAGCTGCCTTGAACAGGGATCAGTGGAGGCAAACCATGACGTCTGCCTTCAGCCAGCTTCCCTCACCACCTGGTGCATCCAGCTGTCCCAGGCCTCTCATTAGGGAAGAAACAACCTGATCTATAGCTGCTCCTCTCCTCAGAAACCTTCAATGACTCCCTGCTACTTACAGAACAAAGTCCAGTGCCTGAACAATGCATTCAAAGCCTGGTTAGAGCTCATCAACCCTCTAGCCTTATACTCCAGGCCACTGAAGCTGTGCCCCTTCTGTGCGCCCCAACTTTCCTGCCAGTTATCTCTGGCCCTGAGTAGCACGCTCTTAGTCTCACTCTGAACCCCAGTCTATCCTTCAAGACCCAGCTCAGTTGCCACCTCTTCCAGGAAGTCATCCCTGATCTCATCAGCCAGAATATATCTCTCCCTCCATTTATTGGTGTCTCAAACAACACTTAATAAATGTGGTTCAACACTTTTTTCCCGTAAGTGCTATGAACTCTTTGAGGACAGGGATCAGGTCTCATTATTATTTGTTTTCAAAAGAAACGCAATACTAATACGTAACAACTTACTGAGTATTTGCTATTATTATTATTATTTTTCTAACCACTAGACCAATAGGGAACTGAGTATTCATTATGTCTCAGGCATTGTACCAAGCCCATGGCCCACAAGACCTCAGTCCATTCTTTCGATAACCCCATGAGGCCCATTTTACAGATGAGCACACTGAGGCCCGTAGAGGGCAAGCACCCACTTCAAGTCTCAGGGACAGTCATGGCCGAGTGTGAGGAGAACTCAAGGTTTCTGAGACCTGGGCCTGGCTGCCCCCTCCCTGGAAGAGAATTCAAAGTCTAGAGACTTCTCCGAGTGGACCAGGTAGGTGTGTCTGGTGTGGGGCAGAGGAGAGGGTCAGGCCTGGCTCTGAAGAGGTCCAAATGAGAGCCCCTTACTTATTTCACAGGTGGGAGTCTGAGACTCAGAGAAAGGACACCAAAGACTGGCTTCCTGTCCTGGGTTCTTGGGTAAATGACATAGAGAAGCAGGCCTGGGCCCTTCAAAGCCCCTGGTGCAGGGTCTGGCGTGGCTGGGCAGGAGAGAGCTGCCTTCAAAAACTGCCTCCTCCAAAGTGTAGCGGGTGTGTCTGGCCAGCTAGGGGTGGGCACTGGGGTGAGCCCCTGCCACTGTGCTCCCATTCCAACTCAGGGCCCTGCAGTCAACGAGGGAAGGTCTCAGGGACTCCAGCTATGCAGGGACTGCGGGCCTGGTCCTCCTTAGAACACTCCCAACCCCAGGGAACTAGTCTGAAACCAGAGCCCTGGAGCAACGCCTGGCAAGGCCTCCCGTTTGGGGTTGAGGGCTCTGGGTGCTGTTCTAATTTATGGGCCACCTGACCCGGCCTGAATTCCTCCCACTGTCATTCTCTCAGGAACAAGTGCTGCTCGGGCCAAGCTTGGCCACGTGCCCTTGACCTTCCACAGGCCCATCCAACGGTGCCTGTCCCTTGAGGCTGGGGGTGGGGAGCTCAGCCCCATGACAGGCCAGTCCACAGGCATCACAGGCCACATTCATTCATTCATTCATTCATTCATTCATTCATTCATTCATCGATCCATCCATCCAGGGAGCCCTTCATTGACTCCAGGGAGGATCACAAACAAGGAGGAGGTACATCTGGAACACAAGTGTCAGGAGGACAGCCCAGCAAAGCAAGCAGGGACCTGGGCTCTGCACCCCACAGTTTACCAGCTGTGCCATCCTGGACAAATATTCCTTCCTTCAGTTTCCCCAGCTGCGAAAAGGGGGCAATAATCGTACCTAACTCATAAAGTTATTGCAAGGTTTAAATATGTAAATTATTAAATGCCCGTGAGATGAGCATGCAAAGTGCTGAGAAGGCTGCCGGGCACAAAATAAGTGTTCAATAAATGTAAACTAGTAATATTAAGAAACAATGAGAAATGTGCAAAGAAAAAAATGTGATGAGATTGAAGTTCTCGGGACTCAGGGTAGGGCACCATATGGGGTAGTCAAGGAAAGCTGCCTGGAGGAGGTGACATTGGAGCTGAGACTTGACTGATAAAAGTCAGGCTTGTGGGGATCTGGTGGATGGTGTTCCAGGCAGAAGGCCCTGAGGTGGGAACGAGCTTGGCGCAGCCAAGAGCTAACAGCATCTACGAAACCAGTGTGGCCGGAATGGAGTGTGTGCTGAGGAATTGCCAGGAGAGGAGATCAGTGAGGTGGGGCCTGGCACACTATGGGGAGGGGAGCCCATAGCACCCCAGGCCCCCATCACGGCAAACTGGATCTCAGACCCTCCTGGCCTTTGTCTTAATGACACTTTTTAAAAAAGCAAATACCCTGTAATCCCAGCACTTTGGGAGGTCGAGGCGGGTGGATCACGAGGTCTGGAGATCGAGACCATCCTGGCTAACATGGTGCAACCCCGTCTCTACTAAAAATACAAAAAAATTAGCCAGGCGTGGTGGCGGGCGCCTGTAGTCCCAGCTACTCGGAGGCTGAGGCAGGAGAATGGCGTGAACCTGGGAGGTGGAGCTTGCAGTGAGTCGAGATCGCGCCACTGCACTCCAGCCTGGGCGACAGAACGAGACTCCGTCTCAAAAAACAAAACAAAACAAAAAAGCAGATACATCTGTAGCCCTCACACCAACCAAGAGACAGAAAGTCTGGGAGTGAGTCTGTGCCAAATTGTCTAGGAGCGCCTGCCTGATACCTTCTTCCTATCTTCTGCCAGCGAGTTACGGGCAAATTATTATCATTTACTCGATATTACTAGCTGACATTGATCTTCTTTCTATCTTCTGCTGGGACAATGGCTGGTCAGCCTCTGCCTTGGGGAATCCCAGGGAAGGGATTCCTCCCACCTCCACCTCACAGACGCAGCTGGAACCAGGAGACTGCTCTGCACAGGCAAAGGGACAATGTTAACATCATTCTGGTGTCCTGAAGCTCCTGCAGAGCTGAGGATCTGGATCCTGGCCCCTGTCCACCAGGGAGGAAAAGAAGAGCCTTGCCTTCTTGAGAACTCTCACTGACAGAGGCATAAGCTGAGGGAGGGACAGAAGAAGCCATTCCCAAGGCCCAGCTTGTGGGCAGAGGGTGACCACCCTCCTACCTACTTTACTCCGAGGCTGCCCTCTCTCTATCCTTCCAGACTCTGGGGGTGTCCATGCCTCCAGCGCTCACAGGAGGTGGGTGGCCAGGGTGGAACCAACCTAGAGACTCCCTCTGTGCTCTCTCTCCAACGTCAAGCCCGAATCAGATGGGGACCCAGGCTAGCCCCCCTGAAGAAGTGGCTTTCGGCTAAAGGGGCCACTGGAGGAGATTGTGTGGGCCAGGTGTACCTGTGCCAAGACTAAGATGAGTCCATTTGGGAAGAGCAGAAGAAAACAGTGAGTATCTCTAACAACAATCACAAAGTACAATTTCTAAGAAACACCCTACTTCCTTCTTTCTGTGTATCTACTCATTGCTTGCTGGAGACTAGCAGTCAGAATGAGGCTAGGTTAAGGCATCCGTTCCCAGGGGGGCCAGTTTTGCTGGGAGAGCATGGGTGGCCCAGAGCACCCCTGCCCTTGGTGACCTGGATGACCCCTCATGGGGCAGCAAAGAGGTCGATTGTTCATCACCGTGACCCTGAGTGTACAACTTCTATTGAACACAAAATCCCTCCTCCTGTTCTCTGATCGACCCTCATTTGGGTCAGTGGAGGCTCAGAGAAGTGAAGTGATTTGCTCAAGGTCGCACAGCCCATGGATGGAAGCTGGTAGGGCAGTGCCTGCCAGGACCACAAGGTCTATTGAGGAATGGGGCCGGGGAGGCCCCTGCTGTGTGTCTGGAGGGGAACAGGCTGTGCCAGCATCACAGGAAAGGGAGCCCAGAGCCCCTGGGAAGGGGAGTGGGTGCTGAGGCCGGTTCACTCGCCTTTGTGACTCAGGAGTGAGGATCAGGAAGCCACTCCCTAATTAACTGGGCCCAGCAGCCCCAGGCCTTGTTCCTTGGGGTCTACTTGGAGGCTCTGGGGGCATCACTTGGGGTCTTGAGCCAGGACCTGTATCTGGGCAGCAAAGGACTCAGGGAAGAGTGGAAGGTCAAATGGGAGTGGGTGAAGTCTCTGGGGACAGTGGGCTCGTGGCCAGGGTGGAAGAGACACAAGTTGAGAGGGCCGTCCAGTTCAACCTGCTGGTTTTAGGGTCACATAGGACAGAGCAGGAGATAAGAGCATGAGTCCTGAGTCAAACAGACCTGGACCTGAGTCCTGTGTGACACTGGACAGATGGCTCCGTCTCTCTGCACCTTACCTTCCTCATCTGTAAAATGGGATGATCAATGAACCCTCCAGGGTCTATGGTGAGGAAGAAAGGAGGTGGTGGGTTCAGCTCCTAAGTGCCCACTAATACCTCCTCCTGTTATCAATACTGACAATTGCTCTCATTACTACAGGTAATTCGAGTCACAATAGCAATAGCAACTCAAGCTCCTTAGTCCTGGAAGAGGCTTCCTTCCACTGGACCAGTGAGTCCTCAACTGGCTATGACTTTGCCCCCCTGCCAGGGGACTGCTGGCACTGTCTGGAGACATTTTTGGTTGTCACAATTTGGGGGTTGCTACTGGCATCTAGGGGACAGAGGTCAGGGATGCCACTAAACATCCCGCTACAATAAAGAAATATCAAGCCCAAAATGCAATAGTGCTGAGATTGAGAAACTCTGCACTAGACCTGTGCTGTCTAGGACAGTGGCCACCAGCACAGTGGCCCGTAAGCACCTGAGACGCACTCAGTCTACGCTGAGGTGTGTTGAAGTGTAAAATGTGCACTGGATTACAAAGACTTAGCATGAAAAAAAGAAGGTAAACCATTTCCTTAATAATTTTTATATTGATTGCATGTTGAAATGATAATATTTTAAAATATTGGGTTAAATAAAATATATTATTAAAATTATGCCTGTTGTTTTAACTTTTAAAAAGATGTGGACTACTAGAAGATTTAAAATGCAATTGTGGTTTTATTGTGGTTCACACCGGACTTTTCTGGACAGTACTGGTCTAGAGCGCACTGCCCCTCTCTATGGTGGCAGAGAATCTTCAGTGCTGGTGGGGTGAGGGTCTTTGTGGTCATTGAGACAGGACAAGGGGAATCGTCACACTGCTGCCCCCTGCTGGAGGGAGGCTGAGTCCACATCTGCCCCACTCCCTGCCCCTACCCCAGCTGGCCCTCTCTCTGCCAGGATAAAGCGAAGGCAGGGGGCCTGAGCAGGAACCCTCCTTTGCTCCCCACTCCCGACTGGGAGGATCATGCCAGTCTTTCATGCTGCACCAACCATGCCCCAGCAAATAAACAGGTGGATATGGTGACAGCTGAGGCTTAGAGACCTGAGCACTCTGGCTCCATGCCCACTCCTTAGCGGCGCCAGTTCAGGGCTGGGGGTGGGGAAGGCAGGGGAGCTCTTCCAGCCCACCGGTGCCTGTACCACCCTCCACTGCTGTGTTCTTGTCCTCAGAGACCACCCAGTCCACCTCTGAGGTTTATATGGGGGACAACTGAAGCCCAGGCCCAGGGGGAGGCAGAGGTTGAGGCCAGAGGCATGGGGCGGGTCCCTGATCCCGGGGCTTGGTGGTATCAGCATGGCCAGTGCCTCTGCAGAGGTGGCAGGAGACTGGTTGGGCAGGTGGGAGGGCTGTCAGGGCTGTGTGGGGAGACATATGAACGGTTCGGGGGGGCCTGGGAGAGGCAGGGTGCTCCAAGTGTCAGGATGATTTGGGAGCTAAAAACCACGATGGTGTCTCTGTGTGAGTTCAGCTTGAGGCAGAGAGAGGATAGGGGACCCACCCGGTGTCAGCACAGGGTCCCACCTCAGAGTCCTGCATGCCCCCTGCCCCCCAGCACTGACTTCTCCAACCCTAGCAATGGGGAGCATTTTAAATACTTGGAATAGAGGGGGCAGATCAAACCCAAGTATAACCCCAGCCCTTCATTCACACCAGCCACACCTTTCCAAGGCCCTGTCCCATGTACTCAGGGAGACAGATCATTGCACTTGGCTGCTTACTGGGATTTGGGGGGAGTGGTAAGGCCCTGCCCTATCTTCAGCTGTCTCAGACATCCCGCACTCAACCAAGTTCTTGGACAGAGAGAAGGGGAGGGAGCAGAATTCGGAATCAGGATCCTTTTCCAACAAAGTACCCCACTATACACCCCAAGTCCCTGTTGTCAGCTGGGTGGAATATGGTCTCTCTGCGGTCTCAGAATGAACTCAGGGGAAGGCATCTGGGGACACGGAGCTCAGGGCCAGTGCCTGGGGACAAGCAACTTCTAGCAGCCCCCACAGGGCGAAATCGGAGCCTGAGTAACCTCCAGGGCCAGATTCAGCCTCAGGGCAGCTTCCTTCGGGTCCTGCCCCAGGCCCAGGCAAGTCTCCGGGGGAGCTCCGCTGAACTGGGAGTGGGAAGCAGGAGAGGGGCTGGGTTGAGGTGGGTCGGAGGGGAAGTGATGGTCGGAGGGGAAGTGAAAGGGGAGCGGACGGCGGGGAAGCTGAAGGGGTGTGAGGCCCCCCGGGAGAAGAACTGGAGAGGGCCAGACGGAGGATCATGGGTGAAAGGGAGGGTCTGCGAAAGGGGTCGTGAGGGAGGTGGGGCTGAGGCTGTGTTAGGGCGTCTGGGAGAGTCTCAGGGTTTCAGGAGGGTGGACACAAAGTTCGGGGGTTGTCAGGTTTCCAGATGAGGTTCTTAGGATTTCTGGGCGCGGAGGCCTAGGGATTAGGGACAACTCGGGCTGGACAAAGGCAGTCCACGTCCCCGAGTATGGGCGCGTCTCAGGATTTCTGGGCGCGAGATCTCCGCCCGGGCACCACGGTGGGCCGGCTCACCTGTAGACATCGGTCCAGAGGTAGGTGCCCAGCACGTACACCGCCTCCACGCGGCTCCCGTACTGCAGCCGCACGGTCCGCTCGCGCAGCATCCTCCACGCCGCAGTGCCCGCGCTCGCTGGCCCGGGGCGGCCGGGAGTACCTGCAGCAGGTGCGCCTTCTCCAGGAGCCTGCGCCCCACAGCCCGGCTTGCAGCCTTATCCAGTGGCCGGTGGGCGGGGCGGCCCGCCCCAGTCCTCTCGCAGTGGGCTGCGGGCCTGTCGGTCAAGCGTGGTCCCGCCCCTAACTCGTCCCGCCCCGCTGTGTCGTGGTGAAGTCATCAGGGGCCACTTCTGTGCTTGTTTGTTCATTCCTTCATTCAACAAACTTTCGGTGGGCGCCTAGGTGTTGGGCGCCAGGACGCAGGGCCCTGGCTCCCCTCCGGACGCCCCGGCCCAGTGGGGCAGAAAATGCAAATGTGGGAGCACAAACAGGGTGCCCTAACCCAGCCTGGGGGCCAGGAAGCCTTCCCAGAGAAGAGGATCCCGGAGCCTTCTTAAAGGAGGCGTTTGCAAACTGAAGGCGAGGAGAGGGAGCTGCCTGTGTAAATCCGGGTACAGCCCGATACCTCCGCCCGCCAACAGTCAGAGGGACCTCACCATAGGAAAAGTGGGAAGCGGTGGGGATGGGGAATCCGGCAGCTGACAGCGACCAGGACGCCAATCCAAAGCATTAGAGGGTGGGAGTGGGAGCTTGGAGTGGCTGCCTGAGCAAGCCGCTGTCGGTGTGCTCGTGAAATGGGTCATTCGGGCTGCCGGCTGCTCCTGGACAGGAGGCTGGTCTGGGGATGGGCAAGGAAGCCCCTGGCTGTGGCTAGAGCTGGAGAGGTGGGGATTGATCCGGCCACTGCTTATGGACTGGGATTTTGGTGGCACCTGGTGACTGACAGGATGTGTGGGTTGAGGGAAAGGGGAGGGGTAAGGATTAGGGCCCCGGTTCTGGCCTGGGCCACCAAGGGAAGCAGGGTGCCACACAGAGGTCATCGTGTGTCCCATAGAGGCTGAGATGTAGAATGACAGTCAGTGCAGGCCTCAGCCAGCCCCACCCGCGTTCCAGCCCTTCCCCTCCGACCCAATCAGAGAGCTGTTCAGACGCGTACATCAGCCCTGTGTGAGGAAGTGGTCTTTGGTAGCTGAGGACAGAAACTGAGGGTGGGTGGGCAGAGGCTGTGGGAGGGAAGGAGTGGGGCAAGGGGATGCATGTTTGGGAAGGAGTTAGGGCTGATGGAAGATGGAGCTCCAGGAAGGGGTGCCCCCAGACAAGAGGGGTGAGGCCCACAAGTGCCCAGTGCAGACACACCCAGCCCTTGGACTCCAGCGTTCTCCCTGAGGCGGCCCAAATTAGGAGATGGTGAAGAGCCCAGCTGCTTCTGAGTGGCAGGAATTTGGCAGGAATGTGAGTGGGGAACAGGGAAGGCCCGAATTTTAGCCAGGAGGTCATTTGTCCCCCAAAGGCACAGCACACAGACCCAGGGACGGGCCAGTAACTTTTTTTTTTTTTTGAGACATAATTTTGCTCTTGTTGCCCAGGCTGGAGCATAATGGTGCCATCTCAGCTCATTGTAACCTCCGCCTCCCAGGTTTAATTGATTCTCCTGCCTCAGCCTCCCAAGTAGCTGGGATTACAGGCATGCACCACCACACCCGGCTAATTTTGTATTTTCAGTAGAGACGGGATTTCTCCGTGTTGGCCAGGCTGGTTTCGAATTCCTGACCTCAGGTGATCCACCCACCCCAGCCTCCCAAAGTGCTAGGATTACAGGTGTGAGCCACAGCGCCTGGCTGAAGCCAGTAACTTCTGATGAGCTCCAGGCACCAGGCTGAGCACATCCTCCAATCAGGAGGAGTCTCTCAGCTGGCCACCTGCCAAACTGGGACAAAACTTATGTGGCTTGGAGAGACTTTGAGGCGCCCCCAGAGGTGAGCTCGTATCTGGGCACTCCTCTGCCACGAGTGACTTTGGAGCCCTTGCTGTGCAGCAGATAATGGGCACCCACTAGGGTTCTTGCCTTCCTGGGGCTCTTGCATTTCACTCGTGGGGAGACTGGGGCCAGAGTGGGGGAGGACACTGTGCCCCCACTGAGGGAGACCCCGGGAGGCTAATAACAGGACATTGGGCAAGGTAGTGATAACATCGGACTGCAATACCCAGGGGAGCAGGAGTAACAGCGGGCGCTTACTGCGTTCTTTCTGTGGGTCAGGAACTGTTCCAAGCGGCGCTTTTCATGTGTTAGAGTTAGATCACTGAACTCTCCCAGTAACTCCGCCACTTTACAGATGAAGAAAGTGAGCTGTGAGCAGGTGGGGGAATTGACTCTGGGTTGCAGAGCTCCTAAGAGTGGCAGAGGGAGGAACTTGCAGAGCCACTGGGGTGGAGGCAGGGGCAAGGCCGAGTGAGGGCAGGGGCAGAATGTTGTCCATGCTTTGCAGATGAGGAAGTCGCGGTTCTAGGCCCAGCTCGCTTTTGTGCAGCCTCGAGACATGTACCTTACCATTCGGAGCCCCATTTTCTGCCTCTGTGAGATAACTGATCCCTCAGCACAGTGTAAGGACGGTATTAAATGAGATAACAAGGCGCAGAAAATACTAGCACAGAGCCTGGCACAAGGCTCTAGAAATGAAGCCCCTTCCCCTTAAAAACTCAACTCAGACCTGGCCAGCCACACTCAGGGCTCCTGCCTGGGCTCAGGTCATAATGTTGGGCCCAGAGCCTGGTTGATGAGACAGGAGTTTCCTGGTGCCCAGAGGTTTAAAATAGCTGAAGTGGTCACAGCTGTTGGTGGATTCAGGGCCGGAGGTCGCAGGCATCACGGCTGCTCCCCCCTCTCCCCTGGGGTCCGGAAGAGCCACAAAGCATCTCATGGTGTCTTTTGGGGACTTAGCTCAGGCCGGTTCCTGGCACTGACCCGCACCCACCCCTCCAACACCCGGCCCTGCCAAGCCTGTGGGCAGAGGAGGGGCTCTTCTGAGCTGTTTTTTGTTAGGTTCCTTTCCTGGGTGTGGGGTCTCTGTGCCAGGCCTTGGGGGAACCTGGGAAGCCACTCGAACTTCAACACGCCTGCTGTGAGGAAACTAACAGCTCACCGAGAGCACTATACATACAATAATTGAAAAAGAAAGAAATGCACAAGTATTACCTGCTCATTGTGGAAAAGTTAAAACAAAACAAAACAAAACATGATCACCCATGACCCTAGCAGCACAGATCAGTCTGACTCTGTCTGAGTATGATCTGGCCGGGCTGCCCACAGGCTGCTGTGGGTGAACACAGTTCCTGAGCCCTTGTGCCATGCCAGGAGCTGTTCTGCGCCCATTCACACACACAGCTCAACCTATTTAATCCTCACGACAGCCCTATGAGGTGGGAGCTATTATTATCTTCCATTTGCACAGAGGCACCAACCAGCCTGGCAGTGAAGAGCGTGGACTTTGGCCTTGGTGGACCTGGGGTCAAGTCTGGCTCTGCCCCTCACTAGCTGGGGGCCTCTCTGGGCCTCAGTTTCTTCTTCTATAAAGGAGATGCTAGGAATTGTTATAAGGAACAAGGAATAACAAGATGATACCCAGTAAAGTACTGCACATCGTGGCCTGGCATAGACCCAAGTTCCAATAGACGGTAGTTATTTCCTATGTGCATATAGTTATTTTAAGTTTTTGCAAACATGGGCTTCTGACTACATGCTGTTTTATAACACACTTCAAAGCTTCTACAACGTGAGAGGCTGGGCTGGCTGTGGCCAGGTCACACAGAACATTGTAAGTCGTGGGAAAGGCTTTTCGGCTTTCTCTTTATGGGGTCATGGGGGAAGCCTGGGAAGGACTTTGGAAGGTGTCAATGGCACGATGTGTACTTTAGGAAAATCACTCTGGCTGCTTTGGGCAGCTAAATTTGACAGGAATTCTGGCAGGAGACCAGAGAAAGGAGGGGGTTGGGGTCTGGGCCATGGATCCCCAAAGCAATCCCTCTGTGGCCAGGGACCGCCCCAACCCCTGACTCTGCACCATGGGGACCTGCAGGCGTACCCTCAAGAGCAGATTCCCATAACCCTGGCCCTGCCTGGCCCCCTCACACTCCCTTTCCCCTGGCAAAGCCCACTCTTTGGTTTCACTCCCTTGAGAAGAGTGTCTGGGATGGGGACATTGATTCAACCTTGGCCTCAGCTCTTGGTCCTGAGAGACATCGCACGCGGCGGGAGGGAAGGGCTGGGGTGCTCCATTGTTCTCATACTGTGTGAGTTCAGAATGAGGAAGTCGTGTCCGTTCTGCATGCTGCTGTGGCTGTACCCCACCCGGGGGTACATTTATATATGCAGAGAGAGAGAGAGAGAGATTTATTTTAAGAAATTGGCTCACATGATTGTGGGGGCTGGCAAGCCTGAAATTTTGTAGAGTTGGCCAGTCAGAAATGGGGGAAGAATTGATGTCGCGGTCTTGAGACTTGAGATTCAGTCTCCAACCAGGTTGGAAACAACACGGTTTCTATGTTGCATTCTGGAGGCTGAATTGCCTCTTCTTTGGGAAACCTCAGTCTTTGTTCTTAAGGCCTTCAACTGATTGGATGAGGCCCACCAACATTTTGGAGTGCAATCTACTTTACTCAAAGTCTACTGATTTAAACGTTTATCACATCTGAGAAATATCTTCACAGCAATATTCAGACTGGTGTTTGACTAGATGATGGGGTGCCATAGCCTGGCCAACTCTACACAGAAAATTAACCATCACCATGCTGAAAGGTGGGCTAAGGCTTTCATTCATTAGGTCGCCATTTATGCAGCATTTATTTCCTGCCTGGCACCTGTGCTAAGCACTTTGTGTATGTTATCCCGTTGAATTCTTGCTACAATCCCGGAAGTAAGTATTTTTATTACCCTTATTTTATACATCCAAGGGTAAGATGACTTGTCCAGACCAGGATTCTATCATTAGTCAGTGAAGCAAAGCTAGAAAGGTGAATGCTGGAGAAGATGTAATTAACCAGTTGTCTGAAGGGCTGCCAGGGGCCGGAGTAAGCCTGGGAGGTCCTAGACCCATGCTTTCCAACATGTAGCCACTGCCACACGAGGTTCATGTGGCTAATCCGAACTGACACATGCTGTAGGTGTAAAACAGTGGTCCCCAACCTTTTTGGCACCAGGGACCTGTTTTGTGGAAGACAGGTTTTCCATGGATGGGGATGGGGATGGTTTTGGGATGAGTCAAGCTCATTACATTTCTTGTGCACTTTATTTCTATTATTATTACATTGTAATACATAATGAAACAATTCTACAATTCACTGTAATGTAGAATCAGTGGGAGTCCTGAACTTGTTTTCCTGCAACTAGATGATCCCATGTGGGGGTGATGGGAGACAGTGACAGGTCATGAGGCATTAGATTCTCATCAGGAGCGTGCAACCTAGATCCCTCGCATGTGCAGTTCACAATAGGGTTTGTGCTCCTATGAGAATCTAAAGACAAAGCTTTCCTTGCTAGCCCACCGCTCACCTGCTGTGTGCCCAGTTCCTAACAGGACACAGACCAGTAATGGTCCATAGCCCGGGGGTTGGGGACCCCTGGTGTAAAATACACACAGGTTTCAAGGAGTTAGAAAGAGAAAAATAAGGTAATTTTAAAAATAATTGACTCCATGTTGGAATGATAATATGGTGAATGTATTTCATTAAATGCAAACGTATTATTAGCTGAATGTGGTGGCTCACGCCTGTAATCCCAACACTTTGGGAGGCTGAGGAGGGAGGATCACTTACATTCAGGAGTTTGAGATGAGCCTGGGCAACATAGCAAGACCCCAACTCTACAAAAAAAATTAAAAATTAGCCAGGCATGGTGGTGCACCCCCTGTACTCCCAGCTACTCGAGGGGCCAAAGTGGAGGGACTCTCTCGAGCCCAGGAGGTTGAGGCTGCAAGTGAGAAGTGACTGTGCCACTGCAGGCCAACCTGGGTGACAGCAAGAGCCTGTCTGAAACAAACAAACATCAAAAAGCCCAAAGACATATTGTTAAAATTAATTGTACCTATTTATTTCAGCTTTAAAAAAGATGTGGTTACTAGAAAATGTGGTTACCTGTGAGGCACACATTTGTGGTTGGCATCATTTTTCTTTCTCTCTTTTTTTTTTCTTTTCTTTCTTTCTTTCTTTTTTTTTTTTGAGACAAAGTCTTGCCCTGTCACCTAGGCTGGAATGCAGTGGCATGATCTTGTCTCACTGCAACCCCCGCCTCTTGAGTTTAAGCGATTCTCATGCCTCAGCCTCTGGAGTAGCTGGCACTACAGGCTTGCGCCCCTGTGCCCGGCTAATTTTTGTATTTTTAGTAGAGACGGGGTTTCGCCATGTTGGCCAGCCTGGTCTCGAACTCCTGACCTCAAGTAATCCGCCCACCTCAGACTTCCAAACTGCTGGGATTACAGGCGTGAGCCACTACACCCGGGTGGTTTGCATCATTTTTCGATAGGTGGTGCAGATCCAGACGCCTCTAAACGGTTAGGCAGGGACTTGTTCATGATTTTTCTGGGTCCACCCTGGGCACAGCTGGGCACACTAGATAAATATTTGGTGAAGAGTGGAATTGCTTCAGAGTTCCCAGAGGGCAGTAGTGGGGTTAAGAGCAAGAGTTAAAAACAGGTAACACACGAAGGCCTCAAGAGGCGGAGACCACAAGGTGGCGCCAGATCCCCATCTTAGAAGCAGGGGGGAGGTGCTGGCCTGCCTGAGCACGAGAGATTAGAATGCCTCCGCCTCTGTCCCTCCCTACTCAGCACCTTCCTTCAGCTTTTGGGACCCTCTTTGTCCTGATGGTTTGGGTCCGAATTCAGGGGCCGCCTTTGTGTGAGGTCAGTGGCAGGTCCCTTAGAGTGGGAACTTCTCGCTGGACACAGAGGCAACTGAAGCCCCGAGAAGGATGAGTGGGGCCCAAAGAGGGGCAGTGCCCGGCCCAAGGGCGCAGAACCCGTTGGTAAAAGAGGGAGGTCTTTTGTGTCTCATCCTTCAGGCCAGTCCTGTTACCTCAATGCCTTTGTCTTGTGAGCCTGGGTCATTGATTCATTTTATTTTATTTTTTTTTGAGACGGAGTCTCGCTCTGCCTCCCAGGCTGGAGTGCAGTGGCCGGATCTCAGCTCGCTGCAAGCTCCATCTCCCGGGTTCACGGCCATCTCCCGCCTCAGCCTCCGGAGTAGCTGGGACTACAGGCGCCGCCACCTCGCCCGGCTAGTTTTTTGTATTTTTAGTAGAGACAGGGTTTCACCTTGTTAGCCAGGATGGTCTCGATCCGCCCGTCTCGGCCTCCCAAAGTGCTGGGATTACAGGCTTGAGCCACCGCGCCCGGCCCGTCGATTCATTTTAAAAAGCACTTAATAAACAAATCACAGAGTCAGGTGCTGTGCGGGCGGGAGTGGGGACACAGGTCCATCCTTATGAGCAACCTAGTGGGAACAAAAAACATGCACGGATGCTCTCACACACACACACATGCACACACACACGCGCTCGCCCACACGTGCACACACACATGCACACTTGCACATATGCACACACACACACCCTTGTGTAGGAAGAACACCACGCAGTCATTTACAACCACGTTGGAAGAAGGCGCTATAATCATTTCTGCCATACCCCATGAGGTGGTCACATTTTCCATCTCTAGAATCAGTCCACCTGGATTGACATCCTAGCCCTTCCTGGCTTAGGAGACCTTGGACAAGTCATCTCACTTGAGTCTCAGTTTTCTCATCTATGAAATGGGAGTTAATTATGATACCTCCTTCCCAGGTGCTTGTGAGGTTTAAACAAGATAATAGGCCAGGCGTGGTGACTCACACCTGTAATCCCAGCACTTTGGGAGGCTGAGGCAGGCGGATCACAAGGTCAGGAGATCGAGACCATCCTGGCTAACACAATGAAACCCCATCTCTACTAAAAATACAAAAAAAAAAAAAATTAGCCAGATGTGGTGGCGGATGCCTGTAGTCCCAGCTACTCGGCAGGCTGAGGCAGGAGAATGGCATGAACCTGGCAGGTGGAACTTGCAGTGAGCCGAGATTGCACCCCTGCCCCCCCGCCCGGGGGCCAGGGGAAGACCCTGTCTCAAAAAAAAAAAAAAAAAAAAAAAAAAATAGGCTGGGTATGGTGGCTCACGCCTGTAATCCCACTATTTTGGGAGGCCGAGGAGGATTGCTTGAGCCCAGGGGCTTGAGACCTGCCTGGGCAACGTAGCAAAACCCTGTCTCTATGAAAAATACAAAAATTACCTGGGCGTGATGATGGCATGTGCCTGCAGTCCCAGCTACTCAGGAGGCTGAGGTGGGAGGATCGCTTGAGCCCATGGAGGTTGCAGTGAGCTGAGATGGTGCCACTGCACTCCAGCCTGGGTGACAGAGCAAAACCCTGTCTCGAAACAAACAAACAAACAAACATACAAACAAGATAATACATAGACAGGGTCGAGCACATGGAAAATGCTCAGTCCATCTAGCCTGTGGGTTTAACGGCCCTTACTCAAGGCCGCTGGTGGATAGGGCGGCAGCAAAGGCGTCAACTAAATGCCCGTGAGGGGCCTTGTGGGGTGGCTCATGGCTATAATCCTAGCACTTGGGAGGCTGAGGCAGGAGGATCGCTTGAGCTCAGGAATTCAAAACCAGCCTGGGCAACATAGACCCCATCCCTTAAAAAAATTTAAATACCAGGAGGGAATGTACGAGTATCTGGGTGTGGGTTCCCCTGACACAGATCCTGAGACAGAAATTCAGCATAAATTGTTCATTTGAGGGGCAGTCCCAGGAAATATTGATAGTGGAGTGAGGAATTGAGACAGTAGAGATTAGGGAGTCGACAGTGCAGTGTCAAGCGATTGAGGGCCATGGGCAACTGGAGCTTGATCCCACTGGGGGTCTCTGGGAGACTGTGGAAAAAGAAACTTAGAGTTATTGCAGTGAGGAGTGAGGGAGCTGGGTTATTTATCCTCCACCAGTCATGTGTCCAGGGCTGTGCTTGGCTGGGGTGGGGTGGATTATTTCCCCCGCAGTCTAGGTCTGTTCCCCGCAGGTAGAGAAAACCTTCAGGCAGAGATGCCGATGCTGTTGGGAGTCAGGCTCTGGTGCAGTCTTGGCTTCAACAGAAGAGGAAAGGTTAATACTAGCTAAGGCAAGAAGGGAAGGCTTCATGGAAGAGGTGGCCTTTGAGCTCCCCTTTGAAGAACAGGTAGGAGTTTGACAAGCAGAAGTAGGGGAAGGACGTTTCTGGCAGGAGGCAGAGCTCAGCCAAGTGAGGGGAGTGTGGAAGCTCAGGGGGCGTGTGGGGTAAATTGTAGGAGGGGATTTTGGGTATAAGACCAAGAAAATAGTCTGGGGCTAAGCCATGGGGGCTTTGAGTGCCAGGCCACAGAGCATTCGACTGGGTTCTGTGGAAGGAGAGAGCCATGAAAGGGAGGAACCCCTGAGTGTTAGTAAGAATGGGTTTGAGGGATTCTGAGAGCAGGTGGGAGGCTGCGCTCTAGGTGACAAGTGAAGAGGCCCTGATGGGATGGAACAACAGGACTGGCCTTTGAGAGAGGCAAACTGAAAGTTAAGGAATTTTCTGGGGCAGGTTCTAGAGATCTTGGAACATAGAGGCTTCTCTGCCCTTCCCCTGTTTAGAAGCCTCAGATGAGCTCCTCCCTGAGCAATGGGCATGGCTGTGCATACACGCAGCTTCCAGCAGGAGGCGCCAGGAGCAAAGGCACCTGGCGCAACCTCTCAGAGCTTAAGGAAGGGAGGAAAAAGGGGCTCACTCTGAGGAAGTAATTACCTGGATCCCATTCTTTGTCAGGGCAGGGAGCTTGAGGTCTAACAGGATGCAGTGGAGAACCCTGGAGCTGCATTTGAATCCTAGCACTGCCTTTTCCTGTCTGTGCCTTGATGCTCCCATCTATAAAATGGGGGTGATGAAAATATCTTCTTCCTATGATCATTTTAAGAACGAAATGAGATGACGCACATAAAGCCTTAGCACGTAGTAGATGCTTAGAAAAAGGTCGGCGTTGGTTTGCTGCTGTTGTTATTGGTGGGCAGGAACTGAAAACAGGCATTACCCATGCTGGCTGAAGCCAGCCTGGTCTGTTTGGAGAGGAACAAGTCACCAGGGCCTGGCTTGATGATGTCTGGTTCATTCAGACCTTGTGGTGACCCTAAGTCTCTGGGCAAGTGGGAGGGGGAAACCTGCTCTTAATTTTCGTGGCCATCGTTACATGACTGTGAGTGCTGATTTTTGGTACCCTTGAGGCTTGAGGCTTTTGTGTCAAGAATGGCTTATCAGTCTCCTTTGGTTTTTGGCTGGGAGCAGTGGCTCACGCCTATAATCCCAGCACTGTGGGAGGCGGAGGCAGGCAGATCGCTTGAGTTCAGGAGTTGGAGACCAGCGTGGGCAGTATGGTGAAACCACATCTCTAACAAAAATGCAAAAAAATTAGCCGGTCGTGTTGGTGTATGCCTGTGATCCCAGCTACTCCAGAGGTTGAGGTGGGAAGATTGCTTGAGCCTGGGAGGTAGAGGTTGCAGTGAGCCGAGGTCGGCCACTGCACTCCAGCCTGGATGACAGAGTGAGACCCTGTCTCAAAAAAAAAAAAAAAAAAAAACAGGATCTCCTTTGGTTTTCAAAAATTATTATTCCACTTACTGTCATTTCAAATTCAACGATCCCACTTTAGCTTTGAGTTCAGGTTAAAAATCTTCTCTTATGGACAAATTCCATGTTTTTTCTTTTATTTGCTAGAGATGGAGTCTCACTATGTTGCTGGTCTTGAACTCCTAGGCTCAAACAATTCTCCCACCTCAGCCTCCCAAAGTGCTGTGATTACGGGCATGAGCCACTGTGCCTGGCCTATATGATTCCACTTCAATGAGGTGCCTACAATAGTCAGATTCACAGGGACAGAAAGCAGAAAGGAGGTTGCCCTGGGGGCTGGAGAGAGAGGGGAATGGCAAATTGTCATTTACTGGGCATAGAATTCTAGTTTTGCAAGATGAAAAGAGTCTTGGAGATTGGCTACATTTAACAACGTGAACGTACTTAACGCTCTGCTGAACTGCACACTTACAAATGGCTTAGATGGCACATTGTATGGTATGTATATTTTACCACGATTAAAAATTTAAAAAAATTTAGAAAAAGTATTCTTTTAAAATATAACAACTTTAGTAGGCCAGGCATGGTGGTTCACACCTGTAATCCCAGCAATTTGGGAGGCTGACGCAGGTGGATCACCTGAGGTCAGAAATTCAAGACCAGCCTGGTCAATATGGTGAAACCCCGTTTCTACTAAAAATACAAAAATTAGCCAGGTGTGGTGGCACGTGCCTGTAATCCCAGCTACTTGGGAGGCTGAGGCAGGAGAATCGCTTGAACCTGGGAGGCAGAGGTTTCAGTGAGCGGAGATTGCACCACTGCACTCCAGCCTGGGTGACAGGTGAGACTCTGTCTCTAAAAGAAAAAAAATAACAACTTTAAAAATTATTATAAAATTATTAAAATGCCTCAACTGAATATTTGGTTCCATTTATAATCTTGGCTAATTAAACATACACGAAAATATAATGTAAAAACTGTCGGAACCCCCAAGACACTTCAGCCTTGAGAGAGCTGTGACTGAGATCTGAGTCATGAGCCTCTTGTTCCTCAGATTGTAGATGAACTCACTTTCTTATTTTCCTTGTTCTGTTCAATGACTGGAGAGAATTAAAGAATGTCAGGGACAAAACCCTCCTGCCTTCTTAATTAATGACCCTGTGACTCATCCACTTCCCCTTTGTTGTCCTGCTCTGCGTAGAACAGATGCCAGGAAACGCATAGCTATCATACCCTTCACAAAAAATGTGAGATGTGCCCTCCCCGAAAAGAAACACTGCCCATAACCAGTCAAATGGCTGTAACTATGCGCCAGCCTTGTAGGAAAAATGCTGTAATCCGGCTAAAAATTCCTCTGTCCCTGCCTCTGTAAATGAAACTGTCACTTCCCTACTTCGGAATGCTGAGTTCATTACTTTGGAGTTGGGGTATCTCGGTGGCCATCCTCCACCTTGTGCTTGAATAAACTCTATTTTGTTTTGTTTTAGTGTTTTTTATATTTTATTTTATTATTATTATTTTTTGAGACAGGGTCTCACTCTGTTGCCCAGGCTAGTGTGCAGTGGCACAATCACGGTTCACTACAGCCTCAACTTTCTGGGCTCAAGCAATCCTCTCACCTTGGCCTCAGTAGCTGGGACTATAGGTGTGGGCCGCCACTCCTGGCTAATTTTTAAAATTTTTTGTAGAGACGGTGTCCCACTATGTTGCCCAGGATGGTCTCGAAGTCCTGGACTCAAGGGATCCACTCACATTCAGCTTCCCAAAGTGCTAGGATTATTGGTGTGAGCCGCTGTGCCTGGCCTAAACTCTTTTTAAATTACACTCTGACGCTCTTGGTTATTTCAGGTTGACACATATTTAAACATTTTTAACTGCGTGTATAAATTTAATATATGCAATTTCTTTTTAAAATACTTCGGTTGCCTTAATAACAAACACAACGTTCTCAAGCACTTAAATTATTCTTAGAAATCTGGTAACTTAAGCTTATCATGAATTTAAATTTTTATAACTTTTTAACACTTCTGACAAACATAGTAAGATTTCAACTTAAAATATCGCAAGTCTAAATCAATCAATGATTCATTTGTGCATTTTACTTTATTTTTGAGATGGAGTCTCACTCTGTCACCCAGACTGGAGTGCAGTGTCATGATCTCGGCTCACTGCAACCTCTGTCTCCCAGGTTCAAGCGATTCTCCTCTGTCAGCCTTCCAGGTAGCTGGGATTATAGGCATCCACTACCACACCTGGCTAATTTTTGTATTTTTAGTAAAGACAGGATTTTACCATGTTGGCCAGGCTGGTCTCGAACTCCTGACCTCAGGTGATACGCCCACCACAGCCTCCCAAAGTGCTGGGATTACAGGCACGAGCCACTGTGCCCGGCTTCATTTGTGCATTTTAAATTAAAACCTTAAGACTGACCTTTTATTCACACAGACTAGGGGTGTGCAATCTTTTGCCTTCCCTGGGTCACATTGGAAGGGGAAGCATTGTCTTGGGCCACACATAAAATACAAATACACTAACACTAACAATAGCTGATGAGCTAAAAAAAAAAAAAAAGAATTGCAAAAACAAAAATCTCATAACATTTTAAGAAAGTTTACGAATTTGTGTTGAGCCGCATTTAAAACCACAGCTGCATTCAAAGCCACTGGCCAAGGGTTGGACAAGCTTAACATAGCCCATATTCTCTTAAATATTAAAAGCATTTCAAATTCCAAAGTTGAAATTGTTTGATTCTCTGCATCATTTCTTTGCTCAATTCTTGTCAAGGTTAAAAAATGAGAACCTGCTAAGGCAATGATGTTGTCACACCAAGAAAATTTCGAGATTAGTTTTCCAACCCATTTTGGGGGTTCCTACCTCCTCTAAGATTCCTTAATGTCCACAGAAACTTCAGGCTTGGATGGAGGTTTTGTCCAAGCTCTTGATAGGACACAAGTCCTATTGTTAGTCATTTAAACAGGATTTCCCATAACCTAAAAAGGGCGGAGACATAGCCTGTGTCCCCAGGTTTCAGCATATGCATTTCCTATTTCTTAAGTCAGATTTGGGGCTAAGTAATACCCTCCCAGGTGGCTTCACCACTGGTTTGGATTCAGTTGGTGTTTTAGTCCACTCGGCATTATAAGGAATACCTGAGGCTGGGTAATTGATAACGAAAAGAGGTTTATTTGGCTTGTAGTTCTGCAAGCTGTATAAGTAGCATTATGCCTGGATGACCCAGCCTTGGCAAAATACTAAAAGCAAGAAAAAAAATAAAAAAGAAGCATTGGAAGGGTGCGGTAGGTAGCTCATGCCTGTAGTCCCAGCACTTTGGGAGGCCGAGGTGGGTGGATCACCTGAGGTCAGGAATTTGAGAGCAACCTGGCCAACACGGTGAAACCCCGTCTCTACTAAAAATACAAAAATTAGCCAGATGTGGTGGTGGGTGCCCGTAATTCCAGCTACTCAGGAGTCTGAGGTAGGAGAATTGCTTGAACCTGGGAGGCGGAGGTTGCAGTGAGCCGAGATCGCGCCACAGATCTCCAGCCTGGGTGACAGAGCGAGACTCCATCTCAAAAAAAAAAAAAAAAAAAAAAAAAGACAGAAAGAAACATGGCGCTGGGGTAGAGCCCCAGAAAAGACTCTACTAAGGCAGTGGTGAGGGGAAATGTGGGGCTGGAGCCCCCACAGAGAGTACCCACAAGAGCATTGCCTAGCACAGCTGGGAGAACAGGGCCACTGCCCTCCAGACTCCAGAATGGTAGAGCCACTGGCAGCTTGCACCCTCAGCCTGGAAAAGCTCAACTCCAACCTGTGATAACAGCTATGTGGGCTGTGCCCACCCAGCAAAGCCATGGGGCTGGGACTGCCCAAGGCCTTGGGAGCCCACTCCTTGTGGCAGAGCGCCCTGGATGTAGGATATGGAGTCAAGGGAGATTATTTTGGAGTTTTAAGATTTAATGTCTGCCTTGCTGGGTTTTGGATTTGTGTGTGGCCTGTTCTCCTTTCTTTTTTTTTTTTGAGACAGAGTTTCCCTCTTGTTGCCCAGGCTGGAGGGCAGTGGCACAATCTTGGCTCACTGCAACCTCCACCTTCTGGGTTCAAGCAATTCTCCTACCTCAGCCTCCCGAGTAGCTGGGATTACAGGCATGCGCCGCCATGCCCGGCTATTTTTTTTTTTTTTTTTTTAGTAGAGACGGGGTTTCTCCATGTTGGTCAGGCTGATCTCGAACTCCTGACCTCAGGTGATCTTCCCGCCTTGGCCTCCCAAAGTGGCCTGTTCCCCTTTGTTTTGGCCACTTTTTGCCTTTTGGAATGGGAATCTTCACCCAATGCCAGTACCGCCATTGTATCTTAAAAGCAAATAACTTGGTTTTCATTTTATAGGATCGTAGGTGGTAGAAACTTGCTTTGTGTCTTAGATGGAGCTTTGGACTTTTGAGGTGGCAGTGGAACAAGTTAAGACTTTTGGGGACTATTGGGAAGGGGTGACTATATTTTGCAATATAAGAAGGCCATGAGATTTGGGGGCCAGGGGCACAATGATCCAGTTTGAATATTTGTTCCTTCCAAATCTCATGTGGAAATGTGATCCCCAATATTGGAAGTGGGGCTAGAGGGAGGTGTTTGGGCCATGGGGGCAGATACCTCATGAAGGAATTTGTGCCCTCCTTGTGGTCATGTGTAGTTCTCACTCTATTAGTTCATATGACAGTTGGCTGTTTAAAAGCACATAACACCCCTTCCCTCTCTCTTGTTTCTTCTCTTGCCATGTGACATGCCCACTCCCATTCACCTTCCACCATGATTGGAAGCATCTTGATTCTGCCATGATTAGAAGTTTCTTGAAGCCCTCACCAGAGGCATGGTGCCAGCAAATGGATTTACTGCTTGATCCTATTCTGGATTCCGTTGAAAGACTTTTTATCTGTTGGGGACCACTCTGCTACAGATATTTACATGACATCCAATGGAACCTCCTCCCTTCATCTGGTTCCTGGGGACAGTTCTAAGGTTTATATGGGGACAGTGAGTCACAGCTTGAGCAGCTAGGACTCAGCTAAAGAAATTGGGTGGTGCACACCTGTACTGTAGGCCCAGCTACTCTGGAGGCTGAGGCAGGAGGACTGCTTGAGCGCAGGAGGTCGACACTGTAGTGAGCGATGATCACACCGCTGCATCATTCCAGCCTGGGGGACAGAGACCCAGTCTCAAAAAAAAAAAAAAAAAAAAAAAAAAAAAGAAAGAAAGAAAAGAAAAGAAAAGAGAAGAGAAGAAAGGCTTGGGGCTCTCCTCGTGGTAATGAGTGAGTTCCACACTTTTACTGATAATGAGTTGGGGGAGTGGAGGTGGAGTCTGGGGTGGGGGCCTCTTTTCTATTCAGGCTTTGGCTTCCCTGACCACTCAGGCTAAAATAGACCCCTTCCTTCACTCTCTAGCCTCGATTATTTTTCTCAGACTATTTGTCACCAGCTGAAAATATCTTATGTAGGCAAACAAAAACACAAGACACCCAGTTACATCTGAATTTCAGGTAAACACCAAATAATTTTTCCAGGTTCAAAATATTGCATGGGACATTCATCGTTTCTCCACAATGCACATTTGACTGGGCTTGCTGTAATTTGTCTGGCAACCTTACTTATGTCAATCATTGCCTGTTCTGCATTCTCCGCAAATACCCCATAAGCCCACGAGGGCTCAGTCTGTCTCTGTCTTGTTCATTGCTGTGTTCTTGGTGCCCTGTGAAGGACCTAGCTCATGGTAGGTGCTCTGTGAATGAATGAATGATTTCAGGACCTGAGAGAGGTCCCTGGTTAGCAGCGGGTGCAGAGGGAGTACTACCGGGAGGCAGGTGTTGGCTCTTCCCAAGAAGGTCAGGGATGTGACTGAGAAGCCGGCTGCCTCTGGAGGGCATATGTCCCCCTGGGGCATTTCTGGCTCTGACTGGTCTTCCCTTTTTGGGGGGGTTGTCCTTGGCGATCTGTGAAGACATCAGAGTGAGTCTCTTCGCTGAGTTCGACACTGAGTTTTCTTCTTGCGGCTGCCTGGGCTCTGACTGGGTTTTATCCCACAGAGATACAAGCTGGACATATTTGTTGAGTTGGTTTTTCCGGTGTCTTACTGTGTGTGGCTGGGACCAGGGTGGACACTGGCCGGGAAGGCTCTGTGGTGCCTCTGAGCCCTGACACGCTGTCTGCCCCACCACCCTGAGGTCGAGATGGCCCCACAGCCAAGTGGAGTGCGTCCCGAGTCCTGTGGAACCCCAGTGCCTACTCAGGGCATGGCTTCTGGAGGTCCAAGAGAGGACACAAAGGTCACACAGGTGGGCTGCAGAAATGTGTCTTCCCTTGGGATCAGGAGGGCGACCTCCTGCCCTCACAGGCTCTCACAGACTCCAAGCAGGGGCCCTGGGATCTCCTGTGGGGCTGAGCTGCATGGAGTCACCTTTTGTTGACTGAAATAAAGAAACTGAGGCAAAAATTAATATAGAGAGTTTATTTGGGCCAAGGTTGAGGACAGCAGCCCAGAACACACTTCTAAGGTGCCTAGGGGAGTGCTCCGTCCAGCCTTCGTTACAAGCAGGTTTTTGAAGCGGATACACAGTTGTTTGATAAGCATTCTCACTGGGTTGCAGAGATGACCCTGAGCCGTGATTGGCTCTGCATTGTTGAATGATAGGGTATGAGGTATGTGTCCAGCTGGCATTTTATGGTTCGTGTCAGTCAGTCCACATAGCAAGTGACTTCAAGAGGTCATTATTTAGCTCATGGCAGGAGAGAGACATGGCTGCTGTCACATTTCTCTCTCTCTCTTTTTTTTTTTTTTTGAGATGGAGTCTTGCTCTGTCGCCCAGGCTGGAGTGCAGTGGCACGATCTCCACTCACTGCAAGCTCTGCTTCCTGGGTTCACACCATTCTCCTGCCTCAGCCTCCCATGTAGCTGGGACTACAGGCGCCCGCCACCACACCCAGCTAATTTTTTTAAATGTCTTTTTAGTAGAGACGGGGTTTCACCGTGTTAGCCAGGATGGTCTCGATCTCCTGACCTCGTGATCCGCCCGTCTTGGCCTCCCAAAGTGCTGGGATTACAGGCGTGAGCCACTGGGCCTGGCCTGCTGTCACATTTCAATGCCTCTCTGGGCCTGATAGTTTAAAGGGGCTCACATTCCTCAGATACAAAATTTCTCTTTTTTTCTCACCTTGCTCCCCAGCCAGGGCTTGGGGTAGATGCCTGGCCTGCAGCTGAAGAATGGCAGCAAGGCCTGGATTCCTAGGGGCCCCGTGAGGGGTCACAGCCTCAACCTCAGCCTTGATGGAGCTGACTGTGTGTGCACAGATGTGACACTCTCACCTGGCCCAGACACATGCATGCATGCACCTGTGTGCACACACACACACACACCCTTATCTACCCACACACCTGTGCACACACACCCACACACCTGTGCACACACACCCACACACCTGGGCACCCGCACATGCACACACACACCCCCTTACCTACCCACACACCTGTGCACACACACCCACACAATTGTGCACCCGCACATGCACACACACACCCCCCTTAGAGGCAACCTACAGAACACCTGTGCACACACCCCCACACACCTGTGCATCCCTCACATGCACACACCCCCTTACCTACCCACACACCTGTGCACACACACCCGGGCACCTGTGCATCCCCCACATGTACACACACACACACCGTTGCCTACCCACACACCGATGCACCCCCACATGCACACACACACCCCTTAGGGGCTACCTACACAACACCTGTGTACACACGCCCACACACCTGTGCATCCCTCACATGCACACACACATATGCACACACTCTTACCTACCCACAAGCCTGTGCACATGCACACACCTATGTGCCCCCCACATGTACACACACACTCTCTCACCATATACACACACATCCCTACCTACCCACACACCTGTGCGCACACACACACACGTGAGCACCCCCCACACCCACTCTCATCTGCCCACACAGCTGTGCACACACCCACACACCATGCACCCACATGCACACACACATGCACACGCACACACACACTCCTACATCTACTCACAGAACACCTCTATGCACAGCCACACACCTGTGCACCCCCACCCGCATGCACATGTACACACACAGCTCTCTACCCCTACTCACAGAACACCCGTGCACCTCCCCCAGGCACACACAATCTCCTCCTCCATCCTCCCCCGCCCCCCACCCACCCCCACACAGTTCCCACACACAGCGTGTCCTGCCTCAAGCCTGTTAAGCTCTAGGAAGTGTGAGCTCCTGGTGGCCTCCTGGACACTGTTTGTGGCCCTTCTCCTGCACCTTGTGCTGGTTCTCAGTGACCTTTAGCTCAAAATAGTCTATGTGCTGAAGAGACATATTTTGGGGTGGCTAGCACCCCTCTAGGAGAGCATGCCTCCCCTGCAGCATCGGCGGAGGGATGATCCTTTTCCTCCACCCACCTTCGGCTTTCTGGCTGGGGCCCCATAGGGGAGACTTGAAAAAGACAGATGAACAAGTGAAAAACAAACAGACGTTCATTAATAAGCGCATTGTGCATACACATGAGAGCATCCAGCGATCAGTAACCAAAGGGTTGGGTGGGACTGGGGTTTAAATATCAACAAAGGAAAAGAGGTTTTGAGTTTCTGGGCTGGGGAGGGCTGTTCTGGGAAGGGATCGGGAGGAGATGTAGGTAAATAAGAGTCATCTTGTTCTGCAGAAAAACCTCCGGTGAGAGCAGGGCTCCCCAGGAGCAGCTCTCTTCCAGGTATGAGACATCTTTACAAATAGAAATTTCCCTTACAGAAGGGTCTATTTGTGCAGCTGCTCCATGACTTATGATGGTGCCTTTTCGACTTACAATATTTTCCATTTACAATGGGTTTATTCTGAGTTAACCAAAAGTCCAGGAACGTACTGAATGCACCATCACACAGCCGAAAAACCCTAGATTGGACCATGGTAAGTTGGGGATCGTCTGCACTCTATTTTTAGGCAGTTAGGAGGAGGTAAGGAGCTTTTCCTGTGGTGGCTGGTTCTCAATGGCCTTTAGCTCAAAATAATCCATGTGCCAAAGGGCCTATTTTAGGGTGGCTGGTACCATTCACTAGCAAGCTGCAGAGCCAGGGTGCAGACTAGGCTTTCCGCTCCAGAATCTGTGCTCCAGATGTTCCACTAGGCTGCCAGCTGTAGCCCCATACTATCCACATACAACACCAACACACACGTGAAACATACATGGGAGGGGTGCATCCCCATCAATGTCCTCATGCACACACAGGCACGCCTATGCATGCATACCTCCCTCTCCTCCGCCCGGTCCCCCTGCATCCACTCATCCTCACACAGGTGCGTACACCCACACACCTAGTGTGCATAGGCACACATACACACACACGCACACATGCTCACTCTCTCAGTCTCCCACGCACAGGCAGAGCCACGTTCTTTGTGCCTGGGAAGGAAGTCTGTAGAAAAGCGTGTAGCCGGCTCTGACTCTGACCCCAATCTCCTGTCATCCTTCCACTGCCTGCGGGGATCTTCAGAGTGACCCCTCCATCCTCTCCCAGGGAAACCCAGCACTCACCATTGTCACATGCCACTCAGGCGGCTGTGGGTCAGGGTCCTGAAGCAAGGGATCTGGTGGGGAAGGGGGACCCAGCCAATGGTTCATGGAAATGGGGTAACACGAGCCCCAGGCCTCAGGATCTGGCAGGCAGTGGGGGAAGGCGGGCCTGAGCTGCACAGACTGTTCCCTGCTTGCCCTGCAGAGATGAAGCTCCCCTCCAGAAAGGAGACTGAGGCACTGGGCTTGCATTTTTTTTTTCTTTTTTTGAGATGTAGTCTCACTCTGTTGCCCAGGCTGGAGTGCAGTGGTGTGATCTCGGCTCACTGCAACCTCCGCCTCCCAGGTTCAAGCGATTCTTCTGCCTCAGCTGGGATTACAGATGCTCGCCTTCGCGCCTAGCTAATTTTTATATATTTTTTTTAGTACAGACGGGGTTTTACTACGTTGGCCAGTCTGGTCAAGAACTCCTGACCTGAAGTGATCCACCTACCTTGGCCTCCCAAAGTGTTGGGATTACAGGCATGAGCCACCACACCCAGTCGCATCTGGGTTTGAATCCTTGCTCTGCCGCCTGCCAGCTGGCTGGCCTTGCACAAGTTGCCTAACCTCTCTGAGCATCCGTTTTTAAAATCTGCTACGTGAGGATGAGGACTACAAATAAATAAGAAGAGTTACTGCCTATGGAGCACTTATTATGTGCGAGACACCGAGCTAAGGTGATTAGATGGATTAATTAATGTAACTCTCCCCAAAACTTTCCAGGGCAGATCTGTGTGAAATTGCCATTATTATAGGTGAAAAGAGTCAAATGTTGACAAATTTACTTGGCTTAGCCTAATATTATTATCCCTGTTGAGAGGATTCAGAATGTACTACCCCAAAATATGGTACCTTGGATATTGAATATTTGAAACGGAAAGAATTGGAGAACTGGCAGGAACAGGAGGGACTCTCGGAACTTTCCCTGAAGCAGATCACAAGACCTTCACGTGAGAGGTGCCCTCCCTGTACCTGGAGGAAGGGAGCATTTTCATCTGCGAAGACAGAGGGACAGGGAATCCAAACAAGCCGCCCTGCTGGGTGTTACCAGTTTACTGCCCTTAGCTCAGATCCTTCTGTCCTTCACATTTTCCCATGACTCCCTGCCCTTCATCCAACTCAGCAACAAAATGCTTAGCTACAACTGCTTCTGTGGGTCTTCATTTCCTTATGAAGGCTCCTGTGTCATGTAAAAGTTATATTAAATACATTTGTATGCTTTTTCCTTGTTAATCTGTTTTTTTCTGTTACAGGAGCTCCAATCAAGAACCTAGGAGGGTAGAAGGAAAAGCCTTTTCCTTTGCTACCCTATGTTACAGATGAGGACACTGAGGCTCAGAGAGGGGAAGCGACCTGTCCAAGGTCACACAGCCAGCACAAGGTAGAGCTGGGATTTGAACCTGGTCTACCTGGCTCTTCTGTTACACTTTCAGTCCTGATGCTAACTTTGGTGTGAACCAAACCAGAACCCATCAAGTGTTTAGCATAGCACCAGGCAAACAGTAAGGGCTCAAACAATGCGTGGTTCTTTTCCTTGTTTTCTTTCCTTGACTTTCAGGACAAAGCTCTTACTCCTCAATGGGCTTGATGATTGACACTGGCTTGATGATTTACTCCGCCCAACACCGTGTGTCTCTTACTCCGGTGCTGGGGTGAAATCACGTGGTGATCCCAATCCACATCTCACCCTCATCTTCTGCCATCATCTGAATAGTTCCTGGCAGAAGCAATCTATCCTCTTTCAGGGAGTCATCCTGGATGGGCACCTCCCTGCCAGGTGCGCACTTCCCTTCTTCCTGGGTTCAGGCTCAACAGCTCATTCAGTTGGTTCTGCATTTGCCCATGGAGGCCCCGATCTGGTGCTACCAGCCAGGGCTCTGGAGCCAGCATGCCTCCTGAGGTCTTTAACTCATGTTGGCTGAGCTCCTCTCCTGTGTCAGGTCCTGGGCTAAGTATTTTCTGTGTTACAGAATTTCATTCCCACAACAACCCTTTGAGGGGCATGCTTTTCTTCTCCTTATTTGACAGGTGCTGAGACTGAGGCTCTGAGACTTGAAGGAATTTATAGACATGAGGTGATCTGTAGGCATGAGGATAAAGGAGGGCTGTGAACCGCCGCTCAGGAACACAGGAGCACATCCTTGTGCAGGTGACATTTGGGGAGACCCTTGACAAAGAGCTAGCCTCTTAACAGGGAGACGTGGGGAGGTGAGGAGAGAAGGGAAGGGCAAGCTGGGCAGAGGAGACCATGGGAGCAAGGTAGGAAGATAGGACTGGCTTCTGGTATCTTCAAGAATTGGATGGAGAGGGTGGAAGGAAAATAGAGCTGGACCGTGAAGCACCTTGGGCAGCAGCCAGCGGCCAGAGGACAAGGTCTCAGCAGCTAGGAAGCTCAGAGCGTGCCTGAGCAATGAGACCCTTGGATGGGAATCAGGCAGGGAGAGGAAGGCTGCTGGGGGTCGGGAGGGATTTGTGCCTCAGATAGGATGTGTGTTCCTGGCTTCTAGAAGATCCCTCCACCCAGGACACTCTGATATTCCATGGTTCTGAGAATCTGCAAGTTTAACACATTCTGGTTAAACAACTCCACCATTTTAATGGTTTTTATATTTTAACAATTTAGCACCCTAAGATTCCCTAATTCTAACATTTTCAGGGCCTAAGTTCCTGCATTTCTTCCATTCTAAACTTGTACTAAAAAGCTTAGGAGAGCTTATGCCTGTAATCCCAGCACTTTGGGAGGCGGAGGCGGGCAGATCACTTGAGGCCAGGAGTTCCAGACCAGCCTGGCCAACATGGTGAAAACCCATCTCTACTGAAAATACAAAAATTAGCCGAGCATGGTGGCACATGACTGTAGTCCCAGCTACTCAGGAGGTTGAGGCATGAGAATCGTTTGAACCTGGGAGGTGGAAGTTGCAGTGAGCCAAGATCATGTCACTGCACTTCAGCCTGGGCAACAGAGCCATGAGACTCTATCTCAAGAAAATAAAAATTAAAAATTAAAAAATTAAAAGAAAAAAAAGAAAAAGAAAAAAAACTTAAGAGAACTTAAAAGTTCAGAGCTTGTATAATTCACACGTGCTGCAGAGCCTGAGCACCTCAGATCATGTAATTTGAAGATTCTATGATTAATTTCAGGAAGGTGCTGAGCATGTGGGTGGGGAAGGCAGGGGGACAGGTCTGGGTGCATAAATATCACCTTGCCTCTCGTGTCAACTTCCCAAGGGCTGGGTACAGAAGAGGCATCAGGAAGTATTTACAGAATGACTATTTGGGCAAGAAAGGACAGGAGTCTTAGTCTATTTTCTGTTGCTTATAACAGAATATCTGAAACTGGATAATTTACAAAGAAAGGAATTTATTTCTTACAGTTATGGAGGCTGAGATGTCCATTGTCAAGGAGCTGCATCTGGTGAGGTCCTTCTTGCTGCTGGTGACTCTCTGCAGAGCCCCCAAAGTGGTGCAGGACATCAGCTGGTGAAGAAGCTGAGTGCTCACACGCTAGGACAGCCCTCTCTTCCTTTTCTTATAAAGCTGCCAGTTCCTCTCCCATGATTGCTTAATGGATCAATTAATGGGTTAATCTATTAACCCATTAATTCACTAATCCATGACTGGATTAACCCATTCTTAAGGGCAGAACCCTCATGACCCAATCACCTCGTAAAGGCCCCACCTCCCAGTACAGCCACATTGGGGATTAAATTTCAACATGAGTTTTGAAGAGACAAATACTCAAACCATAGCAACAGACCTGGCTTGTGGGTGGAGATGGGGGTTAGGGGTGGTTCTGAGTCAAGTTTGAATGGGCAAAGTTGGGAGGAAACAGTCAAGTGCATTTGCAGGGAAGCCCACACGAAGTTGCCGATAAAAGGTTAAGCATTTGAGTTGGTATTTGAAATGGGGCCATGCCAACATTGGCATGCAACTAAGTGGAACTTGAGGTTCAGTTTCATGACTGCTGTGAAGCCAGGGTAAGACAAAAATTGGGTTGGCCAACCTTTTCTATAAACAGCCAGAGAGTAAATATTTTAGATATTGTGGAGCGAGACATGTATTATAACCTTTTAGCACAGATACGGTGTCATTGCCTAATAAGCACAATGTTTTACTATCTAATTGGATAACAAAATAATGCACACTTCACTGGGCTTTAAAAATGTGATGCTCCACCATTGATGGATAAATAGATAAGCAAAATGTGGTATATACATACATAGAATATTATTCAGCCTTAAAAAGGAAGGAATGGATGAGAGCAGTGGCTCATGGCTGTAGTCCCAACACTTTGGGAGGCTGAGGCGGGCAGATCACATGAGGCCAGGAGTTTGAGACCAGCCTGGCCAACATGGTGAAACCCCATCTCTACTAAAAAAAAAAAAAAAAAAAAAAATACAGCAAATTAGCTGGGTGTAGTGTCACACACCTGTAATCCCAGCTACTTGGGAGGCTGAGGCACGAGAATCATAGGAACCCGGCAGGCGGAGGTTGCAATGAGTCAAGATTGTGCCATTACACTCCAGCCTTGGGGACAGAGCAAGACTCTATCTCAAAAAAAAAAAAGAAAGAGAAGAAAAGGAAGGAAATTCTGACACATGCTACGATGTAGATGAACCTTGAGGACATCATGCTCAATGAAATAAGCCAGTCACCAAAGGAGAGATATCATAGAATTCTACTTCTATGAGGTACCTAGACTAGTCAAAATCATAGAGACAGAAAGTAGGGTGAAATAAAATTTACTGGAGGCCATTTTTTTGGACTAAGCTCCTGCACTAGACCCCAGGACCGAGACACTCATGCTAGGTGCCACGTAATCAAACTGACCTTTAAAACAGTCAGCTTTCCAAAACAAACATACAAACAAACAAACAAAAAAACAGATTTATAGCAACCAACAGAGAAGGTCCCAGTCAACCTGAGCTAATGTGATAAGGAAGTCCCCTCTGCTTTCATCCTACAAGGAAAGTAAATTTGAAATACCCAGTCTACTTTTTGTTCCTTGTTTCTGTTCCCCTTCTGCCATTTTGTGCCCCCAAAGCCAATGCCCTCTGCTCATTGGGGTGCTTTTTTCTATTTCGTTGATGGGATGCTGCCCAGTTAATGAATCAATAATAAAAGCCAGTGAGTAAGCTCAATTCATTGAAATGTTATTTTTTTTTGACAATGGAATGGTAGTTGCCAGGGGCTGGAGGAGAGGGGAGAATGGGGAGTTGTTGTTTAATGGGTACAGGGTTTCAAGTTTTCAAAATGAAAAGAGTTCTGGAGACAGAAGGTGGTGATGGTTGCACCATAACGTGAATGTACTGAATGCTGCTGAGCTATCTAGTTAAAAATAGTGAAGACGGTAAATTTTATGTTGCGTGTATTTTGCCACATGATTATCATGTATTTTTAAAAAGTACAACACTGGAAGCCACTCTTCTTGTTTTGACATGGCGTGTATGCACCAGTAATAAAAAAATAAAATCAGCAGGAGCGATGTGCATGCTGTCGACTTGGAGCTGTGGCATGTGGTTCGTAGTGTGCTGAGTGGCCACACAAAGAGACGAGAGCAATGACTCTCGGTGGCTACTACTGAGCCCCGCCATTGTAGCAGGAAAGCAGCCTGGATAAATGTAACAAACGGGCCCGGCTATGTCCCAATAAAACTTTATCTGTGGACACTGAAACTGAATTTCATTTAGTTTTCATGAAAATTTCACAAAACTTTCTTCTTTCAGTTTTTTTTTCTCCAACCATTAAAAAAATGTAAAAACCATTCTTAGTTCATGCACAGTAGTTGCTGACCCCTGGTGTAAAACATCACATTTCTTGATCATTTGGCTGATTTTTTTTTTTTTCTGAGAATTGATTATAATTCTATTTAGTAAGAAGGCTCTTTGGAAGGGGTGATATTTGAAGAGAGACTCAAAGGAGGAGGAGACGAAAGCAGCTTAAAAAGCCAAGAAACCAATATTCCAGCCAGAGGGAAGAGAAAGACAAAAGTGTTTACGCTAGAATGAATCTACCAAACTCAAACCCTGGGACATTCTATAAAATATCTCGCCTGGATTCCAAAAATGACAAAGTCACAAAACAACCGAGAACTGTTCCACACTAAAAGAAACTATAGAGACAAGATTGGAAGCAACATATGATATTGGATTTACTTTTACTAAAATGGGCACCGTGTTGACAACTGGTGAGATCCTGATGAGATCTGTGGATTAGATAGTAGTATTGCATGAATGTTAATTCCTGACTTTGATTCTTGTACTTTGGTTACCTAAGATAATTCCATACTTTTAAGAAATACACACTCAAGTACTTACGGTAAAGAATACCATGCCTGCAATTTACCACTAAGTGGTTCAGAAAAATATATACATATGTCATATACAAATATAAAACTATTATATATGCACATATATACACGTGTATATATATATATACACACACACACATATACCCATGTATATATGTGTATATATGTACATATATCCATATGTGTATACACACACATATATACATACATATGTGTGTGTTTGGGGAGAGAGAGAGAGAAAGAGGGACAGAGGGAGAGGGAGAACACTAGTGTAGTAAGATAATATTTGGGGAATATAGGTGGATGAAGGGTAGGGTATCTGGGAATTCTTTGTATTATTGTTGCAGTTTTTCTGTAAGTCTGAAATTATGTCAGTAGAAAAGTTTAGAACAAAGTATAGGATTGATCATTCTATTTTATATGCCTCTTGATCAATATTGAGAAAAACCCTTCTCAAAAAAGATGATACTACTTGTCTTCTCACCAATGGCAAATGAGAGTGTTTGTTTCTCTACTTCTATGCCAATACTGAGTATAATTAATCTTTTGAATCTTTGCTATTGCGTTAGATTAAAAATAGATCTCATTTGTCTTAGTGGGCATTTCTTTGGTTATAACTGGGGCTGAGCACAATTTTTAACGTGTACTGGCCATCTGTATTTTTTCTTTCATGTAAATAGAGAAGTGAAGGGGGCTAGGGCCAGACCATGGGCCTCTTCAACACTTAGAGGAGGAGCCGAGACAGTGTGGTGTCATGGAAGCCAAGGAAAGAAGATGCTTCAAGAAGAAGGGAGGGGCTGGGCGCCATGGCTCAAGCCTCTCAACCTTTGGGAGGTCGAGACGGGCAGATCACAAGATCAGGAGATTGAGACCATTCTGGCTAACACGGTGAAACCCCGTCTCTACTAAAAAATACAAAGAACTAGCCAGGCCTGGTGCCGGGTGCCTGTAGTCCCAGCTACTTGGGAGGTTGAGGCAGGAGAATGGAGTAAACCTGAGAAGTGGAGCTTGCAGTGAGCTGAGATCTGGCCACTGCACTCCAGCCTGAGCCACAGAGCGAGACTCCATCTCAAAAAAAAAAAAAAAAAAAAAAAAAAAAAGAAGAAGGGAGGGCAACTGTGTCCAAAGCTGCCAAGAGGACCAGTAAGATGGGGACAGAGGAGTGACCATTGGATTTGGTGGCCTGGAGGTTACAGTCTTAGCTGAGTGCTGGGATGAATGCTTTGTTAGAGTGGGTGGAGGGGAGAATGAGAGGTGACGTTTTGAAGAGACAGATTGTACCAATTCTTTAAGGAATTTTGCTATGAAAGAGAGTGGGGAAATGGGGGAGGCACTGGAGGAGGATGTGACACCAAGGAGCAATGACACTGTGTTTGCTTATGAGAATGATTTGGAAAAGAGAGAAACTGGTAATGCAGGAGAAAGCAGAGATAACAGGAGAAATGAAGTTTTTCAAAAGAAGAGAGGGGATGGCATCTTCTCCTTAGGTGATCTCATTCAGTTCCACAGTGAAAGTCCCATCCAGGCACCAGGGACCCCCCTCCCAATCACAGATTCCCTCTTCACCCTGACACTCCTCTGCCCTCAGTGGCATGCACACACCTGCCTGTTGGAGCTCTCTCCACGAAAGGTTGTTTTAGTGCATTTGTGCTGCTTTAGCAAAAATACCCGAGACTGGGTAATGTGTAAAGGACAGAACCTTATCTCTCACAGTTCTGGAGGCCAAGCAGTCCAAGATCCGGGTGCCAGAAGATTCAGTGTCTGGTGAGGACTGCTCTCTGCTTCCAAGATGGTGCTTTCTTGCTGTGTCCTCACAAGGCAGAAGAGTTGGAAGGGGCAAATCAACTCCCTCAAGCCCTTTTGTAAAGACACTAATCCCACCCCGAAGTTCCCGTCTCTTAATTGGGTCTTAGGTTCCAACACGAATTTTGGAGAGACACATTTATACCATAGCAATGGTCAGTGGGCACTCAAGCCCAACCTGGCCAAAAATAAAGACTCATGACTTTGGATAAGTTAAGTATTCTGGGCCTCAGTTTCCTCATCTGTGAAAGGGGGATGCTATCAGGATGGACCTTATAGAGTGGTTGTGAGGATTACAGAAGAGAATCCATGTAGAGCAGTGTCCTCACCAGGAGTGATGTCCCCCAGGGGCCATTTGACAGTGTCTGGAGACATTTTTGGTTGTCCAACTCTCTCTCTCTCTCTGTGTGTGTGTGTACACTCATGCATGTATACTTGCATGCACACTAGTGGTGTCTAGTGGGCAGGGGACTGGAGATATTGCTTAACATCCCACAATGTACAGGACAACTCCACAACAAAAAATTATCTCATCTCAAATATCAACAGTGTGGAGATTGAGAACTCCCTGATGTAAAGCAAGCCAGGCACAGAGGAAAAACTTGGTAAATGTGAGCTCTTACTATTATTTTAAAACTTCTCTCCAAACCAGCTCCTGCCCATCTTCTGCCATTTTCCCACCTAAGAAGTACCACCATCTACCCACCAATTTTTCAAGGCAAAAAATATGTATACACAGTTTCCTTGAGACTTATTTCCCTCTCATCCCCAGTTGCAGTCCATGATCAGCAAATCCCATCAATTTCTACCCCCAAAACATCCTGAATGCTTTGCACCTCCACCTCCACCCCTTCCACTTTATGCCAAGTGTTTGTCAATTCTCCCTTGGGTCAATGCAGGAGCCTCCGAACTGGATTCCCTGCTTCTAGTCACATTTTTGTCAACTCTCCACACAGTGGCCAAAGAGATAGTTTGAAAACGTAACCAGATGATCATGCCCTTCTTCTGCTTAAAATCTCCCATGTCTTCCCACCTCACTCAAATCTCAACTCTCTCCCCCGCTTGCGGTCCTGCACGCTCCGGCCGGTCCCGTACTCTACACTTTCCTCCTTGCCCACCTCTCTCCAGCCACGCTGGCCTTCTCTTGTCTTCTTGAATATTCCCAGCTCGTTCCTTCTTGGAGACCTTGCACTATCTTTGCTGGTCCCTCCTCTGGAAGGCTTTCCTCTCTGGCCATTGCATGGCTGCCCACTCTTGGCATTCAGATATTAGCACCTCCTTGCAAGACCTTTCCTGACCACTCCTCCTAGAGCAGCTGTGTCAGCTCTATCAGATCACCCTATTTTACTTTGCTCCATATGCCTGCCATAGGAGAGAGATATGTGTATTTGCTTGCCTGTTTCGCCTCACTAGGTCATTCCATGAGAGCAGGGACCTTGTCTTGTTCATTATGTACCTCCAATGTCTAGAACCATGCCTGTTATGCAGTAGTGGCTCAATGAATCATTGTTGAATTGATTCTAGATTATGTGGCTTGCCTTTTCGTGACTTTTACTTATTTTCCCACTGAGTTACTACTCTTATTTATCTGTAAGTGTTCTTTGTTTATTAAGAATATTAATACTTTGTCTTTTGATTCTTTCTTTCTTTCTTTCTTTCTTTCTTTCTTTCTTTCTTTCTTTCGACGGAGTCTTGCTCTGTCACCCGAGCTGGAGTGCAGTGGCCGGATCTCAGCTCACTGCAAGCTCCGCCTCCCGGGTTTTCGCCATTCTCCTGCCTCAGCCTCCGGAGTAGCTGGGACTACAGGCGCCCGCCACCTCGCCCGGCTAGTTTTTTGTATTTTTAGTAGAGACGGGGTTTCACCGTGTTAGCCAGGATGGTCTCGATCTCCTGACCGCCAGGATGGTCTCGATCTCCTGACCTCATGATCCACCTGCCTTGGCCTCCCAAATTGCTGGGATGACAGGTGTGAGGCACCGTGCCTGGCCTTGCCTTTTGATTTTGTAAAAGGCGTTTGCTGAAATAAATGGTGCAACCTTTTAACTGTGATCGTGTAAGTTCCTAGCTGTAGTCACCTGGGTGAAGTGTTCCAGCTTTGGAATATAAACAGTGAAAAATCATTAATGGACACTTAGGGTTGGCCATCTCATATGCAGGATCAAAGGGAAGGACCATTTCCCCTCCTTGGAATGCTGAGGGGCTTGGACCCTCAGGCTCTTGCCCTGACTTGGCCAGTGGTATGAGCAGATGATTTTTCAGCATGTCTTTTTGGCTGAGCTGAGTCACTTGCAAATTGGGGATAATGAGGTTTGTCTTTGGTTCATCAGTTTGGTGTGTTTTCAGCTTTTCAGGTGGTAGGGTTTGGGCTTTAATCAACAGGTCCACGAATATTTAGTGAGTTCCCTGTCTGTGCCAGGATGGTGAGGATCCTGATAGAATAAGACATGGTTCTGCCTTCAAAGAATTTACAGTCCAGAGAAGGAGAGCAACAAGTACACAAATCACTACAGTGGCTACAAGAAACAAATGTGTGCACAGGCACAGATGTACTCAAGAAGAAGTGGGTGACCATCTAGAGGGAGGGCAAGGAAGATTTCCCAGAGGAGATGTCATCTGACTAGGGTTTGAAGAAATGAATAGGAGTTTGCCAGACAGGGCCAAAGGAGGGGGGTGGGGCCGGAGGCGCTGTCATAGCAGAGGGAACTGCATGTGCAAAGGCTTGGAGAAAACAGTATAATGGATATGCGAAAACCGCAGTTCTATGGGATTCTTGTCTGGCTGACCCAACACTTCCATTACTTCTTTCCTTTCCCAACTTTGTCCTGAGCCAATAGGTCTTAGGGAGGTTACTGCTGTGTGATTGCAGGAGTGCTGAGCCTCCTTAGGGAGGGATAGGAGACAGTCCTGCTAGAAGGCACTGCCTGAGAGGAACAGGTCTTCAGGGGGCTTGTTAAGCATCCTTCCTTTGCACCACAAGGGAAGAGGCAGAAGGAGGCTCTGCCTCTATGTCTCTCTGGCTTGTCTCAGTAGTGTCACTCATCATGGGGGAGGATCTTTTCCAGGAGCAGAGAAATCACAGGGCTGGAACCCTGGGAGAATTGGAGAATATTGGGCTGAATGGCAAAGCTAGGTAGAACCTGAGCTACCTTAGTTTGGAGAGGACAAAATATTTCGTCTTCCCTAGCACCTCTACCCTTGGTGCTTGGCGGCTGCTGGTTTTGTTTTGTTTTAAGAGACAGGGTCTCCCTCTGTTACCCAGGCTGGAGTACGGTGGCTTGATCATGGTTCACTACAACCTCAAACTCCTGGGCTCAAGTGATCCTCCCACGTCAGCTTCCTGAGTAGCTAGAACTACAGGTGCGCACCAGTATGCCAGGCTAATTTTTTTAACTTTCGGAGAGACGAGGTCTCACTATGTTGCCCAGGTTGGTCTTGAACTCCTGGCCTCAACCAATCCTGGGAGTTAGGTACTTGAGGCTGAAATGTGTTTCAGCAGGAAAGTGTGCCATGATCAATGAGCAATATCTGCCATGAGTGCTGGAAGGGAGCATACTTGAATGCACATTAATAGAAGGGAGAGAATGGGTCTGCATGCCATCTCTGCCATCTCCAACCTCGTGCACACAGGGAATCTGAGGGGCAGAGTGTGCGAGGGTCTTATTTATTGCTCTGTCTCCAGTCCCAGAACAGTATCTGTCACACAATATCAGGAAAGGTCTGTGCAACTGAGTTGCATTACCCAGTTCTCCCAAGTCTCAATTTTGGGACTCTATTAAAATGGGACAAGTGGCTGTTTGGTGCATAAACTCTTGCACATTTCAGGGGAGATTTTTCTGCAAAAGAACAGACTCCAAAGGAGGCTAGGAAATCAGAGTGGTGCCCTTTCCTGGTAGCTTTGGGATACCTGGGCACAGAGGCTGGCAACAGACTGAAGAACCAGACTATAGCATAGCGGACTTGGCCTTTTTCAAAAAGATCCATTCAAAAATATTAAATATTGCAGCAGAGCCACAGAACCTTGAGTCTGAAAGCTCTAAGCAGACATTTAGTTCAATTCGGCTGAAATCAAACCAAACCAAACCAAACCAAACCAAACCAAACCAAACCAAAATCCCACAGACTGAGGTTCAAATCTCAGCTCCATCTATTTCTAGCTGCAGGGCCTTGAGCAAGTGACTTAACCCTTCGGATTCCATTTAGTTTCCTCATTTGTAAAACAAGGACAATGTAATCTCTAGCTCACAGGATTAAATGAAATATGTAAGCAAACTGCCAGCCCAGTGCTTCATGTGGAAAACAGGAGTTTCCATTTTGCAAAGTGATAGTAAAAATTTTTTAAAAGAAAGAAAGAAAAAGGATTCCAAAGAACACTAGGAGCTCTATTTCTAGCAAATATTCCTGTAACTGAGGCACATTTTACTGTCTATTCTGCACCTTCCAGAATATTTCACCCCCTCACTTCTCCGCTTGTCTTCAGGCCACAGTCTTGTTCTTTTCACCATTTCAATATGGCCTTCTGGGCTGACCCCAAAGGGCCAGATTCATTCCTTTACAACTCAACAACTACTATGTTCCACGCCCTGGCCACAGCATTAGGGCACGAATTTGGTCCTCAAAAACCTTTATTCTAGAGGGGACCAGGTGATGACAGTCAGGCGGCTGTTCAGGGCGGCCATAGGGAAGTCCAGCTCTGCTGGCCCTGGGCAAGTTCCTTCCCGCTGGGGCTCGGTTTTCCCATCTGTGACCTGGGCACGTGGGCTTGGACCAAAAGAACTCTGGGGGCCCTTCCCGCTCGGGCCTGGGGGTTGGGGAAGGGGTGAAGTGCCTGGCATGAGCAGGGTGAGAGAGGCGCGCCCCGCCGGGCCCTGACCGGCCTGGCCTGGGAGTGAGCCTGCAGCGAGGGATTAGTGAGGCATTAGCCAGGATTAGCGCAGGCGGCGAGCGCGTTAGTGACTAAGCAGCGCGTTGGCATCCCGAGCCACTGCTCCTGGCCCCCGAGCTCCAATCACAAGCTGGGTCTCCAGTCGCTGCCCGGGAGCGGGAGAAATGCCGAAGCCCGTTGGCTCCGCGACCTGCAGGGGGACTGGGGAGGTGCGGTGGCCCCTCCCTATAGCCCAAAGACCCCACCTCACTCCTCGCGGAGGTCTAGCTCCCCAAAGAAAGTCCCTGTTTGTCGGTGGTCACAGGCATCCTGCACATTGCGCGGCAGCTTGACCTAGAGGTGCGACCATGGGCCTTGGGTTCAAATCCCACCTGAGCCGTTTGCCTGCTCCGTGACCTTGAGAAGTTAAGCTCTCCAAGCCCCCAGTTTCCTTACTGGGTCGTGGTAAAACTCATTATTAATAATAACACTAGCAAAGAAAGGGAAGGAGGGAGTAAGAGAGAGAAGAGGAGGATGCCTAGGAATGGGAGCTATTTCTAGAACTTTTCTTCCCCGTTTTCCAGGTGGGGTAACAGGCTCAGCGGGGTTAGCTGCCTTTCTGCGATTCCCACAGCCAGAAGCAGAAGGCGCCATGGAGCTGCGCCCTGCAGGGCTCATCCCTCCCCCAAAGCTCAGGCTGTACCTGCCTCAGGGTCAGGACCTGGAGCCCTACCCTTGTTTCTTCTGGTCTCTCCCAAGACTCTCCGTTAATCCTACTGCTTTGGCCCCAGCCAGCGTGAGGTAGCTCAAGGTCAAAGGTCTGAAAGAAGGTATGGGGAAGTGCAAGGCCAAGTATTAGGCTGGTGCAAAAGTAATTGCAGTTTTTGCTATTAGAAGTAATGGCAAAACCGCAATTAATTTTGCACTAACCTAAAACTCAGGCTTCCTCGCTGAGGCACGGGGCAGGCTTCCCCTGGCAGGGAGAAGAGGGGACCCCACTGTAACCCTGGATTTGAACCCAGGACTTTGTGATTTCAGGACCAAGCTCACAGCCTCTAGTTTTCAGATGATTCCATGGAGGTCAGGGCTGCACTTCCTATTTACAGAGGAGGGAGACAAGTCTCAGCGTTAGTTTTCTTGGGTGCTGTAACAAATTAGAACAAATTTGGTGGCTAAACAATATAAATTGATAAAGAAGAGAAACTTTTTATTTTATTTATTTGAGACGGAGTCTCACTCTGTCTCCAAGGCTGGAGTGCAGTGGCGTGATCTCAGCTAACTGTAAGCTCTAAGCTCTGTCTCCCGGGTTCACGCCATTCTCCTGCCTCAGCCTCTCGAGTAACTGGGACTGTAGGCTCCCACCACCATGCCCGGCTAATTTTTTTTTTTTTTTTTTTTTTTTAGTAGAGAGGGGGTTTCACTGTGTTAGCCGGGATGGTCTCAATCTCTTGACCTCCTGATCTACCCTCCTTGGCCCCCCAAAGTGCTGGAATTACAGGTGTGAACCATTGCTGAAACTTTTTATTTTTAATTAAAAAGAAAAATAAATTTGTGAGACAAGGTGATATGGTTTGGATTTGTGTCACAGCCCAAACCTCATGTGGAATTGTAACCTCCAGAGTTGGAGGCGGGGCCTGGTGGGAGGTGATTGGATCATGGGGGCAGTTTCTCATGAATGGTTTAGCACCATTCCCTTTTTACTGTGCTTGTGATAGAGTGAGTTATTGTGAGATCTGGTTGTTTAAAAGTGTGTATCGGCCGGGCCCAGTGGCTCAAGCCTGTAATCCCAGCACTTTGGGAGGCCGGAGATGGAGACGGGCGGAGATCGAGACCATCCTGGCTAACACAGTGAAACCCGGTCTCTACTGAAAAATGCAAAAAACTAGCCTGCCGAGGTGGCGGGTGCCTGTAGTCCCAGCTACTCCTGAGGCTGAGGCAGGAGAATGGCGTAAACCCGGGAGGCGGAGCTTGCAGTGAGCCGAGATCCGGCTACTGCACTCCAGCCTGGGCGACAGAGCGAGACTCCGTCTCAAAAAAAAATAAAAGTATGTATCACCTCCCCCCTCACACTCTTCTTGCTCCTGCCCTGGCCACGCAAGATGTGCCTGCATCCCCTTCGAAGACATGCCTGCTTCCCCTTTGCCTTCCATGAAGACTATAACTTTTCTGAGACTTCCCCAGAAGCCAAGCAGATGCCAGCATCGTGTTTCCTGTACAGCCTGCAGAGCCATGAGCCAATTAAACTTCTTTTCTTTATAAGTAACCTAGTCTCATGTACTCCTTTATAGCAATGTGTGAATGGACTAATACAGAAAATTGGTACTAAGGAGTGGGGCTTTGCTATAAAGATACTTGAAAATGTGGAAGCAGCTTTGGAACTTGATAACAGGCAGAGGTTGGAAGAGTGTCAAGGGCTCAGAAGAAGACAGGAAGATGAGAGAAAATTTGGAATTTCCTAGAGACTTGTTGAATTGTTTTGACCAAAGTGCTGATGGTGTTATGGACAATGAAGACCACTCTGAGAAGGCCTCAGGTGAAAATGAGGAACTTACTGCGAACTGGAGTGAAGGTCACTCTTGCAATGCTTTAGCAATAGCCTGGCTGCATTGTGTTCCTGCTTTAGGGATCTGTGGAACTTTGAACTTGAGAATGATGATTTAGGGTGTCTGGTGGAAGAAATTTTTAAGCAGCAGTGTTCAGGATGTGACCTGGCTGCTTCTAAGCACCTATTCTCATATGTGTGAGCACATAAATGACCTGAAACTGGAACTTATATTTTAAAGGGAAGCAGAGTGTAAAAGTTTGGAAAATTTGCAAACTGATCATGTGGTAGGAAAGAAAATCCTATTTTCAGGGGAGCAATTCAAGCTGGCTGCAGAAATTTGCATAACTAAAAGGAAAGCAAATGCTGATAGCCTGGGACACTGTTCCCTGAATCCCAGCTGCTCCTGCTCCAGCTGTGGCTAAAAGGGGCCCAGGTACAGCTTGGGCCATTGCTTCAGAGGGTGCAAGACATAAGTCTTGGTGGCTTCCACATGGTGTTAAGCCTGCAGGTGCACAGAATGCAAGAGTTGAGGCCTGGGAGATTTCAGAGAATGTATGGAAAAGCCTGGATGTCCAAGCAGAAGCCTGCTTCGGGGGTGGAGCTCTCATGGAAAACCTCTAATAGGGCAGTGCAGAGGAGAAATGTGGGGTTGGAGCCCCCACGAACAGTCCCTAACTGGGGCACAGCCTAGTGGAGCTGTGAGAAGAGGGCCACCATCCTCCAGATCCTGGAATGGTGGAGCCATGGGCAGCTTGCACTTTGTACCTAGAAAAGCCACAAGCACTCAATGCCAGCCCTTGAGAGCAGCTGCAGGGGCTGAACCCTGCAAAGACACAGGAGTGGAGCTACCCAAGGCCTTAGGAGCTCACCCCTTGCATCAGTATGCCCTGGATATGGGACATGGAATCAAATGAGATTATTTTGGAGCTTTAAGATTTAATGACTGCCTTGTTTGGCTTTGGAGTTTCGTGGGGCTTGTATCCACTTTCTTTTTGCCAATTTTCCTTTTTGGAAGGGGATTGTTTACCCAATGCCTACACCCTCCTTATATCTTGGAAGTAACTAGCTTGTTTTTGATTTTACAGGCTCATAGGTGGAAGGGACTAGCCTTGTCTCAGAAGAGACTTTGGATTTTGGACTTTTAAGTTAATGCTAAAATAAGCTAAGACTGTTGGGAAGGCATAATTGTATTTTGCAATGTGAGAAGGATACAAGATTTGGGAGTGGCCAGGGTAGTGGAATGATATAGTTTGGATCTGTGTCCCTGCCCAAACTTCCTGTCGAATTGTAATCCCCGTGTTGGAGGTGGGAGCTGGTGGGAGGTGACTGGATTATGGGGGCAGTTTCTCATGAATGATTCAGCACCATTCCTTTGGTATTGTTCTCATGATAGTGAGTTTTCACAAGATCTGGTTGTTTAATGTGTAGCACCTCCCCGCTCACACTCTTCTTGCTCCTGCTCTGGCCATGTAAGATGTACCTGTTTCTCCTTCACCTTCTGTCATGGTGTAAGTTTTCTGAGGCTTCCCCAGAAACCAAGCGGATGCCAGCATCATTCTTCCCATACCGCCTGTGGAACCGTGAGTCAATTAAATCTCTTTATAAATTGCCTAGTCTCAGGTATTTCTTTATAGCAATGCAAGAATGAATTAATACACAGGGTCTTGCTCTGTTGCCTAGGACGGAGTGCAGCGGTTTAATGATAGCTCACTGCAGCCTTGACCTCCTGAGCTCAAGCAATTCTCCTGCTTCAACCTCCCAAGTAGCTGGGACCACAGATGTGCACCACCACACTCAGCTAATTAAAGCAATTAAAAAAAAAAAGAAACAGGTCCTCACTTTGTTGCCCAGGCTGGTCCCCAACTCCTAGCCTCAGGTGATCCTCCTGCCTTGGCCTCCCAAAGTACCGAGATTACATGTACTTTGCCTGGATGAAAAGAAACTTTCTATTTGAGGAATGTGAGCCCACTTATTTCTAAGGCCCAGAGAGCATTGACATGTGACAGCATGTGACAACAGTCACATCTCACTCCCGCTTTGAGCCAGATAATGACCTCTTGAAACCACTTGCTGTGTGCGGTCTAGACTGACAGGTTCCAAGTAGCTATAAAATGCCATATGCTGGACACCATAACTCATACTCTATCATTCAACAAGGTATTGCCAATCATGGATCAATGTCATCTCTGTAATCCAATGAGAATGCCTGCCAAACAGCTGCATATCCACTTTAAAAACCTGCTTGTAACAAAGGCTAGACAGAGCACTCCCCCAGACAATTTGGAAGTGTGTCCTGGGCTGCTGTCCTCAACATTGGCCCAAATAAACTCTCTATATTAATTTTGCCTCAGTTTCTTTCTTTGGGTCTACTAAATTTATTATCTTACAGTTCTGGAGGTCAGAATCACATCTTGTGTCTCACTGGGCTAAAATCCAAGGTCTGCAGGGCTGCATTCCTTTCAGGAGGCTCTGGGGGAAAATCCATCTCCTTACCTTTTTCAGTTTCCAGAGACCACCCACCCTCCAGTTCTAGCTTCCTTCCTCCAGCCTCCAAGTCAGCAATATTGTGTCTCTCTGACCTTTCTTCCACAGTTGTGTCGTCCTGCAACCACAGCTGACAAACGTTCTCTGCTTTTAAGGGTTCGTATGATTAGATTGGACCCACTTGGATAATCCAGAATCATCACCTCATCTCAAAATCCTTACCCTTAACCAAATCTGCCAAGGTCCTCTTACCACGTTCACAGGTTCCAGGGATTAGGACATGGACATCCTTGGTGGGCCGTCATTCTGCCTTGCACAGAAAGAGTAAACATTCTGCCCCAAATCACACCCCAGAAGTAGCAGAACCAGGACTTGAACCCAAGCCTCAAATCCCAGTGACCTCTCCCACCATGCTCCTCTGCCATTCTGGTTCTAACTTCTATTGACCAGGTAAGGGTTCCCCCAAAGGTCACAGGAACCCTCTGAATTAATAAATCACTTTACAAATGGAGATATCTCAGTAGGTGGTTGATAGATATGATTAAGGAGGACACACCTAAGGACATGCAGAAATGCCAAAGCTAGGAAACTGTCACAGCTGCCCATGGAAAGTCTGTCTTCCTGCCAGAGCTGGCCGAAAGATAGGAATTTGTTTGTGAAAGAGCTGTGGCTCCTTTCAGATGGAAGAAAACTGGCTGGCCTCAGCCAGTGTCCTCCACTGCAGGTGCTTTAGCCCAACCTGTATGCTTAGCCAGCAGGCTATGGGGCTTCACCCCAGGTTCGTATTTGGGCAGATAACCTTGAGGTGATCAGCTAGCAAAAGCTGTGGAGAGAGGTGGAAGTATGGATGGAGCTGGAGGATAAGTAACCCCCACTTCCTGCTCTTCTACAATCCACTATAATAACAAATGTTGTAGGAATCAGGAGGACCAGAGAGACCTTGGGGTGTATACAGGAGGATCTTTATTGAGTGCACTCACACCCAGCAGATTTAACATCCAAAAACTGGACCCAGAACAAAGACGGCACTTGACTTCTATACACACTTCAAAAAGCGGGTGGGCTAGCTTGAAACAGACTTACAGTGGTGTGAAAGCCAGGATACAGAGGCAGAACAAAGACAGTTAATCAAGTTGTGACAGGTTCATAACTCAGGATTACACATGACCATTGCTATGCAGCCCAGATGTCTGTTATCTAGATTTCCTCTAGTGCCTAGCACGGGCTTATCCCATAACCTTCACTATGGTGGCCAGGTGGCTGTATCTCAGGCCTGCTCAGATGGTTTATGACCTTCACTCCACTGCTTAGATAAAAGAGAATACTTGAAGTTACTAGTTACAGAGAACAGGAATCTATAAACTCATACTGTAAGAGAAAGGAAAAATTGTTTTTTTCCTCCCTATGTTGAGGGAGTGCTGGGAGAGTCTCCAGGGCACATTCCTTTGTGTCCTGGCTTCTTAGATAGTATAAAGACTTTTCCTGGGTCTGGGCTGTGCCTGTTTCTGCCTCTGGGACAAGTTAGCCTCATACAGGAAAGCTTGTTTCTCCTTTTTTAATTTTATTTTTCTTTCTTTCTTTAATTTCCCACCTCACAAGTAGTGAGGCAGGAGAATACGGTCTGGAGGCAGGGAACCTAAGGCCAATGTACACTGACTTGCTAGAACTAAATCAAAAGGAAAACCTCAACTTTCCACGCCTAAGTAACAAAAAGACCAAAGACTACTCCCTTTGCAAACCAACACTCTCTTCTGCCTGGAAATGGCAAATTGAAAGTATCTCTGATTGGTTGCTTTCTTCAACCAATCATATGTTTGCATAGGAGTATAATTTTTGTAACTTCACTTCAGCCTCTGATTGGTTGCTGTCCACAACCAGTCAGACTGATTGCTGGCCAAGTCTTCGTTTGCATAGAAGTTGCATAGAACTTTGTAAGGCCGGGCGCGGTGGCTCAGGCCTGTAATCCCAGCACTTTGGGAAGCAGACAAAACCACAAAAGGTTTTGTCAAGTAACCACATGTACAGCTGGTAGGCTTAGAGTCAAAGGCATTCCAGAAACAACATTCACTACAAGATTTTTATTTTATTTTATTTTATTTATGAGACAAGGTCTGGCTCTATTGCCCATGCTGGAGCTCAGTGGCACGATCTCAGCTCACTGCAACCTCCACCTCCCAGGCTCAAGCTATCCTCCCAACTTCAGCTTCCCAAGTAGCTAGGACTACAGGTATGCACCACCACACCTGGCTAATTTTTGTATTTTTAGTAGAGACGAGATTTCTCTATGTTGCCCAGGCTGGTCGTGAACTCATGAGCTCAAGTTAATTACCTACTTCAGGCCCGGCGTGGTGGCTCAAGCCTGTAATGCCAGCACTTTGGGAGGCCGAGACGGGTGGATCACGAGGTCAGGAGATTGAGACCATCCTGGCTAACACAGTGAAACCCCGTCTCTACTAAAAAATACAAAAAACTAGCCGGGCGAGGTGGCGGGCGCCTGTAGTCCCAGCTACTTGGGAGGCTGAGGCAGGAGAATGGCATAAACCCGGAAGGCAGAGCTTGCAGTGAGCTGAGATCCGGCCACTGCACTCCAGCCTGGGCGGCAGAGCGAGACTCCGTCTCAAAAAAAAAAAAAGAACTTTGTAACTTCACTTTAACCTCTGATTGGTTGCTTTCCCCTGCTCAGGCTGCTTCCACATTGGAGTACACTTTCATTTTCAATAAATCTCTACTTTTGTTTCTTTATTCTTTCCGTGCTTTGTTTGTGCATTTTGTTTAAAACACCAAGATCCTAGACACCCTCCAATGGTAACAGTAGGGTTATGAGACCTTTATAAAAACAGTCACTGGATTTCTTATGGGAATCTTGTTGAAACTGTTTATATTTGTCAGGATACTGTATTAGGCCATTCTTGCATTGCTATAAAGAAATACCTGAGACTGAGTAAATTATGAAGAAAAGAGGTTTAATTGGCTTATAGTTCTGCAGGCTTTCTAGGAAGCATAGTGGTCTCTGCTTCTGGGGAGGCCCCAGGAAGCTTTCAATCATGGCAGAAGGCAAAGGGGGGAGCAGGTGCATCACGTGGCAAGAGTGGGAGCAAGAGGGAGAGAGAGTTAGGTGTCACACACATTTAAACAACCAGCTCTTGGCTGGGCGTAGTGGCTCAAGCCTGTAATCCCAGCACTTTGGGAGGCTGAGGTGAGTGGACCATGAGGTCAAGAGATCGAGGCCACCCTGGCCAACATGGTGAAACCCTGTCTCTAATAAAAATACAAAAATTAGCTGGGTGTGTTGGCGCATGCCTGTAGTTCCAGTTACTTGAGAGGCTGAGGCAGGAGAATTGCTTGAACCCAGGAGGCAGAGGTTGCAGTGAGCCGAGATTGTGCCACTGCACTCCAGCCCGGTGACTGAGTGAGACTCCATCCAAAAAAAAAAAAAAAACAAAAAAAACAAAAAAACCAGCCAGCTCTTGCAAGAAGTCACTATTGTGAGGACAGTACAGGGAGATGATGTGAAGCCATTCATGAGAAACCACCTCCCACCAGGTCCCATCTCTGATACTGGGGATTACAATTTGGGCTGTATCAGATACTTTTCAGCAGCTACAAGTTGTAGAAAACCCAGTTCAGCTAAAAATGGAATTTAATGGCCCATGGAACTGAAGTCATAGGTAGGTTGGCCTTCAGGTACAACATGATCCAGCAGGTCATATATGCTCATTTGCATAGTCTCAGTATTAGGTCTATTCTCAGTCATACTCTCCTTTTGTGTTCCAAAGATGGCTGCAAGAAGTTTCTGGAATGCTATGTTTTTAGATTCAAATGCAGTAGAAAAGAAAAATGTACCTCTCTGGTGACTCAAAATAGTTCATATATGGGATCTTATTGGCTCCAATTGGCCTGCCTTGGGTCGTCTGTCCATTTTCCAATCAATAGCTGTGGCCAGAAGCATGGGATACGCTGATTGGCTTGAATCAGTTGGTGCCTACCTCTGAAGTTGAGAGTAGGTCAATTTCTCCCAAAGCTCCAAGTTGGCAAATTGGGAGTCCTTGTTAAAAAGGGAGACCAGAGTTCGTAGTCATTGTTCTTCCATTTATCATCGTGTTCCCCTTGTGAGAACACACAACTTTGCTCTTTGTGAGCAATGGGTATGTTTGTACCTATGGATCTCATGACTCTTATATATGTGTATATGTGTGTGTTGGGGGAGTGGGTGGGTATGGAGTGGGGTGGGGTGGATTCAAATGATAAATAAATTAGGGAAGAGAGAAAATGAAGGTCAAGTAAGATAAAGCCGGGGAGAATTAGCACATAGAAATTAATGTCACAAACTTATTCTTTGTCCTGGTCTCTCTTAGCCTTAGTTTCCTTATCTATAAAATGAGACTATTAATCCCAACATCATGAAATTAAATGAGAGGAGGTCTGTAAAAGTTTGTGTAAACACAACCAGTTACAGATTTTTTTTGTTCTCCTCCATTCCTGCTGCTTCACTTGACTAGCCTAAAAAAAAGTTTGCATAGGCCAGGCATGGTGGCTCATGCCTATAATCCCAGCACTTTGGGAGGCCGAGACGGGTGGATCACGAGGTCAGGAGATCGAGACCATCCTGGCTAACACGGTGAAACCCTGTCTCTACTAAAAATAAAAAAAATTAGCCAGGCGATGTGGTGGGTGCCTGTAGTCCCAGCTACTGGGGAGGCTGAGGCAGGAGAATGGCGTGAACTTGGGAGGCGGAGCTTGCAGTGAGCTGAGATCACACCACTGCACTCCAGCCTGGGTGACAGAGCAAGACTCCATCTCAAAAAAAAAAAAAAAAAAGTTTGTGTAAATAAAAAGGAGTGGCCACTCTGTCATTCAACAATCATTCATTAAAAGTGCCTACTATGTGCTAGGCTCTGTGCTGGGGATCTAATGATGGGTAACACAGACATGATCCCTGGCCCAAAGGGAACGGAACTTTCCCAGTACAAGAAATTATTTTTATTATTATTAAAAGATGCTAATGCCAGAGGGGAATCTCCAACAAGTCATGGATTGTGCTACACTTTGGATGTCTGTACCCCAAAATCTTATGTTGAAATTTGATTCTGGTGTTTGAGGTGAGGCCTAATGGGAAGTGTTTGGGTCATGGGAGTGGATTCCTCATGAATAGATGAATGCCCTCCCTTGGAGGTGAGTAAGTTTCTCATCTACTAGCTCCTGTGAAAGCTGGTTGTTAAAAGAGCCTGGTACCTCCTGCTTGCTCTCTTGCTTCCTCTCTTGCCATGTGATCTCTGCACATGCCAGCTCCCTTTCACCTTCCTCCATGAGTGGAAGCAGCCTGAGGCCCTCACCAGATGCCTCCTGGACCTTCCAGCCTGCAGAACCATGAGCCAAATAAACCTCTTTTCTTTATAAATTACTCAGCCTCAGGTATTCCTTTCTAGCAACACAAAATGGATAAGACAGATGTGCCTTGGGCCACACGGTGGTGGAGCTGGGACTCAAACCCAGAATCTCCTGGCTGTCTCTGTTGCTTCCCATGGCCTCTCCCTTCCCCACACAGTAGCTACCCTTTGGTTAATAGGTCAGACTTCCCTCTGGTGCACTTAGGAATTGCATTTGATGTTGCTCTTCCTGGCTTCAGGAGCAGACAGGACCTTCCTATTGATAATTGGAGTGCAGAATTAATCATGGCTTTGTGCTTGCACTTTCCCTGCCAGTAGCCCTGCACTGCTGCCCAGAGAGGGCGCTGGAGTGAGAACACCAGGTAATGATTTTTGTGTTTTCGGATGAGGCCACTGGGAGGAGGTCAGGGCTGCTCCGCTCTGTGGGTACATATGCCTGAGTGCATATGCACATTTGGGCATGCAGGCTGTCTGTGTGTGTGTGTGTGTGTGTGTGTGTGTTTGTGTGTGTATGTGTGTGTTTGTAAGTGTTGGGACTATTGCTGGAAAAGGTCAGGACTCTCCCCAAAGGAACCTGGGATCTAGACCTTGTTCCACCATTCTCTAGCTGGGTCACTGAGGCCAAATCATCCCTCCCCTGTGGGCCTGCATTTTCTTCACTGTAAAATAGGGGTAATCCTTGCCTCATTCCTTGCCTTCCTCATGAGAAGTCTGCGAACATCAAAGAAGACCAGGAGGAAGAAACTGAAAAGGGCAGAACAGCCACAGAGGCAGAATGACCTCATGGTTAGAGTCTAGACGGCCTCTATTCAAGTCCCAGTTCCCCCATTTACTACTAGCTGCATGACCTCAACTTCACCTCTCTGGGCCTCAGTTCCTCATTTGCAAAATAGGGAGAATATGAGAAGTTACCCAAATCGATCAAATCTAAGATTCCATCAATTATCAGATACCAATATTTTATGTACCATAAATAAAGAAAAAAAGGCCACCAATTGGCCTTGCCCTGATTTTTCTGACCTGAGATGTGGGTGCAGAGCAGCTCAAACTTCCAAGGAAGGTGTATGTGGCACTGTGGGATATGACAAGTGACATTGGGCCAAGGTAGCTGAGACCTCATGCCTGGGAACTAGGCAGGGATACAGATTCCTCAAAGGATGGGTCACAAACCACATGCCATGTCTACCTCTTAATCTACCTGAGTGCCAGATGGCCCCAGCTCCCGTCAGTGAGATTATGAACTATATTTAAGTCATTAACTAAAACTCAAATACTACTGGGAAAGGAAGAAGGGGCAGGTGCCAGGTAGAAAAAGCCCTACATTGATGGAACTCACCTTGATTTTCTCAAAGGCACACAAATCCTAATTGACTGAAATTAATCTGAAATGACCAGGGCTGCTCATGGGCTGGTTTAGGTTCCACCACCAGGGAATGGGGAGCTTGAGACATAGACTACTTTTGGTTGCAGAAAAAATAAATTGTGTTTCTTATGTAAACCAAAAGGTATCTGAGACAAGTCTCAATCAATTTAGAAGTTTATTTTGCCAAGGTTAAGGATATGCCAATGGCACAGCCTCAGGAGGTCCTGGTGACATGTGGCCATGGTGGTTGGGCTACAGCTTGGTTTTATACATTTTAGGGAGACATAAGGCATCAATCAATACATGTAAGATGTGCATTGGTTCAGTCTGGAAAGGAGGGACAACTTGAAGCGGGGAGCGAGAGGTTCCAGGTGGCAGGTGGATTCAAAGATTTTCTGATTAGCAATTGGTTGAGTTTATTTAAAGACCTGGACTCAATAGAAGGGAGTGTCTGGGTTAAAATAAGTGGTTGTGGAGACCAAGGTTTTTATTATGCAGATGAAGTCTTCAGATAGCAGGCTTCAGAGAGAATACATTGTAAATGTTTCTTATCAGACTTGGAGAGTCTGTTGTGTCTTAAGGTCTCTGCTTTAATGTTAATGCTGGTTAGCTGTGCCTTTCTCTGATGAGACATGTCCAACTACCCATTCCCATCATGGCCTGAACTAGTGTTTCAGGTTTACTTTGTCAGGCCTCTGAGTCCAAGCTAAGCCATTATATCCCTTGTGACCTGCACGTGTACATCCAGATGGCTTGAAGCAACTGAAGATCCACAGAAGTGAAAATAGCTTAACTCATGACATTCCACCATTGTGATTTGTTTCTGCCCCACCCTAACTGATCGATGTACTTTGTAATCTCCCCTATCCTTAAGAAGGTACTTTATAATCTCCCCCACCCTTAAAAAGTTTCTTTGTAATTCTCCCTACCCTTGAGAATGTGCTTGGTGAGCTTCACTCCCCGCCCCCAAAACATTGCTCTTAACTTCACCGCCAATCCCAAAACCTACAAGAACCAATGATAATCCACCACCCTTTGCTGACTCTCTTTTTGGACTCAGCCCCCTGCACCTGGGTGAAATAAACAGCCATGTTGCTCACACAAAGCCTGTTTGGTGGTCTTTTCATACGGACACGTGAAATGTACTTTAGAATGCCCTTGGCCAAGAGGAGGAGTCCATTCAGTTGGTTGGGGGCTTAGAATTTTATTTTTGGTTTACATTTGCGTACCTGAGTTTGTGTACTGGGAAATCCACACCTCCTACACATTCAAATACACATACCCCCATAAATAGATGAACATTCATGTTTATATTGATATAAAATATGTCTAGAAAAAAGAATCAAAGGAGAAATGCCAAATGCTAACAGATTCTCTCTTGATGGAGCTACCTTGGTTTGTATCAGTTATCCCACAGATTTGGCTAGTGTCACAAAGATTAGAAAGCAGTGGCTTTAATAAAGGAGGAAAGGAAAGGATGAAATGGATGTGGTCCAGGAAAACTGAAAGAGCTGACTGACATGTGGGACCAGGCTCTTTCTGCCTCATTGCTCCACTCTCTCTAACACTTGGTTTCCACCTCATGATCTAGTCTGGCTGTCCCGGCCCCTCCATCACATCTGCATTCCATCTAATGAGAAGGGAGACAAGAGAAAGGGAAGACTAGTTTCTTTATTGTTTTTTCTTAAAGACACAATTGAATGTTGCACGTATCACTTCCTCTCACATGTCTTGGACATATCCTGGTCACATGGTCACACCAGCTGCAAGGGATACTGGGAAATGAAGTCTTTAGCTGGGTAGTTTTGTGCCCCAGTGAAGCACATCTCTGAACATTCCAGCTCTGGAGCTTCCTGTGGGCTTGGCTGAGATCTCTGTTGGGGTCCACCACAACCCAGCTGCTCTCTCCACCCAATCCATTTCCCTTGGCCTGCCCGCACCCACCCTAGGTATTGGTCCTGAAAGCATCTGCCAATTCAGTGTGCCAATCTCCTTCCCAGAGCCAGTTTCCCAGAGCACACTGCCTAAAATGCACTGTAAAATGGAAACAATATGGTTGTAAGGATTAGATGTGATATTTTAAAATGAAACACTTCCATTGAGTAGGTGCTGAATAAATAATGAAACTGGAAAACACTCCTACTAGATAGCACTGCTTCTTCCAGATGATGTTCTAAGCCCTTTTCATGCGTAACATCATACACTCTTTGCAGCTAGCCTATGACGGTGGTACTATCATTCCCATTTTACAGATGAGGAAGCCGAGGCTCAGAGAGGTTAAGTACTACCCTCCAGCTGCCCAGTTTGTAATTACTCTGATGCAGCACAGACATCTGTAAACCGATGTGTCAGGATCACAAGGCCAGAGCCAGGAGGACAGTGATGCGGGAAAGGAGCCTGGGCCTCAGTCGCCGTTGCTGGGAACCTCCAACCCTGTCACCTCATGGGCTCTTCGAGGCTCCCATGCGACCACAGATGGAAGTGCTTTGTAAACTGTAGAGTACTGGCCACCACCGAGGTGTGGTCATCTCTCTTGATTCTTTTTATAACAATGATAATTGGGCCCATTTGTGGGGCACTTACCATGTGCCAGGCCCTACATTAAACACTTGGCAAACATTATGTCATTTACTTCTCACCAACCCCACGAGGCGGGCGGCTGTCACTGTGAGGCTATAGAGGCTCCAGGAGGTTGGGTCAATTGCCTTAGGTCCCAGGGCTGGGAGGTGGCGACGCGAGGCATGAGCCCAGGTTGGAGTGAGGCTGGAGGGCATCCCTCACCTTGGGGCCTGTGGAAGGATGTTGTTCCTGCTACGCAGCTGCCCTCGAACAGCCACTTCTCAGGTTCCACTGCACTGACTCTAAGTGGACGGGGACTCGTTTTCCGGGGCTGGCCAGTCTCCCAGAGCAAGGAGGTCCAGGGAGTTCCTAGGGGTGGAGGATACAGAGATCCACCCTGGGAAAGCCCCTGGTTTGAGGGGGAGGCTCAGCTTCTGCCCAGGCAGAGCCACTGGTCCAAGGGGTACCCCTGGGAGAGCTCCTGGTGTGGCGGGAGAGGCACAGGCTCTGGGGAGGCCCCCAGTTTGAGGGGGAGGCTCAGCTTCTGCCCAGGCAGAGGCACTGGTCCAAGGGGTACCGCTGCGGGATCTCCTGGTGCAGCAGGAAAGGCACAGGTTCTGCCTAATTGTCTCATGAGGGAGGCTTAGCCTCTGCCCTTGCTCCCTGCTGACGGGGACTCTGGATGCCAGCAGATGCCCCAGGAAAGAAGAAGCAGGGATGAGAAGGGGCTGAGAAAGGAGGAAGCTGGGCAGGGCTCTGGCCAGAGGCCCATCTCTCCTACCTCACCCTCCCCCATCTGCCCGAGGCCTCTGTACCAAGCCTGTGAGTAGCTGCCTGGTGGCGGCACAGCCAGTCATGAGGACGTGATGGGGCACCATGAGGAAGCCACGCAGGCCCTGGTGAGAAGGACCTGCTGATTCAGGGGCTCTCCAGGCGGCTTGTGTCCTGGACCAGCTCCACTGTCTGCCTGGGCTGCGCCTGCCCCTTGCTGTGTAGCCCCAGGCCACTCCTCCTTCACAGGCCTCAGTTTCTCCATCTGCACATGGGGAAATGGCCCTGGACAGCCTCTCTCCCTGTGTGGTTCGGTCACCTCAGGCCACAGACCCACCAGGAGCCCTCTATCTGGGAAACGTGGTCCTGAAGACCTCCTGCCTCCAGCCAACCAGGTTGCTGTCCTGGCTGGCTCCGTTCCTCACACCTTCTCAGCCCCATGGCCCCCAGAGAGTCCCTTTGGAAGATGTCTTTGCCACCACAGCTAAAGGAGAGTCCTTGCCTGCACAGTGACTTTGACTTCATGATCTGCGCATCCCCGGGCTGGATGGCATGACACGGTCCCGGTTCTCCTCCTGCTGTACCCTCCTGCTGTCTGTCACCCCCGCACCCCCACCCCATGTTGGCAGGGTGCATGGGGTGGGGGACACTCAGCAAGAGGGCCCCTCTGTAACTGTGACTCCCAGGGCTCATGTCCAGTGGGGCTTTCCCAGGGGGGTGCCCCCAGTACCACCCGGCAGGATAAATTAGGAAGATGCTCACCACAGTTCCCCATGCCCTACTGTGGACGTGCGGAGTGATTGTCCCCTTCCTCATCATCATTAGTGAGGCCTTTGTATTACCCGACCCAAGGGGGTTTTGGTCTGGGACCCAAAGCCACGTACCCTTCAGATGCTATGCTCTAAAGAGTTGGGACTGTGTGTATCTTGCACATTTTTGTAGCCCAGTTCTGTCTTCCAGGTCTGGCACATAGTAGGTGTTCAGCACATATTTGTAGACTCAGTGGGTGATTGACTGGTGGAAGAAATGCATCACATGTTATCTGCACAAAGAGGTTGCATTATACCGTCGGGAAGAGAGAGGAGAAAGGCCTGTGAGGGCCCAGCATGGTGCCGGACGCACAGTCAGGGCCTGGTGTGGGCCAACAGTGGTTGTGACACCTGGCTGCAGTTTGACAGGGCTGAGTGACGTGAGCTTGCACCTGTTGCCCCGGGTTCCTTCGGACCTTGATTCAGATTCCTGCCTATGGCCTTTCAGATGGGTCCAGGCCAGCATCTGTCAGAGGAGCTCAGAATTTCTGAAATCTCAGCCTCCAGCTCCCGAGGACTTGTGGGGTTGTCCAGACCCTGAAGTTGTCGGCCATGCCCTCAGCAGTAACTGGAAGGGCAACCAGCAGCCTTTAGAGGACTCCATCTGAAAAAACAAGGCCGAGGCAGGACTTCACACGGAGGGTGACTCCTGGGCTGTGCCAGGCTTTGGATCAGTCCCTGAGTTTCTGCTGAACACCTGCGGTGTGCCTTGCCTGGGGAGGGGTGGGCTCCGGGAAAGCTGTGCGAAGCAGCTGCTGACATGGAGTTTGGTGTCAGGCAGACTTGAAGTCAAACCCTAACTGGTGACCATGGAGAAATTCTTTCACCCCTCTGAGCCTCAGTTTCCTCATGTGGCCAGATGACTAAGTGATGCCTGGTGGAGCATGGAGCGCAGCCTCGTATGCTGGAGCTTTAAGAAAACAGCACCTACCTTTTACACTTAGTTCTAGGATACGATCTTGACCATAAGTATCTCTCTCACATTCCAGCGGGGTAGATGGAATTGGAGAGAAGAAAGCTGGTAGTTCATGAATCCCACCATGGCATGGATCCCATGTGACATGCAGCTGGGAAGAGCTGAGACAGAATCTCATCTAGATTAGAGTGATCAGGGAGGGCCTTCTGGAGGAGGTGGCCCCTGAGCTGAGCCCAAGGGAGGAACAGGCTGTGGACAGGTGGATGGGAGAACAGAGGGTGTGTGGGCAGGGGGACAGGGTGTGGGAGCCGTGGTGGTGGGATAGGACCCATACACTGAACCTAGGTACAGTGTTAATGGGAGGCAGTGGGGTGACCTGTAGACTCTCAAGGACAATTTGGGGTGTAACAAGAATGGGGTGGGAGGCAGGGCCCACAGTCTTCTGGTGGGGGTGCAGGTGAAGGTTACTGAGTTGGCCCGGTTTGAGGGAGGTTTATTTCTTCAGCACCCAGTAGAGTTGAAAATGGGTCTTGGCAGTTCAGGGGAGAGATGAGGGTGGGGGGCTACAGCCTCGTATCACCTTCAGGATAAAGTCCAAGCCCTCAACCCGGCCTGCGGGGACCTTTGGAATTGGGCTTCTTCTCACCTCTCCAGCCTGAGCATCCCCACCCCAATCCTCTAGCTATGTTGCTGCACACCCAGTTCCCTGAGCGTGCCTCTGAGCCACTGTTCCATGGATCCTTCTGCCTGGAACGCCTTCCCTCATAACCACCTGGCAGACCCCTACTAACCCCTTAAGACTTGGGTTAACATGACCTCCTCCATGATATCTGCCTTGATCTGCCCAGCAGGATGGTGGCAGGACACTCCTCTGTATCCCATAGCACTTGCTATCCACAGACTTCATAGCCAATTCATTTTGCTCTCATGATAACTGGCTGTGTGACCTTGGACAAGTAAATAAACTCCTCTGTGCCTCAGTTTCCTAATCTGCAAAATAGGGGCAATAACTGTAGCTGCCTTGGTTGGGCTAGCACTTGTAAAGACTTTAGAAGAGTGCCTGGTGCTTAATAAATAGTAACTGTTACCCATTATTAAAATAATTATTCTTACCTCATAGGGCTGTTATGAGGATTGGAAGTTAAGTGCTTGTATCATGCTTGGAACATAGTGAGCCCTAAGGAATGAAAGCTATCATCCCCACCGTCTTCATTGTCCCCCTCATCCCCGCCATGATCCTCACCATCCCCAATACCATCCTTACCATCCCCACTGCCATCTCCATCATCCCTACCACCATCTCCAGCATCCCCACCATCATCCCCATTACCATCCCCACCATTTCCACCATTCCCACCATGGTCATCATCACCCCCACCATTGCCGTCATCATCTGCACCATTCTCACCATCCCTGCCCATCCCCACCACCATCCCCATTACCATCCCCACCACCATCCCCATTACCATCCCCACCACCATTTCCACCATTCCCACCATGGTCATCATCACCCCCACCAACCCCATCATCATCCGCACCATCTCCATCACCATTCCCACCATCCCTACTATCCTCACCACCATTCCCACCATCCCTACCATCCCCACCACCATCCCTACCATTATCCGTCATCCCCAATATCCCCACCACCATTCCACCATCCCTACCATCCTCCCCACCCTCCCCACCATCATCCTCAACACCATCCTCATTACCATCCCCACCACTACTTCCACCATTCCCACCATCTCCAATACCACCCCACCATCATCTCCAATATCCTCACCAGCATCTCCATTACCATCCCC
>NC_045434.1:205499987-205538653 GCF_002776525.5 Piliocolobus tephrosceles | reverse complement strand
CATCCCACCACCATCCCACCATCACCCCATCATCCCACCACCATCCCACCATCAGTTTGCCCACTTGCATCCTCCACACTGTGAACCCCTAAGGCCTGGCTGTGCTTTGGCCATCTCTGATCTCAGTGGGATGCTCAGAATCAGGCATGTAGTGGGTGCTTGGTACACTTTTCTTGGGCAAATGAAGGAAGCAGGGCCCTGTTAAGGAAGGGGAGGGAGCTGCTAAGGAAGGGAAAAGTGTGAGTGAGGTTTAGGAGGGAGAGCTGTCAGGACCGGAGCCCCATGGCTAGGGGTGGGGGTGGTAGGGAGAAGACTCCAGGCTGGCGCTAACCTGGAAGCTGCCCCTACTAGGGGACTCCATCCTCTGCAAAGCAACTTCAAAACCCTTTGGATCCAGCCTCTATTGGAGCAGGTGAATATTAAAAGGGATTTGGGAAAAAACAGATTCCCTCTGAAGTCAGCTCTCCCTAAGCCTCTGGTCTCAGGGACGGTCCGCAGCCTTGGACTCCACCCTTAGTCATAGCTGTTGATTCTATTGTGGGGGTCGGGGTGCTGGGTGACAAGGTTGTGCACACCTCCAGGAGGATCTTCTCAACAGCCTGAGATATGGATGGGGGAAGAGAGAGCCTGGGATGCAAGCTCACAGGATGGGAGAATTAGGGAGGGCTTCCTGGAAGAAGTGCTTGGAGCTAGGATATAAATCGAGAGAAGGGATGGGCGGCACCAGTGGACAACATGGAGTTGAGAAGAATGAGCTCTGGGTCCTCAGGAGCCCAACCTGTCCACCTCTTGCCACCTGATGCCCCTTCTCTGGTCCCAGCTCTCATCAGCCCCATCTAGCCCGCTGCATCTCCCTCTTTCCTGCCCTGTCTCCTTAGCGTCCACTCCCTGCACAGCATCCTGGGCTCAGAACCTTGCAGTGACTCCCACCTCGCTTGGAGTCAAAGCCAAAGGGCGCAGCTGGAGGACAAGGCTCTGCATCCCAGGCCCTGCCTGCTGCGTCTGTCTTCCATCCCACCCTCTTCCCTCCCTCCCTTCCTGGCCACAGAGGTCTTCTTGCAGCTCCCTAAACCCTGGAGACAATTTTCCAGCCCAGGCCTTTGCATAAACTTCCCACCAACTCCCCCCACCGCCCCCGCCCCCCGACCTGGAAAGCTCTGTTCCTGACAGTGTCTGGGGCCTTCTCATCCAAGGTTTCAGTTTAAATGTTGCCTCGCCCAGGAGGCTTTCTCAGACCTCTCTATTTTCTTCCTTTACAGACCTAATCACGATTTATAATTAAGTGTACTGTTTTAAAACTTATTATCTCTTCTCTCCACCAATATGTCAGCTTCATGAGGACAAAGCTCTGGCTCCTTATTGCTACATCCCCAGAGCTCCAGGCAGTGCCTGGCATCTAAATAGGCCTTTGAATGAAATGAAATTCTGTGCTTTGACATGAGGAAGGAGAATCAAGGAAGGCTCCCTGGAGGAGGTGTTTAGAGATGGGAAGAAAATGCAGAGAAGATGGGCGGTCAACAGTGAGGACAGGGTTGAGGTGCTCAGAGATAGGTGGAATGGGCCCAGGGGAGCCCCTTTACCCTCCCTGGAATATTTTTAGTCCTACCTGAGCCCCGAGAACTTCTGTCTAGGTGTGACCTTGCTTCAGGCAAGCTGTCCTGTAAAATTCCAGAGCCAGGTATACCAAATTCTGCAACGTGGTAGCTGCATGACTGTACAAGTCCCTTAACAACACTGGGCCTCAGTGACCTCATCTATGAAATGGGTTGGTGATGATAATGGTCAGCATTTATGGAGGTTCCCACATGGTGCTAAGTGCTTTACACATATCAGCTAACTGAATCCTCACTGCTGCCGGTGAGACAGGTACTATGAATCAGAGGTCCGGAGAGAGCTCCATGCGGTTGGTCATACTGGTGAAGAGCTTGGTTCCATGCCTGGTGAACTCTCAGCACAAGGGTTGCCAGTGAAACTCATGCTGCAGGCATTTGTTTCCCTCCGAGGGACAGCCCCAGTGCCCCTGGACGCTAACTAGGACTGAGTCAGGCCCATCCTCACTGGAGTCCCAACCTTGAGGCTGCCTGCACGGAGTGACGTCTGCAGATATGTGGGTCTCTCTCTGAACCTGGTCAGGCTTCACGCCCCTCTGAGCCTGCCCTGATGTTACCCCTAGCAGGGCTGTGAGTCACCTGGTTCCACCTCCCTGGCTGTGAGCCTGACCAGCTGCTTTTGTGCCTCACATTTTTATGCCAGTTAATTACAGCCATTACTGTCATTATGAAAAAGTTATGTGATCTCAAGCAGGTCCGGGAAGGCCCCAAGGCGCCTGGGGGAGCTGTCATCCATGGATGTTTGAGAGGAGGCTCTCCCGTGCCTGCCTGTTCTGTCTTCCATTGGACTAGGACCCTTTGAGGTTAAAGATGGTGTCCCCCATTAGGCTAGTGTACTGGATAAAAATTCTAAAAGAATCTTTTAAAGGGCATGACTGAGCTGGCAAGAATGTAGAAGAAGCACTCAAAAGCCAAAAAGAAAAGAAAAGAAAAGAATGTGTACACAAATCAATAGGGGGTGAGCCCTCGACTGGCAACTGGCCTAAAAGATTCCTGTAAACTAGAACTTTGTTGTTTTTTAAGTTGTGGTCAACTTTATGTAGAGTAAAATTCACTTTCTTAGTAAAGTTCTTTGAGTGTTGACAAACGCACAGAGTTGTGTACCCACCTTCACAATCGAGGTATAGAAATTTCATCTGCTGTCAATGTCCCTGAGTCCGTCGGAAGTCAGTCCCTGTTCTCATCTCTGCCTCCTGGCAAGCACTGATCTGTCTTCTCTTCCTATATTTTTGCCTTTTCCAGGATGTCACAAAAGTGGAATCATCCAGCAACATGCTGTCTTTTGAGTCTGTCTGTCACTTAGCATAAGGCAATTGAGATTCATCTGTGTTGTGTTTCTAAGTGTGTTAGTATTGTGCACATGTGCCACAGTCTGTTGATCCACTCACTTGCTGAAGAGTATCTGAACTGTCTTCAGCTTTTGCTTATTGTGTATTTTATTTATTTATTTATTTATTTATTTATTTATTTATTTAGACAGTCTCTCTCTGTCTCCCAGGCTGGAGTGCAATGGCGTGATCTTGGCTCACCGCAACCTCCACCTCCCAGGTTCCAGCGATTCTGGTGCCTCAACTTCCCGAGTAACTGGGATTACAAGTGTGTGCCACCATGCCCAGCTGATTTTTGTATTTTTAGTAGAGACAGGGTTTCACCATTGCTGGCCAAACTAGTCTCAAACTCCTATCCTCAAATGATCCGCCCCGCTCAGCCTCCCAAAGTGCTGGGATTACAGGGTGAGTCACTGGGCCCGGCCTCATTTATTGATTTTTAAGACAGGATCTTGCTCTGCTGCTCAGGCTGGAGTGCAATGGTACAATCATGGCACTGCAGCCTCAAACTCTTGAGCTCAAGCAATCCTCCTACCTCAGCCTCCTGAGTAGCTGGGACTACAGGCGTGTACCACCAGGCCCTGCTAATTATTTCTTTATTTTTTGTAGAGACAGAGTCTCACAGTGTTGCCAAGGCTGGTCTCAAACTCCTGAGCTCAAGCAATCCTCCCACCTCAGTTTCCCAAAGTGCTGGGATTACAGGTATGAGCCACTGCACCTGGCCTGCTTTTGGTTATTTGAGTAAAGCTGTTACAAACATTCATGCATAGATTATGGTGTAAATGTATTTTTTTCACTTCACTTGGGTAAGTAGCTGGGAGTGAGACTGCAGGATTGTATGGTCAGGGTTTGTTTGACTTCATAAGAAACTGCCAAACTGTTTTTCAAAGGGGCTGTGCCCTTTGGTATCCCCGTCCCACTACAACGTAGAGCTTTGCTTTTAAGAGATGCAGGGGAGACAGAAGACGTAGCCCAAGGCCTGACTGAGTAGAAAGTGGGGTCTGAGATCCCACACGAAGTCAGAGCTTCTGCAGGCAATATCCTTAGTGAAAGGGCAAACTGGAAAAAGATCTTCCTTCTAAAGGGATATGGCAAGAAAAGGGGTGGTCTTGGCTTTCACTCAGAATAAAGATGGAAATAAACTCTCCCCTGAGCCAGCCCTCAGGTGAGATCAGGGCCCAAATTCCCGCTTCTTGCTTGTTCCAGAAACACCAGGCTGAGAACCTAGTTTCAAGGAGTCCCTGGTGAATAGAACTCCCAGGTCTTCAGCAAAAGCAAACTAAAATCCCTTCTAGAGAAATATGTATCAAACCAGATCTTATAAAGTTCCTACAGTTAGAGTCCTAATGATCATGAGCTCACAATGAAAACATTTAAAAACATGCAAAGAAACCACAAACAGAGGAGTCAGACCTGTAAACACTTCAGGTGTTGGAATTAGAGTATTGGGTAATAAGGGTGCTACATAATTTAAATAATAGCATCCCACTGGGCACAGTAGCTGACACCTGTAAGCGCAGCACTTTGAGGTCACTTTAGGCCAGGAGTTCAAGACCACCCTGGGCAACATAGTGAGACCCCCCCGCCTCCACAAAATATTTTTTAAAAATTGGCTGGGTGTGGCGGTGTGAGCCTATAGTCCCAGCTACTTGGGAGGCTGAGGTGGGAGGATCGCTGAAGTCCCGAAGTTTGAAGCTGCAATGAGCTATGATCGTGCCATTGCACTCCAGCCTGGGTGACAAAGCGAGATCCTGTCTGTAAAAACAAAAACAAAAACAAAAACGAACAAACAAAAACAAAAAAAGAAGCCTAAAGCATAAGCACACAACAAGAGACTATTAAAAAGGACCAGACTTAGTTTCTTATAAAAATTAAATGTACATTTACCATATGAGCCAGTAATACCTAAGTATTTGCCAAAGAGAAATGAAAACATGACCATGAGAAGATTTGTATATGAAAGTTCATAAAAGTTTATAATAGCCCAACACTGAAAACAACATGAATGTCCATCAACGGCGAGCAGATAAGCGAATCGTAATTTATAATGGAATACTACTTAGCAATAACAAGCAATGAGCTGTGGATACTTCCTTTTGTTTTCTTTTTCTCTCTTTTTTTTTTGAGACAGAGTCTCGCTCTGTCGCCCAAGCTGGAGTGCGGTGGTGCAATCTCGGCTCACTGCAAGCTCCGCCTCCCGGGTTCACGCCATTCTCCTGCCTCAGCCTCCTGAGTGGCTGGGACTACAGGCACCTGCCACCATGCCCGGCTAATTTTTTGTATTTTTAGTAGAGACGGAGTTTCACCGTGTTAGCCAGGATGGTCTTGATCTCCTGATTTGGTGATCCACCCGCCTCGGCCTCCCAAAGTGCTGGGATTACAGGTGTGAGTCACTGAGCCCGGCCTCTTTTTTTTTTTTTAGGTATCCTTGGAAGAGGGCCAAGTGGGTGACTTGTGAGATCAAGTGTCAGATACGTTCAAAAACATGAATCTAAAAAACATTTTGCAGAGAGAAAGAAACAAGATGCAAAAGAATACCAAGTCTATGATTTCATGTATAATTATTTGCAGGACAGGCAAAAATCTCATCTATAACCACAGAATGCATGTGAGTGGTTGCTTGGGGACAAGGGTTGAGAAAGGGATTGACTGCAAAAGGAAAAGGGACCTTTTGGGGCTAGTGAAAATGTTGTAGCTCTTGATTGGGGGCGGTGATTATGTGAGTTTATACATTTGTCAAAACTCAGCAAACCATACACTTAAAATGAATGCTTTTACTGTATGTAAATTATATACACATGTAAATTACACTTCAGTAAAGTTAATTTTATTTATTTATTTATTTATTTGAGACAGAGTCTCTGTCACCCAGGATGGAGTGCAGTGACATGATCTCAGTTCACTGCAGCCTCTGCCTCCTGGGTTCAAGTAATTCTCCTGCCTCAGCCTCCCAAGTAGCTGGGATTACAGGTGTGCGCCACCACACCCAGCCAATTTTTGTATTTTTAGTAGAGATGGGGTTTCACCCTGTTGGCCAAGCCGGTCTTGAACTCCTGACCTCAAGTGATCCACCCACCTCAGACTCCCGAAGTGCTGGGATTACAGGTGTGAGCCACTGCGCCTGGCCCTAAAGTTAATTTTAAAACTAAAAAGGCATTTATCAGGATGGGAGGCCTAGCTGGGGTCACTTTTCAGACCTTTTTCTTTCACATGCTGATCATGCACCTTATCTATTTATTTATTATTTTTATTTCTTTTAGAAACAGGGTCTTGCTCTGTGACCCAGGCTGGAGTGCAGGGGCAAGATCTTGGCTCACTGTAGCCTAGAACTCTGGCCTCAAGTGATCTTCCCACCTCAACCTCTCAAGTAACTAGGACCACAAGTGTGTGCCACCACATACAGCTTATAAAGAAAAAAAAATTTTTAGCGAGGGTTTGTGGCACGGGGTTCCATTATGTTGCTCAGGCTGGTCCTGAACTCCTGACTTCAAACAATCCTCCTGCCACCAATCCTGGTGATCGTGCTCCTTCTTGAGACCCTCTCTCTTCTGGGACACCCCACTCTGTCTTGGGTTTCCTCCTACCTCCCTGGCTCCTTTGTTCTCCCCAAACTAAACGTTGGAGGGTCTCAGGGCTCTGTCCTTGGGCCCCATCTCTCTCCTACCTACACTCACTTCCTAGGAGAGCTCTGGCTTTGAAATTGTCTGCCCACTCCCACAATCCTATGTCCAGCCCAGACCTCTGACTTTGGACTCCAGTGAGATTAACCAGTCCCCTCCCCTGTGTCGCCCCTTAGAGGTCTAATAGGCATCTCGACCTCACACCTGCAAAACCATCCTCCTGATGTCCAGCCCTGCAAACTTGCCCCTCCCTGACAGTTCCCCGTGCTTCTGGGTGCTTGTGCCAAAACCGTGGAGTCATCCACTCCTCTTCCTCTCACACCCCACAGTTGATCCATCAGTGAACCCTGTCAGATCAGCCTCCAAAAAAATCATCTCTGACTGTTTGTTACCTGCTCCACTACTTCCTCCCTGGTCCAAGCCACCATTGCTTCTCGCCAGGATTACGATTGCTTCTCTGACTGATCTCTCTGCTTTCTACCCTTGCCTCCCTATAATCTGTGGTCAGCAAAGCAACCAGAGGGATTCTGACAAGTTATGCCTCTCCTCTGCTCAAACCCTTCCGGCAACTCCTGATCTCACTCAGAGGAAGTGGACCCTTCCTTTGGCCTATAAGGTCAATATGATTCTGCCTTTCATCTCTCTGGTTGCATCCCCTAGTACCCTGGTATGGTTTGGCAGTGTCCTCACCCAAATCTGATTTTGAATTGTAGCTCCCATAATTCCCACATGTTGTGGGAGGGGCCCAGTGGGAGATAATTGAATCGTGGGGGTGGTTTCCCCCATACTGTTCTCGTGGTGGTGAATAAGTCTCACAAGATCGATGATTTTATAAGGGGTTTTCCCTTTGGCTTGGTTCTCATTCCCTCTCTAGCCTGTTGCCATGTAAGATGTGCCATTTATCTTTCGCCATGATCGTGAGGCCTCCCCAGCCATGTAGAACTGTGAGTCCATTAAATCGCTCTCTCTCTCTTTTTTTTTTTTAAATAAATTACCCAGTCTCAGATATGTCTTTATCAGCGGCATGAAAACAGACTAATACATAACCTGTCCCTTCCCTTCCCCACTAGCCTCCCAGTGGTTCTTCGAATGAGTCAACCAAGGTCCTGCACTTGCTGCTCCCTCTTCTGGGTCTCAGATTCTCCAGGTGTCCCCATGGCTGTGTCCTTGCATCCTTCAGGTCACTCATAGTTTGCTTTGCTAGAGAGGCTTCCTGACCCCTGTAGAAATCAGTGCCCTTGCCCTGCTCTGGGTGCTCATCATCACTGAGGCAAACCCTGATCACCTGGCTGAGGTAGTGTTCATCAGTTCTCACTTGTTATGTGTTGAATTGTGTCCCCTCTACTCACCTAAAATTCACATGCTGAAATCCTAACCCCTAATACCTCAGAATGTGACCTTATCCGGAGACAGGGTCTTTACAGAAGTAATCATGTTAAAATGAGGTTGTGAAGGTGGGCACTAATCCAGTGTGACTGGTGTCCTAATAAAAAAGGGGAAATCTGGAGAGACACGCACACAGGGAGACACTGTGTGAACATGAAGACGGCCATCTATAAGCCAAGGAGAGAAGCCTGGAATAGCTCTGGTATGATTAGGCTTTGTGTCCCCACTCGAATCTCATCTTGAATTGTAATCCCCACAATCCCCATAATCTCCTCACGTCAAGGGAGAGACCAGGTGGAGGTAATTAAGTCGTGGGGACAGTTTCTCCCATGCTGTTCTTGTGACAGTGAGTGAGTGCTCATGAGAGTTGATGATTTTATAAGGGGCTCTTCCCCCCTTCACTTCTCCTTCCTGTCGCCTTGTGAAGAAGGGGCCTTTCTTCCCTTTAGCCCTTCCACCATGATTGTAAGTTTCCTGAGGCCTCCCCAGCCTTGCTGAACTGTGAGTCAATTAAACCTCTTTCCCTTACAAATTACCCAGTCTTGGGCAGTTCTTTATTGCTGTATGAAAATGGACTAATACAAGCTCCTTCTCTCACAGCTCTCAGAAGAAACCAACCCTACCAACACCTTGATTTTGAACTTTCAGCCTTCAAAACGGTGAGAAATTTGGAAACAAATTTCTGTTAAGTGACTCAGTTGTGACACCTGGTTATGACAGCCCTAGGACATTGACACAGCACTGTACAGTTACTCCCCCACCCCACCTGTCCATATTCTCCTCAGTAGATCTACATAAATTATTCTTCTCCATGGACAATATATGTTTTAGTCATACTTTTGTTTGCTTAGCCATTTGTTTATTGTCTGTTTCCCCCAACCAGACTCTAATGCCAAGGGTACTTTTGACTCTCTGATTCACTGCCATATTTTAGCACCTAAGACAGAGCTTGGCACACAGTAGGCACTTAAATATTTGGATGAACAAAATTAATGAGCCAGCAATGACAATAATTGGAAATGGAATGGAATAAATTATCTAGTTGAAAACATATATTGTGAGAATGGATGAAAAAGCAACTTTGTACTAGGATAAAATATAAAATCAGGCCGGGTGTGGTGGCTCATGCCTGTAATCCCAGCACTTTGGGAGGCCGAGGCAGGTGGATCACTTGAGGTCAGGAGTTTGAGACCAGCCTGACCATCATGGTGAAACCCCATCTCTACTTAAAAAATACGAAAATTAGCTGGGCATGGTGGCATGTACCTGCAATCCCAGCTACTCAGGAGGCTGAGATAGGAGAATTGCTTGAACCTGGGAGGCAGAGGTTGCACTGAGCCAAGATTGCACCACTGTACTCCAGCCTGGGTGACAGAGCGAAACTCTGTCTCAAAAAAAAAAAAAAAAAATATATATATATATATATTTATATATACACACACACATATATATATATATATATATATATATATATATACACAAATATACAATCATGGGAAGTAGAGAAGCAAAAGAATAGGAAAAGACATATCAAAAAATAAGCCAGCCCAAAGGAAGTAAGTTCAGCTTTAATAAATGTAGAAAAGACAGTCTTTAAAGCAAAAATGTTGTGAGGAAACAAGGGAGTTACCATATAATGTTAAAAGGTTTAATACATTGAGATACTGAAACAATTATGAACTTGTATGATCTAATAACATAAGTTCAGAATATATAAAGCTGGGTTTCCTGGGTTTTCTTTTTGCCTCACATATCCCAAATCAGAGAAGCAGCAACCCAAAAACATCAAAGCATGCAGACAAGTAAGCCCCAAGAAAAGCTGGCTTTTTCTAGCCAAAGGACCAGGAAGAAGCAGCTGAGAAAGACAAACTTTCAGATGATAACTGCTCTACTCCAGCCAAACACTGCAGAAAGAACTGTGACCTCAGCATTACCCTTCCAGGGAAGGCTGAGCGGGGAACTTTGACTTCCACCTTTTCCAGACTACAAAGAGATGCCTCAACTTTTCAGCTGTGGTGATGTCAGAGAAGGCCAAGGAGCTGGACTTTGAGTCTCACTGGGTGATAATGAGTACCTTCATAACTCTGTAATATCAGTAGACCATGCGGTGGGGCCTGATCGTCCACCTCTACACTGCAGCAATGAGGAGCTGACTGTGGTGGTAGCAGAGGAGCCCTAGAATTGCATCAAGGCTTTCACTACCATCCAATGGTAATGAGGACAACCTCCACTTCCATGTCAACAGTAGCAGCCATATGGGAAGCAGCAACAAAGCACCCCTGTCCCTCTAAGCCTGGTGGGGAGCCTAAGCTCTCACTTTCACTCAACAGTAATCAGAAAGCCCTCCCCACTAGATGTCAACAGAAGCTGAATGGGGAACCTGAACTGCCACTTCCTCCTGGCAAGAATGATATGGCGCCTCTCTTTTCCTATTAGAGCAGTGTCAGAGAAGGCTTGCTGTAACATAGGGTTTCAATAAGATCTAGAGTTTTATAACATAACACCCAAATGCCCAAGCTTCAATAGAAAATCATTTGTCATACCAAGAACTAGGAAAATCTCAAGTTGAATGAGAAAAGACAATCAATAGACATCAACACTGAGATGACAGATATTAGGATGTTAGAATTATCTGACAAGGGTTTTCAAACAGCTATCATAAAAAATGCTTCAAAAAGCAATTGTAAACACCCTTGAAATAAATGAAAAGGTAGAAAAGCTTGGCAAAGAATAGAAGACACAAAGAAGAACCAAATGGAAATTTTAGAATTTAAAATACAATAACTAAAATTAAAACTTAATGGATGGGCTCAACAACAGAATGAAGACAACACAGGAATTAATCAGCAACTTGAAAACAGAACAATATAATTACCCAATATGAACAGCAGACAAAAAATAGACTGGAAAAAAAGTGAACAGAACTTCAGGGACCTGTGGTTAATAATAAAACGACCTCAGGTTTGTTATATTATAAACTCATGTCAAGGAAAAAAGTAACAATAAAATGACCTAACATTCAGCCACTGGAGTTGCAGAAGTAGAGGAGAAAGAGGGTGGGGCTGAAAAAGCACTCAAAGAAATAATGGAAAAATTTCCCAAATTTGGCAAAAGACATGAACATGCAGATTTAAGAGCTGAGTCACTCCAAACAAGATAAGCCCAAATAAATCTATTCCAAGACAAATTATAGTCAAATTTCTGAAAAGTAAAACCAAATAAAATCTTGAAAGTAGGGAGAAATAACATCTTACTTATGGAGAAAACAATTTGATAGACCAAAGATTTGTCATCAGAAACCATGGAAGACAGAAGAATGTGGCACAACATTTTTCAAATAATGAAAGAAAAGAAACATTAACCTAGAATTCTGCCCTCAGCAAAAACATATTTCAGGAATACAGATACACTCAGATGAGAGAAAATTAGGAGATTTTGTCACCATAAACCTACCCTATCATTTCCTTTATGGAGAAAGGAAATGATAAAAGAAGAAAATTTGAAACATTAGGAATGGAAGAAAGACAATAGAAAGAGCAAAATTATGATAAACACCATAAACTTTCTTCTCCTAAGCTGTCTAAATTATGTTTGATGGTTGAAGCAAAAATCGTAACACTGTCTGATGTGATTTTGAATGTATGTAGATGAAATATTTAAGACAATTGTAAACGGGGAAAAAAACAATGTGAAGAGAGACAAGTTTTCCATACTTCACTCAAACTGTTAAGATGATAATACCAGTAGATTGTGATCAATTGTGTATATATAATGTAGTACCTAGAGCAACCACTAAAAAAATTTATACAGAGAGATACACTAAAAAACACTATAGATGATTAAAAAATTATAAAAAATAGTTCAAGAAACCCACAAGAAGGTAGGAAAAAGAAAATAGAGAAACAAAATAAAATGGCAGGTCTAAACCCTAACATATAAATGATTACATCAAATGTAAATGGTCTATATAGACTAATTAGAAGATGGAAATTGGTAGAGCGGATAAATAATACTACACTAACTATATGCTGTCTACAAGAAACTCACTTCAAATATAATGATATAAGTAAGTTTAACACAAAAGGATGGTAAAAGATATACCATGTCAACATTAATTGAAAAACAGCAGGGGTGGCTATATTAATATCAGATAACATAGACTTCTTTAGAGCAAAGAAATTACCAGGGATAGAGAGAGTCATTACATATGATGAGAGTCAATTCACCAAGAAAATATAGAAATCTTAAATGTGTATGCACCAAACAATGGGTCTACAAAATATATGAAGTAAAAACTGATAAAACTGAAAAGAGAAATAAACACATTCACATAGTTGAAAGCTTTAATACTCTTTCAACAATTGATAGAACAATTAGACAGAAACCAGCAAAGTTATAGAACTCAACAAACGCTATCAACCAACAGTATCTACTCAACATTTTGTATCAGCTCACCCAAACAAAGTAGAACACACATTCTTTTTCAAGAACCTGTAGGACATAAACCAAAATAGACCACATCCTTGGTCATATAACAAATCTCAAAAAATGTAAAAGAATTAGCATTGTAGAGTGTGATCTCTGACCACAATGGAATTAAAATAAAAATCAGTAATGGGAAAATTTCCAAATGCTTAAAAACTAAACAGCACACTTCTAAATAATACGTAGGTCAAAGAAGAAGTCTCACGGAAAATAAAAATACAACATATCCAAATTTATGGAACGCAGCAAGTGCTGAGAAGGAAATCTAAATCACTAAACACTTATATTAGAAAAAAGAAAAAGCTTCAAATTGATACTCTAAGCTCCCACCTTAAGTAATTAGAAAAAGAAGGCTAAAAGAAACCAAAAGCAGCCAGAAGGAAGAAAATAATAAAGATAAGAGCAGAAACCCAAGAAAATAAAAATAGAAAAGCAATAGGGAAAATCAGTGAAACGAAATCTGGTTCTTTGAAAAGATAAATACAATTGACAAATACCTACAAGATCAACAAAGAAAAAAAGAGAGAAGACACAAATTACCAATCTCAGGAATAAAATGGGAACATCAAGGCAGACCATGCAGACATCAAAACAATAATAATGGAACACTAAAAACAACTTTACAAGCATAAATTTGACAACTTAGATAAAATGGACTACTTTCTCAAAAAGTACAAACAGACAAAACTCACCCAATGTGAAATAGGTAATTTGAATAGCCATATAGCTATTAAAGAAATTGAACTAGTAATTTTATTTTTTTCATGTTTTCCTCTATTTTATTTTTATTTTTTTATTTCCATAGGTTTTTGGGGGAACAGGTGGTGTTTGGTTATATAAAGAAGTTCTTTAGTGGTGGTTAGTGAGATTTGGTGGTTTAGTGAGTGGTGGTTAGTGTATACCCGTCACCTTAGCAGTATACACTGTACCCAGTTTGTAGTCTTTTATCCCTCACTGCACTCTCACCCTTTCCCTTAAATCCCCAAAGTCCATTGTATCATTCTTATGCCTTTGCATCCTCATAGCTCAGCTCCCACTTATGAGTGAGAACATGTAAGTTTGGTTTTCCATTCCTGAGTTACTTCACTTAGAATAACCGTCTCCAATTCCATCCAGGTTGCTGTGAATGCCATTATTTCATTCCTCTTTATGGCTGAATAGTATTCCATGGGTATATATATATATATATATATATATATATATATATATATATATATATTTCTTTATCTACTCATTGATTGACAGGCATTCAGGCTGGGTCCATATTTTTGCAATTGTGAATTGTGCTGCTATAAACATGAGTGTACAAGTATCTTTTCCTCAGGGAATTAAATCTAAGACCTAAAACCATAAAAATTCCAGAAGATAATATCAGAAAAACCTTTCTAGACATTGGCTTAGGCAAAGACTTCATGACCAAGAACCCGAAAGCAAATGCAACAAAAACAATGATATACAGGTGAGAATTAATCAAACTAAAAAATTTCTGCATAGATAAAAACAGTCAGCAGAGTAAACAGACAATCCACAGATTGGGAGAAAATCTTTACAATCTATACATCCAACAAAGGACTAATATCCAGAATTTACAATGAAAAAAACAAACAATCCCATCAAAAAATGGGCAAGAAAAAAACAAACAATCCCATCAAAAAATGGGCAAGAAAAAAAACAAACCATCTCATCAGAAAATGGGTTAAGGACATGAATAGATTAATTCTCAAAAGAAGATATACAAATGGCCAACAAACAGGTGAAAAAAATTCTCAACATCACTAATGATCAGGGAAATGGAAATCAAAACCACAATGTGATGTCACCTTACTCCTGCAAGAATGGCCATAACAAAAAAAAAAAAAAAAAAAAAAAAACAGATGTTGGTAGAGATGTGGTGAAAAGGGAACACTTTTACACTGCTGGTGGGAATGTAAACTAGTACAACCACTATGGAAAACAGTGTGGAGATTCTTTAAAGAATTGAAAGTAGAATTACCTTTTGATCCAGCAATTCCGATACTGGGTATCTACCCAGAAGAATTAGTAATTTAAAAACTACTGAAAAGAAATCTCCTGGCCCAGATTGTTTCACTAGAGAGTCCTACCAAATATTTAAAGAATTTACACCAATTCTACACAATCTTTCCAGAAAACAGAAGAGGAGAGGTCATTTCTCAATTTATTTTACCAAACTAGTATTACCCTGACATCAAAAGACATGAAGCTTAAATTGATGGAACTCCAAGAACTGGACAAATTCACTAATATAGTGGGAGATTTTAACATGTCTCAATAATTGATAAATAAAGCAGACAAAAAATTAGTAGTCAATAGGAGATCTCATAAACACAAATAAAGCTCCATCCAATCAATGTATAGGTGACCCTGCATGGGCCATTACACATTTTTCTCAAGCACATAAAACACACATGAAATCTGACTTATGTGGGTATTGGCAAAAGCAAGTCTCAACAAAATCGAAATAAAGTGTATCATCCAGACCATATCCTCTGACTCTAATGCAATTAACTTAGAACTCAGCGAGGATAATAAGAAAACCCTATTCATTTGGAAATTTTAAAAACCAGTCATTTAAACAACTCATTGATCAAAGGAGACATTGCAATGGCAATTCTGAACTGAACAGTAGAAAGGTCGCATATGAAAACTCACAGACTCAACAAAAATGGTTCTTAGAAAGAAATGTGTCGTCTTGAATATTTACGACAGGGACAAAGAACGGTAGAAAGTGAATGAACTAAGTGCCAAACTGGAGAATTTAGAAAAATAATGAAATTAACCCCCCAAAAGGAAAGATCAATGTAAAAGTGGGAATTGGTGAAAAAAATAGAACTGGAGATCTCAATGGGCTTGAATGTGTTCCAAGGCTGGGTTTGCCTATGCCTGTCCCATCGCTTATCCCCAGAGAGTTCAGGGAGCCCACAGCCAGTGCTACAACTGGGGGCACGGCCAGCTCTGAACCACAGGCAGAGCCTAGCCCCTGCAGGTCAGGGGTTGAGGGGACAGGATGCTCTGGGCGCTCCCTGGAGGAGGCGGGTATCTCCTGAGGCCTTTCTGGAGACTGTTAATACAGTGGGGAAATCAAGCATGCACTTTGGAAGCAGACAGAGCCAGGCTGGCATCCCAGCTTCCCACGTAGGTGTTGCGTGACCTCAGGCAGAGTGTTTCAACATCTGGAATCTCCTTTTTTTCTTCATAAAGATGCCTGGCCTTACAACCATTGAGACTTGAATGAGGTAATGTTATGTTCAAGTGCTCTGCTCTGGGCTGGCACACGGTTGGTGGCCCATAAACAGTAAGTTTCACTCCTTCCCCAGTGGGAGCAGCTCAGCTGTCTCAGCAGAGCCCTTTCCCCTGCTTGGGGATCCTGATGGCTGGTGGGAGTGGGGACAGGGAGTGGGGGTGGTACAAACCTCTACAGAGTGCATGTTTTAAGTGTAGAGCTCTGGGCCAGATGCCATGGCCAGGTCCTGGGTTAGCCACCTCAGGGGACGCCATAGGGATGGATACAGAGCCAGGAGAACAGCTCCACAAAGGGCAGCCACCTAGGCCAGGCGCCGTGGCTCACATCTGTAATCCCAGCACTTTGGGAGGCCGAGGCTGGAGGATCACCTGAGGTCAGGAGTTTGAGACCAACCTGGCCAACATGGTAAAATCCCATCTCTACTAAAAATACAAAAAATTAGCCAGGCGTGGTGGTGGGTACCTGTAATTCCAGCTACTTGGGAGGCTAAGGCACAAGAATCGCTTGAACCTGGGATGTGGAGTTTGCAGCGAGCTGAGATCATGTCAATGCACTCCAGCTCCCAAGCTGGAGCTTGGGACTTGGTTGCTGACTGGAGCCAGAGACTCATCTCAAAAAACAAAACAAAACAAAAACAAAGGGCAGCCCCCCAAGAAACCCGAATACGGAAGACCTTTCCGACATCCTAACCTGTCCCCACAAGGACAGCTGGAGGGGAAGTGCCGCTCCACATGGCTCCAGTGTTGCAGAGAGCCCTGGCCCGGGATTGGGAGCCAGTGTTGGTGACCTTGGGCAGGTTGCCACCCTTCTCTGCTCCTCACCATTCCCGTCTGTAAAAGGCAGGGGTTGGACCAAGTCATCCCCCAGGTCCCTTCTGGCTCTGACCTTTGGGGATTCCCAGCCCCCTCCCAGCCTTGACTTTCAGAGAAGCTATGGGCTGGCCAGGGTTGCCCCTTGGCAAGTGTTTCCCTTGGCTCACGCAGAAGCTGTGCCCCAGGCTCCCTAGTCCAGACCAATAAGCCAGGCTCATAAACGCCTGGCAGGGCAGCTGATCTCCTTCACATAAAAGTCATTTTCCAAACAGGATTGAGAAAGGCCAGGTCGGGGGCACTGGGGCAGAGTGCCCGGCTGGCTGAGCCTACCCGGGCCAGTTCCCTCTGTCATCTGCCTCTTCTTGGTGCCTCCCTCCCTCCCCCTTGCCCTCTGGAGATAAACCAGGGCACCAGTCCTGCCTCCTGTGTGGCCTTGGTCCTGTCACATCTCCTTCCGAGCCTCAGTTTCCCTATCTGTCAAACAGGGAGGCCCATCCCTGGCTGGCCGCACTCCTGGACTGTGAAGAGGCCTAAGACAGGCAGTGTGTGACAGGCCTTGCCAGGAGTGAGCAGCGTGCTGGTAGGGAAGCAGCGTGTGACAGTGCGTTGCCAGGAGTGAGCAGTGTGCTGGTGAAGAGTGGCTCTTGGCCCCTGGGTGACCCTCCCCATACCCCCCAGCCCGGACCTCTCATCTCAGCTCTGGCCTCCCACCCTGGCCCAGAACCACATGCCCAGAGGGAGCTCTGTGCACATGGGCAGAAGAGGCCTTGTGACTTGGTTGCTGGCTGCATCTGCTGGTTGTGCTGCCTCCCCCATCAGACAAGGAATCAGAGCAGAGGCTTCCTGAGGACCAGAGCTGCATCTCAGCCATCAGACCAGCACCCATGAGGACAGCAGCAGCTTCGTCTCCACCCTCAGAAAGAGGTGGGTCTTGAAGGCAGCAGTGGGTCCTTTCCACCTGCGGGAAGAGCGTCCTGAGGCCTCCTCCATCAAAAGACTCCAGTGCAGGGCTGGGTCTTCCCCATTAGATTAGAAGGTTCTCAAAAGAGAGAGGGGCATTGCCTACCCCTTAACTTTTATATGACGGGAGCTGTGTTTCCCCTATCAGACTAGATGATCTGTGTGTTCAAGGGCTGTGCCTCCCCATCAGATTGGAAGCTTCCAAGCACAGGAGCTGTTCCTCCCTGTTTAGCAAGGAGGCTCCTGAAGGACAGGCATTTTGTCTCCATGCTGTCTGAGGTCTCACTGAGCATGACCTGAGCCTCCTCTTCAGACTGTGGGCTGGACTGTCTCCCTTTAGAGCCAGCACCTGGGAGGCCTGTGCTGGGTGTCTGGGAGAAAGGAGGATGCACGTGAACTGAGGGGAAGTGGGGCAGGAAGCGTGTATTAAGGCAGAAAGATGGCTCAGAACCAGGTGTCCACCCTGCCAGGCTGTGCTGGCACCTCGTGCTCCCAGGGCAGAGGGCCAGGGCAATCAACCTAGGTGATTCACACCTAGGTTGGAGCTGGTTGCTTCTCAGACTCAGCCCAACCCTGGCTGGACTCACTATGGGTTACTTGGGGGGATCCTTGTGGGGACACGGAGGCTGGGGGCACTGAGATGCTGTAGGGGAGAAGGCAGGGGAGGGGCCTCAGGAGATGTAAGCCTCACCTGGTCTCACTGAGTCAGAACTGGACAGGCCCCTGAGCATCAGCTACCCAAGTCCCTCCTTGGAGAGGAGGCAGAAGGTTGCACAGCCGGTCTCCAGGGTCTTAGGACAGGGACCTAGGGATCCTGACTCCTGGCCCAGTACTCCTTCCAAGCTGGTGACACAGCTTGTGTTGTTAGAGAGGCCCCTCCCATATGAGTGGGGAAGAGAGAACCTCCACTTCCATCTAATTGTTAGCACTGAGTCCAGCTAACCCAGGCAGCAGAGCAGGGGTCTTTCTGGGAGCCTTCCTAACCACCGCCATCCTTTCTTCCGGCATCATTCCTCCTCCTTCCCTTTTATTACTCTCCTCTAGCTTTGCAAGCCCATTCCTCTGAAAGTCTCTTGTAAAGGGTCGCTTTACATAAAACTTTTCAAAACTGACCCCCCGGTAAAGACACAAGTAGATTCATGCAACCAGAGGTTGCAGCTACACAGGCTGGCTGTGAGCAGAGAATCTCCTTGAAGTTTCCTGCTTAATATCTGTGTGCGTGTGAACTGAGTTCCACTCCACAATGCACGGTTGCTGCGAGTGGTTGGACAGGTTGTTCTCTGCATACAGAGGAGGAGTCGGGGCTGACTTCCCATCCAAGCGCCTCTTGCCAAGCTTTGTGCCTGGTGTGGGGCTCATCTATCCCAAAGAAGGGGCATGCTTTTTCTTTTCTTTTCTTTTCTTTTTTTTTTTTTTTTTTGAGGCGGAATCTTGCTCTGTCGCCCGGACTGGAGTGCAGTGGCCGGATCTCAGCTCACTGCAAGCTCCGCCTCCCGGGTTTACGCCATTCTCCTGCCTCAGCCTCCCGAGTAGCTGAGACTACAGGCGCCCGCCACCTCGCCCAGCTAGTTTTTGTATTTTTAGTAGAGACGGGGTTTCACGGTGTTAGCCAGGATGGTCTCGATCTCCTGACCTCGTGATCCGCCCGTCTCGGCCTCCCAAAGTGCTTTTTCTTACTTTGCACAAAGATGCCTTAAGGGCCAGCAGAGGCCCCCCCATGACACGGCCAGATTTGTCTTAACATTTTCAAATACTTTTTTTCTCACAAATTGTTGGGTATATTGATGCTGCTGCAGGGAGCTGGGCCATGTTTCTCAGGGGGCTCTGTGGATCTAGATCACGGCTTGAGAAGCTCAAACTGACCCCAGATCACAACCTCCTGCGTGGTAAACGAAGACGATGGGTTGGCTTTATCTGTAAATTAAAATTTGGGCTTTTAAATATCTTGTAGCAGGCCAGGCATGGTGGCTCACGCCTGTAATCACAGCACTTTGGGAGGCTGAAGTAGGTAATTTTTTTTTTTTTTTTTTTTTTTGAGATGGAGTCTCACTCTGTCGCCCGGGCTGGAGTGCAGTGGCCGGATCTCAGCTCACTGCAAGCTCCGCCTCCCGGGTTTAGCCATTCTCCTGCCTCAGCCTCCCGAGTAGCTGGGACTACAGGCGCCCGCTACCTCGTCCGGCTAGTTTTTTGTATTTTTTAGTAGAGACGGGGTTTCACTGTGTTAGCCAGGATGGTCTCGATCTGCTGACCTCGTGATCTGCCCGTCTCGGCCTCCCAAAGTGCTAGGATTACAGGCTTGAGCCACCGCGCCCAGCCTGAAGTAGGTAATTAACTTGAGCTCATGAGTTCAAGACCAGCCTGGGCAACATAGAGAAATCTCGTCTCTACTAAAAATACAAAAATTAGCCAGGTGTGGTGGTGCATACCTGTAGTCCTAGCTACTTGGGAAGCTGAGGTTGGGAGGATAGCTTGAGCCTGGGAGGTGGAGGTTGCAGTGAGCTGAGATCGTGCCACTGAGCTCCAGCATGGGCAATAGAGCCAGACCTTGTCTCATAAATAAAATAAAATAAAAAATAAAATAAAATAAAATAAAAATCTTGTAGTGAATGTTGTTTCTGGAATGCTTTTGACTCTAAGCCTACCAGCTGTACATGTGGTTACTTGACAAAACCTTTTCTGGTTCCTATCCTGGTTTGGGCGTGTTTTCACTATATGGAAAAAAATGTTTAATTGCTTATTGAAGTTCCCATACATAAAGTACATACATTTTAAGTGTATAGCTCAATGTATGTTTACATATAATTACAGCAGTGTAATCACCACTCCGATCAAGATACAGAACATTTCCAACACCCCAGAAAGCTTCTTCATGCCTGCTGCTAGTCAATGCTGCCTCCTCTAAATGTAATTACTTTTCTGACCTCCATCACCATAGGTTAGTTTTGCCTGTTCTTGAACTTCACATAAATGGAAACATGCAGTATTTAGTCTTTTGTGTCTGGATTCTCTTGCACATCAATATGTCTATGGGATTTATTCCGGTTGTTGCATGGAACTGTGGTATGTTCTTTTTCTTTGTTGTATAGTATTTCATTCAATGAAGGTACTGCAAAGTATGTATCCCTCTTTCTATTGATGGACATTTGGGTTATTTCCAATTTGTGGTTATTTAAAGTAAAGTTGCTATGAATGTCCTTATACATATCTTTTGGTGGGAAATGGTCTCATTCTTCTACGGTGTCTAGGAGTGGAATTGCTGGATAATAGGTGTGTTAGTCCGTTTTCACACTGCTATAAAGAACTACTTGAGACTGGGTAATTTATAAAGGAAAGAGGTTTAATTGACTCACAACTCTGCATGGCTGTGGAGGCCTCAAGAAACTTGTAATCATGGTGGAAGAGGAAGTAAGCACCTTCTTCACAAGTCAGCAGGAAAGAGACAGAGAGAGTACAGGGGAAACTGCCACTTTTAAACCATCAGATCTTGTGAGAACTCCCTCACTATCACGAGAAGACTATGGGGGAAACCAACCCTATGCTCCAGTCACCTCCCACCAGATTCTTCCCTTGACATGTGGGGATCACGATTTGATATGAGATTTGGGCAGGGACACATATCACAGGGAAAGTATGTGTTGTGCTCCAACTCTAACAGATACTGCCAACAGTTTTCCAATGTGGTCCTACCAATTTCCTTTCTCACAGGGAGTGTCTGAGAGTTCTATTTTTTCCATACCCACATTGCCAACACTTGGTATTGTGAGACTTTTTAACTTTGGCCATCCTGGTGGTAGTGTGGTACAGTCTCCTTTTTGTTTTCATTTGCATTTCCCTGGTGACTAAAGAAGTCAGGCATCTTTTCCTATGTTTATTGGCCTCTTGGTTTCTTTTACTGTTTTTAAGTGAAGTGCCTGTTCAATTTTTTTTTTCGTTTTTGGGGGAATAGAGTCTCACTTTGTCACCCAGGCTGGAGTGCAGTGGCGCAATCTTGACTCACTGCAACCTCCGCCTCCTGGGTACAAGCCATTCTCCTGCCTCAGCCTCCTCAGTAGCTGGGACTATAGGCGTGCACCACCACATCCGGCTAATTTTTGTATTTTTAGTAGAGACGGGGTTTTGCCATGTTGGCCAGGCTAGTCTCAAGTTCCTGACTTCAGGTGATCCGCCCACCTTGGCCTCCCAAAGTGCTGAGATTACAGACGTGAGCCACCACGCCTGGCGAATTTTTTTTTGCTCATTAAAAAACTCAGGAGGTTTGACTTTTTCATATTTATTTGTAGCTGTTCTTATAAATTCTGGATGTAAGCTCTTTGTCAGATATAAGGATTGTGAGTTACCTCCTCTATTAGCAAATTTAATTGGCTTATTCATCAGCTCATTCCAAGAGCACCAATAATGAATGGGCCAGGCCCTGTGCTGGGTGCCGGGTTATCAGAAAGAGTATGATGTGGCCCTCATTCTTGAAGACAGCTCGACCGTGGTGGAGGAGACAGGCATTTAGAACGAGCAAGAAATAAATGTGGCTATTAAGGGGTCAGCTCCCCTCCCCAAAGTAACTTTTGATTTACTTACAAAAGTTTTCTTAAGATTTCTTCAGAACCCAGGTAAAGTGAAAAGCAAGGGTTTCCCTATGCTTATTTTCTGGGCTGGGTTTTTAAATGCCTTGTAGTGAATGCTGCTTTTAGAAGATTCCTTGACTCCATCAGCTGAATGCGTGCTCATCTGCTGATCCCTCCCTTGGTTTCCACCCTGTTTTGGGGAATGTCAGGCTGGACTCACCAGGATGTGGTCAAATTCTTGGCCCTGGAATCCAGTTCCTGGTGCTCAGTGCAGGTAAGTCAGATCCAGCCAGGAGGGCAGAGGCTTTGCTGGGGAGTGGGGGTGGGGCCAGGCTGGTGAATTCTCTGGAAAGCTGGGTCCAGTTTAGAAATCTTCACCTCTCCTGGGAAAACTTGCCATGTCAGGCACAGCCAGACTTCCCCTCCCACTCCTCAGGCTGCCAGCCCTGATGGGGACTCAGGGGGGCTGTGAGTGGCATGGGGACAGAGGCCAACACATTGGACTGAAGGGGCCACACTGAGGCCACAGAGGGTGGGCATGCATGAAAGCCAGGCCCAGGACATGAAAGAAGCCCACGGCCAATCAGTGCATGAATGATAGGGGGCACCTTGGCAGGCTCGGGGGCATCGTGTCCTGGAGTCTGAGAACAGGCACAAAACGGCAGTGCACAGGGCACCGGGCAGTATTCTAGCCTGGGCCCTGTTCCTAGCTCACCCGGTACCACCCAGCTTCCTTCTCAGTTCTCTGCTCTAGTGGCCCATGTGTCATTAAGGGCCCAACAGCTCTGACATTGTCTGTAGCTTATCTAGGAAGGAGGTACTGTGAACACCTGGGAGCAGGTAGGAGATGGGGCTGGCCCAGAGTGACCACAGGGAAACAAGAGGTGTGCTGGACACAGAGGCCTGACACCCAGTCCCTTCTTCACTCTGCTGCTCCACTGTCACCTCCCGGGAAGGCTCCCGACCACGGCTGGACCCAGAGCCTAGTCCTGGGGGGGGAGGGGCTTCTCTATGTTCATCATCTGAGACACCAAAATAGATGCCCCTTTATCAACTAACATGGACCCCAAGGTTAAGGAAATGAAAGTTACCTACAGGCAGAAGGTTCAAGGCCTGGTTGGCATGGCAACTCCCTAAATTCCTACCACTGCAAGAATAACCACACCTGGCCGGGCGTGATGGCTCATGCCTGTAATCCTAGCACTTTGGGAGACTAAGGCGGGTGGATCACTTGCAGTCAGGAGTTCGAGACCAGCCCGTCTTTACTGAAAATACAAAAATTAGCTGGGTGGTGGTGGTGCACGCCTGTCATCCCAGCTGCTCGGGAGGCTGAGGCAGGAGAATTGCTTGAACCTGGGAGGTGGAGTTTGCAGTGAGCCAAGATTTCGCCACTGCACTCCAGCCTGGGTAACAGAGTGAGTAAGACTCCATCTCAAAAATAACCACACCCTTGCTAAACTCCCAATAATAAGAGCTGTCAGGCAAATAGTCTCATCCTTCCTGACTTGGATTTACAACCCAGACCACTATAGCTCTGACCAGATGGAGGAACTGCCTTACAAACGTCTTCTTCTTCTCCTCCTCCTTCTCCTACTTCTCCTCCTCCTCCTTCTCCTTCCTCTTCCTCGTTTCCTCTTCTCCTTCCGTTTCTTCTTCTTCTTCCTCTCCTCCTCTTCCTCCTTTGTCTTCGTCTTCTTCTTCCTTTTTTTTTGGAGACAGGTTCTCACTCTGTTGCCCAAGCTGCTGTTCAGTGACGTGAACACGGCTCACTGCATCCAGGACCTTCCAGGCTCACGTTATCCTTACACCTCGGCCTCCCAAGTAGCTGGGATTATAAGCATGCACCACCATGCCTGGGTAATTTTTTTTTGTGTTTTTTGTAGAGATGGGGTTTCACCATGTTGCTCAGGCTGGTCTCAAACTCTAAGAAATCCACCCGCCTTGGCCTCCCAAAGTGCTGGGATTACAGGCATGAGCCATTGCGCCTAGCCTCAAACATCCTCTTCTGATATGCAGCTGCAGTCCTTAAGCCATTTCAGCAGCTTATAGAGTCCGCAAACAAAATGTCTTTGTGTCCTACACCTTTTGCTGTAAAGAGCCAAATTCCACCTCATTTTAGTACTAGAACCCTAGCCCAAAGTGAACGTGGGGTGTGCCTGCTTGCATACGCTCCCCTCCCTTCCTAAATATGGATAGCCGTTACCCCAAACCTGCTGAATATATTGTCTCTTCCTGGTATGTAAATTCATACTACTAGTAAATCTCCTTTCTGCTATTTAGCCATCCTGGTGGTCTTTTGGGCAACATGCTTGTCTGGGAAGAGCTGTCTTGTAATCTCTGCATCTGCATCAGACTCTGCCAGACACTGCCAGCCCCAGATTGGGAGTTCTGAGAGGACGTGGGGCTGCATTCCACGCCAGCAGCAGGGTGGTCCCACGCCAGCAGCAGCATGCCAGGGTGGGGACACGTGAGGGTGTATAGTGCAGCCCTGAGCAGCCTCAGGCAGACTCCCTGCATTCTTGTTCCCAAACCCCTCCCTCCCTGGGTCAGGAGGCTGGGGTGGGAGGCCAGGTAGATCACAGCATCCATGCCGAGATGCTCCCTGACCCCCAGGAGCCAGAAGTGCTGTCTCCTGAAAGTTCTGGAAACCCGGGATCAGCCTACGAGGCACCAGGGCCACCTTGGAGAGTGGAAATGAGGACCCCAGGTCCCAGAGGGCATGAAGGCAAGGTGAAGTTCAGGAGAGGTTGAGCCTAAGGACCCTCAGAGGCCATCACGCTACCCCCTCCACCCAAATGATGCAGACAGGAAAACCATGACCTAGACTGGACCACCATGGCCCAAGAGGATCTCTGACTTGTCTTGTCCCCCAGCCAGGAAGGGTCCCCCTCTTCCCCACCTGCTGTATCCCAGGACACAGGGCATATACGTGGAGGAGGAAGGGCTGCAGGGCGAGGCGGCCCACACTTTGGCTCAGGACAGGGGTGGGACCAGGACACACAGGAAAAGAGTCTGGGGTCCTGGTAATGGCAGGAGCATGAGCTCAGGGTCGGGCGGCTGGCCTGGATGACCTGTGGGACTCTCTTCTTCTCTGAGCCATGCTTTGCTCACCTGTCCCTTCCTTGTGGGATGCAAGAGGCCACAGCGAGCAAAGGTGTGTGCCAACAGCTGCCACTCAATGTGAGTCAGCCTGCTGGCCTTCCCTCCCTTTCTCCAGGGGGCCTCAGTCTTTGGGGGGAGCCTGAGGACACGCTTCGCTGATGTCACTGTGGTGGGTGTACAAATGTGTACAAATGGCCACCCTGGTGCTTGTCGGTTCTACACGGGTGTCCAGGCTGAAGAGCAAGGTGTGGGGAGATGGAGATGCCACTGACAGGGTCCTGGTTCCTAGAAGAGAGGGCGAGTTTGGGTGGTCCCAGAGGCGCCCTTCCCAGAAAAGAGAGTGGGAGGCAGGAGGTGGGCATGGAGAATGGGGAGGGGGCGTTGACAGTTTCTAGAGTGTTGGCCACTGCCCGTCTGATAAGTCCTGGAGCCTCATTACCAAAGACTTAATGAGATTCGCTTAGTTTTCTTAGGAGCCAGGCAAGGTGCCAGGGGAACCGGCTTCCAGCCCCAGGCTCTGCAGCTGGCTGCTGTGTGACCCAGAGCCAGGCACCACCCCTCTCTGGGCCTCAGTCTCCTTATCCATGACCTTCCTGCCTGCACCCTAACATTCAGTGTCATTGGCTGAGTTACCTGATGGCTCCCAGCCTCGGTTTCCTCATCTGCACATTAGGGATAAATACAGCCATCCACCTGGGAGGTGTCAAGGGGGCGTGGCCCCAGCACCCAGCCATGCACAAGTTCAGTGATCATTACCTGTCTCCCCCAGCCCTGCCTGAGTGCCGGGAGCAGCAGGCTTGGGAAAGGGGAGCCCGCAGGGAAGCAGAAAGTGGAGAGGGAGCACGTGGGCTCTGGGGCCCCAGGGTTCCTGGGCTCTGTTCTGCCTGCCTGGGAGCTGTCTCCTGCTCTCCTTCGCAGGGTCTCTGTCTTTCTTTGTTCTGTTCCTCCCTCTGTCTTTCAGTTTGTCCTTCTCCATCTCAGTCTCTGGTTGTCTCAGTCTCTCTTTGCACCTCACTGTCTCTGCCTTTCTCTGCATCTCTCTTCCTTTGCCAGGTTCTCTCTCTCTTTTGTCCCTGTTTTGGGCTTTCTCTGTCTCTGTCTCTCTGTTTTCAGTCTGCTTCTTTCTGTTTCCGTTCATTTCTCTGTATGCCTTTGTCCCCTGCACTCCTGTTCTCCTCCCATGCTGTCCTCTCCAGGGGCCCCTCTGGCTTCACTGAGCCACGCCCAGGCTGGGGTGCGAAGCAGCAGGAGCTCTCCCGTCAGATGACGCTGAGTGCCCCAGTCAGGGCCATGGGGGCCACACTAAGAGTTCTGCTGAGGGGCAGCTGAATCCTTTTCCCAGGGAATGTGCGGGCTACTGGCCAGCTGTGGGATGGGCAGCTGAGAGCTCTCATACCACTGCAAATCTAGATGTTTTTCACTGACATCAGCTTCCTGGTCCCCCTGAGCCAAAGGCCTAGCAGGTCCCTTTCTGTGTCCTTTTGGAATGTGCAGTCCTACTTACCAGAGTAACAAGGGGAATAGAGTTGAAACAGGTAATTTCCCAGCCCAGGAGCCTGTGGGGGCTGCTTAGAGAACAGCACATTCCCTGGGAGCCAGAGCCATCTGGGAGGGCTTCCTGGAGGAGGTAGATCACGAGGGATCAGGATGTGGACTAATATGTACTGAGTGCCTGGTGGTGCTTTATAAATACCAGCAGATTGGGAGATAAGCACAGCCACCTCCCTGGGAGGTGTCAAGGGGCATGTATTGTAAAGGCCCAGACTGGTGAAGCATCTACCATGGTCACCCAGATAGTGAGTGGTAGCCTTGGGTGGGGCCTGCCACTGTCCCCACGCTCTGTCCACTACAGGTGTGGCTTGCTCCACTTGTAACCATTGTTTCTTCCCCTCCACCCCCGGTGCCACTTCCTCTCTCCCTGGTTGTAGGGGAAAGAACATGGGCTGTGTGGCCTTGGGCCAATTGCTTACCCTCTCTGGGCCTTCTTACTGGTGACAAACAGACTGGTGACTTTCTTAGAGGATCTATGCAACCTCAGGCTGCTGCACCAGGGTTACAGGGTCTTCTGGAGGGGAATAGATGAGCAGATAGGCTTTGACACCTGCTTGCTTTGTCCTGAGTGTCTACTATTTCATCTGCGTTAAATGCAAAGCCCATGGGACTTGTGAGTTATCTCTAAGCTTTCTCCTTTCCTGACTTTCTGGGAGTGTGTGTACCCCCATTCCCTCACCCCAGCCATCAGGGCCCTTTCTGAGATGGGCCTCTTTCCTAGCTCTGGGCTAGACCCCAACCCTGGCCCTTTCCAAGGCCGGCAGGAACTGGAAGTTCTGTGCTCATGCCCTGGGAGGCTCCAGGCTCTAAGGGGTGCTGGAATGATGGAGTTGGGTGGCCAGTGCTCAGAGGACCTTAATGGTGTGGGGACAGCTGGAAACTGGGTGTTTCCTGAACCCTGTTGCCACCAGGCCTCTGTCCAGGAGGGCTGCTGGGGGCCAAGGGACCAGACACCAGACAATGACATCTTTGGCAGGGCTGAAGTTGGGGTGTGTGACACAATGGGAGGGGCTGAGGCTGGCAGTCCCTGCAGCCTATAAACACCAGCAACCCATGAAGGGACACAGGCACCCTCTGGCCTCATCCTCCTAGGAGCCAGTTGGATGTAGCAACTAAAATACAAGCTCCGAAGTTCCATGGACTCGGGTTGCTTCTCTGCTTCCATCCTAATTAGCAAGAGACCTTGGCCACATTGCTTAATCTCTGACACTAGATTTTCCCCCTCTGCAAAGCAGGGACAATAGCAGTGCTCCCCTCCCGGGTCTGTTGCAAGGATTAAGGATGATGTCTGCAAAGTGCTTAGTCAGAGCCGGCATACCATAAGTGCTCAATAAGTGCTGGCTCCCATTGTTAGTATCCCTTCCCTCCCTTTATCATGGTGGAATAACCAACTCCCTGGTAACAACACGTTCACACTTCCACTCTCACCTATAAAGCAGGCTGCGACCAGCTCCTCTTCATCTGTTCATTACCTGGCCCATGCTCGGGGCCCAAGAAATGTCTGCTGAATAAACGAGTGATTTTGGGAAAGGTGCTGGGCCCTTCTGTCCCGTGAAGGTCTTGTGAGACAGTGTCTCGCCAGCAACCTGGATTGTGAGAACCACAGCGGATGGGCCAGATCTAGATGGAGAGTCTCCATTGGGCAGAGCTGCCCCTGTGAAAGAAAAAGAAGAGTTTTTCAAGAAAGCGTGGCAAGGGGACCAAGAATCCAAGTTTCTAACTCTGGGGCCGGTTTTCTGTCTTTTACCGCAGTTTGCCTCTCCCTGGCTGTGTGGTTTATGGCAAGTCACTCTCTGCCTCTGTCTCCACATGTTCAAGGAGGCAGCCGGTCCAAGGGGCCTTCACTGAAGAGGCTGCCGATATGTGAGCCCTGCACTGGGGATACCCTACAGAGGTGCTGTCCCCCACCCCCTTTCCAGATATGAGTGTCCCCTAGCTCTTAGTGAATCAGTGGAAGGTGCTGGACCTGGGCTGATTCTCACAGTGGGACTTCAACTCTAGCCCCAGGTTGGCTGACTTTAGATGACTTTGGGCCCTGCTCTGGCAGCTGCAAGGACGAGCCAATGTTCTGGAGGGAAACCCCACATTCCCTGGGACTATTCAAACAAAGGTTTGGTTAAAACAAAGAATTCTCATGGAGAAGAGTCTGAAGGACCCAAAACACGTACTTCTTTTTTTTTTTTTTTTTTGAGACGGGGTCTTGCTCTGTCGCCCAGGCTGGAGTGCAGTGGCACCATCTCAGCTCACTGCAAGCTCCACCTCCCCAGTTCATGCCATTCTCCTGCCTCAGCTTCCCGAGTAGCTGGGACTACAGGTGCCTGCCACCACACCCGGCTAATTTTTTGTATTTTTAGTAGCGACGGGGTTTCACCGTGTTAGCCAGGATAGTCTCGATCTCCTGACCTCATGATCGGCCCGCCTCAGCCTACCAAAGTGCTGGGATTACAGGCATGAGCCACTGCGCCCGGCCCAAAACACCTATTTCTAATAGACATCCCATCCCAAAATAAACCCGTGGATCAAACCAGACCCAAATATAAGGATGCTGTGAACCAGATGGTTCAATATTCCACACTGGCCCCATCCATCAAACCCCACCCAGGGTGGGAAGGGATGGATTTCCCTCAGTTCTCAGGGCCTAGAAGAGCAGGGCTTTTTTCCCTCAACTGGTTGAGTCTTACTTTGTGAACACTATGATTCCTAAAACCAGTTATATTTTCTTTTTCTCCTGGGCCACCAGGGAACTCACGGTGAAATCTACCAACTCGAGAGGATGTGCAGACCTGTCTTTTTCTTTCTTTCCTCATTATTTGACTAAATTTCCTCACTTGAAAAAAAAAAAACTTCACCTTATTCAGGGTATACTTTATGGGCAGTCTTAATTTTTTTAAATTAGGATGTGGGATGTAAATGTATAAAAGAAGTGGAAATGCTGAGTCTTCCTGTGGAGTAGGTGCTGGAGGGGAAAAGGTGGAGTTAGGGGAGGGAAGGGGAGGGCAGGAAGGTTGGTGATGGGCAGAGATTCACAGAGACTCCCAGATCAGGGAGCAATCCCCCAGTGGCGGCAGCAGGAATGCCCGGAGGAATTTTGATCAGGACAGAGGTTGGGCACGAAGTGAAAAGAGGCCCCTCAGAGGCTGGTCTCAGAGGCCTTGAATGCCACACAAAGTGTCTATGTCTTGAGCATCAAGCATACGCCAGGCACCTTTTACATATGTTATTTCTTACTTCTAAATTATTCCAGATTTTAAGCCGGGTGCAGTGGCTCACACCTGTAATCTCAGCACTTTGGGAGGCCGAGGCAGGCGGATCACCTGAGGTCAGGAGTTCCAGACCAGCCTGGCTAACACAGCGAAACCCTGTCTCTACTAAAAGTACAAAAATTGCCTGGGCGTGGTGGTACGTGCTTGTAATCCTAGCTACATGGAAGGCTCAGGCAGGAGGATTGCTTGAATCTGAGTGGCAGAGGTTGTAGTGAGCCGAGATTGTGCTACTGCACTCCAGCCTGGACTACAAAGTGAGATTCCATCTCAAAATAATAAATAAATAAATAAATAAATTCAAATTTTACCATTTAGGAGACTGAGCCTCGGAGAAGTTAAATCACTTGCCCAGAGCCCTGAAATTGGAGAAGCAGCTGCGCCCAGATTGGAACCCTAGATGGTAGGGCCCCTTAGTCCTTCTCTATCTTGGGGGGATCCAGGAAAGGCTTTTCAGCAGGGGAATGATGCAATCAGATACACCTATCAGAGGGAACATGACGGCTTGTGGCAAGGAATGCAGTAAGCCTGGGGCCAGGGAGACCAGGAGCTGCTGAGGTCTCAGCTGAGAGATGGTGGCTGGAACCAGGATGGTGATGGTGGAGGTGAGGATGGGGGCAAAGAGGAAGGGAAGGGTCAAGAGATGTTTGGGAGGTAGAGCTGACGGTTAGGAGGTGTGAAGGAGTGGGAGGGGAGGTTGCCTGGGCTGGCTTGGGCGACTAGGGTGGAGGTGGCGCCATTTACTGAGATGGGAAAAGTCAGCTGGGGGCAGGGAAGGGGCTGATGTGCCTGAAGGCTGCTGAGTTGGCCACCTGTGGGGATGACTTGCCTGGTCACAGCCCCCTGAGGGCAGAGGACACAAGCCTGCTCAGCTGGAGCTGTGCCGTGTCCCGCCCTGCCCCATGAATGGTGTCATTAACACTGCTTGCTGATGCTGGCGCACGGAGCCCGGGATGTCCCCAGACCCAAGGAGGGAGTTGGTAATTCCTGCAGGTCCGCGGTGCCCAGCAAAGCCTGGTCTGGATTTTGGGTGCTGAGGGGCAATGTGAATTGAGTTGGGTGACTTATGGTCCTCACCACTTCCTGCCATTAGAGCCTCCGGTCCACCCTCTGGCCCTGTAGGAATCAGTGGGTACCCTATTTTCTCACAATAGCCAAGTCAGAACCCCCAAGGTTTCTCCCCCATTCACCAGAAGGTCCGGGATCCTGCCCTGGGTGCCAGGAGCACAGGAAGGGGCTGGGTCAACATAGGGAGCTGAGCAGACTCAGCAGATGTCCAGGACTCTGACTTCTGGAACGGTGCCTGCATATAAAAAGTGCCTCATAGATGTTTGTTGAATGAATGAAGACTTTGGATCCAAATCTGGCTTCTTGTGACTTTACTGTGTCACCCTGGGTGAGTCACTGCTTCTCTCCGTGCTGTGGTTTACCCAGCTGGAAGTGAAGGGACTGGATTGATAGTTTCGGGGACCCTTCCAGCTTGAAGTTGGAGGATCCTGGAGAACAAGTGGAACTGTCCCTGTGGTACCCTGAGGGTGCTGGGAGGGGAGAATGGCCTCAGACAGGGGGTTACAAGAACTGGGCTCTGCTGATCCTCCCTACCTTCCTCCATGGGGTCCTAGGTAAGCTCAGGCACAGCAGGCAGCGTGTGTGTGTGTGTGTGTGTGTGTGTCTTAGGGAGAGGTCTCCCAGACCAGAAGAGCCCACAGCTAGTGTCAGCAACACAAGAGTAGCCCCAGAACCTACCCTGATTGGTCCCAAGGTCTGAGGCAGGCAATTTCCATGCCCTGATGGTGCCAAGGCTCCCTGGGGCCCACATTGCTTACCCTCAAGGGTATCAAATGACTTCCCCAGCCAGAGTTATTCCCTCCACCCCTCTCCTTACCCACCAACACACAATAACCAATGCTAGGGGCCCAAACTCATGGCCCAAGGGCTGGGTCTGGCCTACCGGTGGGTTTTTTTTGACCTCAGTATTCTGTTCCTGAGAAACACTGACTTAACGTTTCTCATTAACCCAGCAGGCTCTGTTCCCTCTGCAGCAGTGACCACCCCTCCCTATTGTCTCCCAGCTGGTAACGTCACACATTTATATTATCTGCCTGCCCCCCGAAGGTGTCTGAGTTTGGAAACTCTGATCTAGCTTAACAACCATTTTGTAGATACGGAGACTGGGGAGTTGTGGGGGGTGATCCTAGTGTTTCTGGATGAATGAGGTCAGGCTGCTTGTTCTTGTGGTCCAATAAGGAGATACAGACAGATTGAGAAAGAAGGGAGTTTATTTCTGCAACCGGTTACAGGGAGAAGGTCGGAGTAACTCACCAGACCAACTTGAAAGTACAAGTTTTTCTCCAGTGTTGTATACATTCTAAGCTGTATGCCTACGTGTGGGAGTACACCTTACCAGCGAGTAGGTCTGTTTCATTCCATCTTTATCTAATCTTTAGGGTCTAGGGTCTGGGAAGCTTTTTCTAGAGCCTTGGAAAGTTTCTTAATCTTTTTTTTTTTGAGACAGAGCCTCATTCTGTTGCCCAGGCTGGAGTACAGTGACATGATCTCAGCTGACTGCTACCTCTGCCCCTGGGTTCCACCAATTCTGGTGTCTCAGCCTCCTGAGTAGCTGGGACTACAGGTGCACACCACCACATCTGGCTATTTTTTTAGTAGAGATGGGGTTTCGCCATGTTGCCCAGGCTGGTCTGGAACTCCTAGCTTCAAGTGATCCATGCACCTCAGCCTCCCAAAGTGCTGGGATTACAGGCATGAGCCACTGCACCCAGCAGAAAGTTTCTTAATCCTAAATGGGCCCTGGTATGAGGTGTATGTGTAAGAATACTTTCATTATTTCATCAGACTTTCGGGTCTGAGAAAACCCAGGTGCGGTCTTAACGGGTTTGTTTTCACATTCCAGCCCTCATACTCGGACACCATTTTCTTCAGTTCTCTAATGTTTAACTTATACATTCATCAGAATGAGAGGAAAGGGCTGTCTCTGTGTGTGTGAGACAGAGAGTGGCTGCTCTGGCTGCTAATGGAAACCCGGCTTGCCACACTAGGTTCATGGAATCTTAGTCCGTAACACCTGTTTTCCTGGGCTCTGTATCCGTGGAGTAAACTTAGAACTTGCCTTGGTGCCTTTAGGTGTAATGTACTTTGCAGATCAATAACATTTGCAATAGGAAAGATTATTTCAAAAAAGACCTTCAAAATCAATAGTAACCAAATAAATGTTTATGTCATTATCACTAAGGTCTCATTTCCAGATCTCTGCTCCAATATCATTTCTTCAGATTGGCCTTCTCTGATCACTTGACTTAAAACAGCACCCCATCCCCTTCTCTCTTCTATTTTATTTGTCCGAATCACTTCCTGATATCACAGTTTCTATCCCACCAGCTTTCTACCTGCCTGCCCTCCGGGATGCCCCATGAGGACAGGGGCTTGGTCTATTTTATTCACTGTGGTATCCCCAAGGCCAGACTGATGTCTGGCACATTTTAGGTGCTCAAAAAAAAAAAATTGTTAAGAAGAGGGAAAATGAGGCCCTGGCCATTGTAGCCCCAGCACCAGACACCTTCCCTATAGCGGTTTCTTGGGTTGTTCCAGGGGCTTCCTGGGGTCATCTTAGAGTTCCCTAGTCATTGGGCAGCTGGCAGGCCTCTACCCTGCATGGGGCCCCGTTTCAGGCCAAGTGGGGCCGGCCTCCCAGCTTTATGTCCTCCCCCAGAGGAGAAGGGGGCAGTGATGTCACAGAGGTCTGCCACCCTCGCTCCTCCCCAGTCTGACCGATCAAGGCTGAAATCCCAAGTTCAAAGCGACCACAGCATGGGTGTGCAGGTTGTGGTGTTTGTGGGCTGTAGGCAGGGCAGGGACCCAGGCGGGTCATGGTGTCTTAAAAGAATGTTCTTTGAGCTGGAAGAATGAAAAAGGGAGGCGGGGAAGGAATAGCAGAGGGTGGGGAGAGAAGCCAAAAGGAGGAAACGCATCTTATTTTTCCTCCAAGAGAGAATAATGAGGGTGACTTCATTTTTTTTTTCAACAGTAAAAATGTTGTTTGCTCATAAAAGTGATTCAAACAATACACAAAAGCATGGGGAAGAAATAACCTGATATTCTGCCTCCCAGGGATCTAGTCAACAATCAGCCCACCAGGGTCAGATGGCCTGGGCTCAAATCCCGACGGGACCAACTTCCAACCGTTGACTTGCGAGGGTCCTCAACTTCTCTGTGCCTCAGTTTCTTTCGCTGTAAAATAGAGATGTGCCAGTCCTCCTCTCCTCCTCCCTGCATACCCTCTGCTCTTCCCTCCTTGCCCCCTTTCTCTTTCTTCTATCTCAAAGAACATTCTTTTTTTTTTTTTTTTCCGAGACAGAGTCTTGCTCTGTTGCCCAGGCTGGAGTGCAATGGTGCAATCTTGGCTCACTGTAACCTCCACCTCCCAGGTTCAAGCAATTCTCCTGCCTCAGCCTCCCGAGTAGCTGGGATTACAGGTGCCCGCTACCACATCCGGCTAATTTTTGTATTCTTAGTAAAGATGGGGTTTCACCATGTTGGCCAGGCTGGTCTCAAACTCTTGACTCATGATCCACCCGCCTCGGCCTCCCAAAGTGCTGGGATTGCAAGCATGAACCACTGCGCCCGGCCCAAAGAACATTCTTTTAAGACACCATGACCTACCTGGGCCCTTGCCCTGCCCACAACTGGCCAAGGGCACATCCTGCCCATCCATGTACAGGGATTCCAGGCTTGATTGATACCTGCCACCCAGTATTATTGTGAGGATTAGGTAAATGAATACATAGAAAGGTCTTAAAACAGTGGCACATGGTAAGGGCCATAGATGTGTATGCATCATCATTATTGTTGTCATCATCACCATCATCATCATCATCTTTTTAGACAGCTCTTTATGCACCAGCCTGCCTTTCTTCCTCCCTCCCTTTTTCCTATCGTTCACCTATCCATCTATCTGTCCATCCATCCATCCATCCATCCATCCATCCATCCATCCATCCATTTAATCTTCTGTAATGGGAACACACCCATGTGTTCTGCAGGAACCTGCTTTTTCCACTCTGCATTCCATTCCATATGAAATGGACACGATTATGTCAATAAATGCCATTAAACAAAGTGACTGAGGTCCTGGTAAATTGGGGTTTGGGGTTTGGGTGATGGAAAGCCATCCCTAAACACCTGTTTCCCTGAGTTCTGTATCCATGGGGTAAAATTAGACTTTGTCTTGGTGCCTTTAGGTGTAATGAATTTGCAGATCAATAATATTTGCAATAAGAAAGATTATTTCAAAAAGATCTTCAAAATCAAAAGTAACCAAAAAAATGTTTAGGCCATTTTAACATTTCCTGTCTCCCTAATCAGGCTGGGGTTCCTGCAGGCAGGGGCTGTGTGTCCCCCACATCTTCCATCAGACGGATAACTCTTCAGGCAAGGCTATTTCTCCTCTGTCTCTCTCTTTCTTGCTCTTTGCTGCCCTCCCACCCCAGCCCTGTGGACACCAGAGTTCTGGTTTGTGTGCCCCCTTTTCCACTCTGTATAACAGCCCCCTGGAAGGAGAGGACCACATTACTGAGGAGGGGTGTCCTGTGATTCCAGAGGGAACGGCTCTTCTCATCACCCCTGATGCCCGATATGAAGGGAACATGTCACCTGCAATTCACCACCTCTACCCCAGGCTCTAACAGACATCTCATGTTGAATGAGTCCAACAGAGAATGGCCAAGCTCCCTGCCCAGCTTTCCTTCCTGCAGTCTTCCCCATCTCTCTGATGACAACTCCATCCTTCTAGTTGCTCAGGTCCCACATACTCCAGTGATCCTTGACCACTCTCTCTCTCACACCCACATCCAACTCATCAGCAAACCTCATCATCTCTACCTTCAAGATACATTTGGGATCCAACCACTTCCCACCACCTTCCCTGTTACCCTGGGACCAAGTCACGCCATCCCTCACTTGAATAATGGGAAGAACCTCAGTGTGCACCATCTAATGTCATACACACTTTACTCATTTAACTTCACCTATGGTCTGTCTCCCCCAGAATATAAATGTCATCAGAACAGGAATCATGGTCTCTTTTGTTCATAGTTGTATCCTCACCACCTAAATGAGTGCCTAACACATAAAAGACGACTAACAAACACTTGTCAAATTAACAAATGAAGTTCTGCAAAGAGCCTCAGAACAGGCTGAAGCTTGCTGTGCTGAGCTGAAAGAAGAGGGAATTTTCAGAAATGAGTCCATGCTCCCAGTCATTGCTCTGAGCTCTTTTTCAAGTTCCCTCCTCTCTGGCTCCCCAAACTTGCCTGGGGTGGCTTCTGCTGTCTGTGCAGTCTGGGCACAAGGGCCTTCCCTCACCTGGTGGGGGTGGTATCGTGTGGTGAGACGGGTGAACCTGCGTGGAAGTTCTAACTCTACCACTTACTAGCAGTGAGGCCCGCGGCCATGATTCTCCTACCTGCAAAATGAGAATACAAGTCATAGTTGTTAGCATTTTAGTGAACACCAAGAGCCAGGAGCTGTGCTAATCTTCTTACATATAACTCATGTCTTTCCCACATCAACACAGTGGGACAGGTACTACTGTTATAGCTGCCAACTTACACATGAGGCAGCTGAGTCACCGAGAGGTTAAAAGATTTGATAAGGATCACAGGTGGTTAGAGGCAGAGCCCGCACATAGTCAGTCCTCAGAAACACTGACATCATTGCAACAGGAGTTCAGGCACAAGGAGTCTTTGGAGGGGAGGACGGGGGTGCTGGGGAGCTCTGGAGGGTCTCCTGTTGGCAGCTGAGCCCTGCTCCACCCGGGGTCACCAGCTGAAGCTCCCCTTCCCCATCTCCCAGAGAGGCCATGGGCACCCTGACCTCCTGGATTGACAGTCCTGAATGAGGAGGGTGTGGAGCCAGGAGGTGGAGACCAGGCTCAGGCAAGCTAATCAGGTCACAGGGTGAAATTAAAAGGGAGGAGGAGGCACCAACCCGTCAGAACTCACACTTCTTCCTGGCAAAGAAGCGCCCAGGACGGGAGCTGGGGATCCGGAGCTGTTTTAGGAGGCTGGGAGCCAGGTGACAGGATGGCCCCAAAGAGAGCTGCGCAGCTGTCCCTGAAGATGCCTACCCATGCTGTGTGTGTGGTGGGAGTCGTGGCACACGTGGACGTTCGCAGGTAAGAGCTGGGAGGCACTCACCTGGCTGCAGAGAGCTGATTTAGAATGGAGGTCAATGCGGTGGGTGCCTGATAGACAAGTCAGGCACATTGGAGAGGATGCTGGCAGGAGATAGCAGAGAAGGTGGAGTTGGCTATGGAGCCGGGGAGGAAGGAACTAGGGTCTGGTCAGGTCCTCCTTGGGGCCCCAGCTTCTGGGCACTGGGCTCAGGACATTGGCCTCAAGCCCCTGGATAAGAGTCCGGCCTTAGAATTCTAACTCTGAGCCCTGGGGTCAGGATTTGGGATCTGGGCCCTGAATTCTGACACCTAGGTAGAATTTGTGTGGAACATCAGATGGCTCAAGACGGGGAAGAGAACCGGTCCCCCCATCCCTCAACTTCTTGCCAAGCCCCCATCTCTCTGAGGCGAAGGGACATGTGTGGTAGCTTGATCCTTGGAGGTCAGCCAGGGGTAACTAGACAGTTAGGAGTGGTTAGGAAATATTCGGTGAATTAATATGAGGAGAGAACCTGGAGCAAGAAGGCTGGGGATCGTGTTTGCTGTGACATGATGGTGATCACAGTGATTATGGTAATGAACAGTGATGATGGCGATGATGGCAGTGATGGTGGCAATAATGACATCTGAGGAGGCAGCAGTAGCATTTGCTTCTCCTGTTGACCCAAATCTTTCCTGTGCTGGCTCTGTCCGGATGGGGACTCGGAGACTAGTTTCCCTACCTGACCACTAAGGGAATTGGATTTGGTGGTCTCTGGCGGCACTTCCAACTCTGACAGGCTGTCTATGGATTCCGTCCCTGCTGGACCAGGTGGGGTTGAACCCCTTGCAGATATGGGGCTCATGGTGGGAGTCTCCCTCAAAGAGGGGCTGGGGGCTGGGGTCTGTTACTGGGTGGGATCTGAGCTCCTATCTCCCTCTTGGGACTCAGCCCCTGTACCTGCTGGTCTGGCTAAGGTATGCAAGACCCAGCTGCCCACCTGGCCTCCAGTGATCCTCTGCCCGAGAAGCCCTTCCTGCTTCTCTGTTGGCCAGTGGTCTGAGACCCCAGTGGCAGGGCTAGGGAGGAGAACCAGGAGCCATGGAAACCAAACTTTGACTTTAAGTTGCTGCTGGGAGCCCTGGTGTGGGGGGCTGGGTCTCTCGGGTCTAGGTGGCCAGCAGAGAGCCCATTGTCTCCTGCCCTGTTAACATAGGCTTGCCAGATTTAGCAAATAAAAATATAGGATGCCGCCGAGCGCGGTGGCTCAAGCCTGTAATCCCAGCACTTTGGGAGGCCGAGACGGGCGGATCACGAGGTCAGGAGATCGAAACCATCCTGGCTAACACGGTGAAACCCCGTCTCTACTAAAAATACAAAAAAAAAAAAAAAACTAGCCGGGCGAGGTGGCGGGCGCCTGTAGTCCCAGCTACTCCGGAGGCTGAGGCAGGAGAATGGCATAAACCTGGGAGGCGGAGCTTGCAGTGAGCTGAGATCCGGCCACTGCACTCCAGCCCAGGCGACAGAGCAAGACTCTGTCTCAAAAAAAAAAAAAAAAAAAA
>NC_045434.1:205480709-205494987 GCF_002776525.5 Piliocolobus tephrosceles | reverse complement strand
AGATGCAGTCTCACTCTGTCACCTAGGCTGGAGTGCAATGGTACAACCTCGGCTCACTGCAACCTCCGCCTCCTGGGTTCAAGCAATTCCCTGCCTCAGCCTCCCAAATAGCTGGGATTACAGGCACCCACCATCACCCTGCTAATGTTTATATTTTTAGTAGAGATGAGATTTCACCATGTTGGCCAGGCTGGTCTCAAACTCCTGACCTCAAGTGATCAACCCACCTTGGCCTCCCAAAGTGCTGGGATTACCGGCGTGAGCCACCGTGCCTGGCCGCTGAAGCTGAAATCTAACTAGGCATCCCACATTGTATCTGGGAATCTACTTTCACACCAAGAGTAAAAAGGGTCCCTTGCAGGCCCCCTTCTTCTTATTTCAGGCTTCTGCTCTCATCTGAGGGCATGACTGTTTCTAGAAGGTGATTTCAGAACCTCTGGCTCTACACAGTGCTGCTAAGGCCAGAAGCATTTCATGGGGAGCCAGGAGACCTGGTCTTAGCTCTGCCACTGACTTCCTGCCTGATGCGGGCCAAGTTATTAGTCCTCTCTGGGTTTCATTTCCTCATCTGAGCCCCTGTGAGATAGCCAAGTCCGCTCTGCAATTCACTGTGGAGGTGAAGTACTCAGACCCCGGAGTCGAACACACTCCATTCTCAGGCTGGCTCCAGGCGTGGCTGTGTAACCCTGGGCAAGCTGCTGTACTTCTGAGCCTCAGTTTCTACATCCGAAAATGAAGAAACAATAACGCCAGTTATAATGGGTTCAGGGGAAGATAAATGAGGCCGTGCATGTATAAGGCCCCTTGCACCGTGGGTGCCCTGGCAGCGCTCACAGCTCTGGTAGCTCTGCGAGTTCCCTTTTCTCCAGCATCTGATCTTTCCCTCACACCTGAGAGGGTGGGAGGAGACAAGGACATCTCAGACTGCATGTGCTGGGAGCACAGGGTGTCTATAAAGCTCCTTAGCATCCTCAAATGCAGGCCCTGGCCCAGCCAAGGGGCAACAGGAAGTTGCCTGGGCTATTCATAGCTGTTGTGCTCTGTTGACTCCGGGAGGCAGAGGTTGCTCTGGGATCCTGAGTGAGCACACGGGGCACCTCCACCCAAGAGCCCTTCAGGAACCTTCACCTGGGTGTTGGTGGTGACTATGGAGTTTCTAGTTGGTCTTACTGGTGGGAGGGGGGAAGCCCCCAGAAGAGGAGGTGTTGCCAGTCACCTGAGCCGCTGGGAGTCTGAGCCCTCCAGGAGATGGGTGTGTGGGGATGACATCACAGGAAGTGATTCATTCCCCCAGGGGCTGTGTGAACTGGTTATTTAGAGAAACATTTGTGTTTAGGGTAATTGTGTGCCCCAAGGTGTCCCAGCCTAGGAAACCCTTAGGAATCCTCCACTCAGCATGTGCTACAGGTCCAACCCCACACCCCAGTGGGCTAGCCCACCACCCTGTCCACCCCCGACCCCAGTGGGTTAGCTCACCACCCTGTCCACCCCCGACCCCAGTGGGTTAGCTCACCACCCTGTCCCCCAACCCCAGTGGGCTAGCCCACCACCCTGTCCACCCCTAACCCCAGTCAGCTAGCTCACCACCCTGTCCACTGCTGACCCCAGTGGGTTAGCTCAGCACCCTGTCCACCCCCTACCCCAGAGGGCTAGCTCACCATCCTGATGCCCCACACCCCAGTGGGCTAGCTCACCACTCTGACTCCCTGGGTCTGGCCAGATTGCCCTGGCTGTCCTTGTCCTTGTCTAAGGAGTTCAGGTGGCTCATGCCAATAAAGACAGGGGTGGGTAGTGTGAGGAATCCACCGCAGTCCTGCATGGCCCTCCTTGACTGCCCAGAGGCCAGAACCAGAGCCCCAGGCTGGAGGCCATAAAGAACTTTAATTCTTTGGGATGCCGAAGGCTGGCCTTGTAGGCGACAGGGACATTCTCCTGCACTTTCCCCCAAGCCTTCCCTACCCCTGCAAAAGCAGCAATACAAGACTGACTCGGGATCAGACAGTGGTAGAATTGGAGGGGCACAGGGAGAAGGGACTCTGCAGGCCTCTCAGATGCATTTTCTGGAAATCCCTATATTTCAGAAAATGAAAATGCCAAAACAGAGTTTGGAAGCTTGTGGTACATGTAATGTGTACATCAAGTAAATTAATGCTTTTAACTTGTACAGAAGAACAATGAGGCATAATTATACTCCTCAGGGGAAAATTACAGGATTGACTCTGACACTAATTTCCAGCGAGCGACAGGCTGCCGGCAGCTGGCTGGACACATTCTCTGCTCCATCCTGTCACTGTGTCACTATGGTAGGAAGGACACTCTTCACCAGAAGAAACATTAAAAGTTCAAGTTTCAGGGTCCTTGGAGAATATGAAGCTGGGGTCCTCTGCAAGTTCCAAGGGACCCTGATGGGTCTGGGGGTTGTAGAAACTGGACTGAGAATGGTGGAGGGTGGCGTTCTTGAAACATAAAATACTGACATCAGGAAGGGCCTCAGAGGTCAGCCACCCCCTAATTCTGTGGAACTCCCTGCTCCCCTGGGTCCTAGCTGCCACTTGCCATTTTGGGACTGGCTAGGAATCTCTCCCCCTCCCTCTGGCCCCCGAGGCCCTCCGCTTTCCGCCTCCTTACCCCTTCCTGGCATTTCCTGGATCCTAGTCTTGGAATGTCTCCTCACTCCGAGCCTTCTCGTCTTCCCTTCTTAACTCCCATCCCTTTTACCCCCAGCTGGTCTTTGCAGGCTGTGTGATCTTGGGCCAGTCACTTAGCATCTCTGAGCCTGTTTTCTTCCACGTCACTCCCAATAGGAGTGACATCCCTTATTGTTTGTACCCGCGAAGCTGCCACCCTTATTTTTTCCATTTCATTTTATTTTTATTTTTGAGATGGAGTCTCACTCTGTTGCCCAGGCCGGAGTGCAGTGACATGATCTCGGCTCACTGCAACTTCCGCCTCCCAGGTTCAAGTGATTCTCCTGCACTCCTCAGCTCCCCAAGTAGCTGGGATTACAGTCATGCACCACCCCATGTTTTTAATGGAGACAAGGTTTTGCCATGTTGTCCAGGCTGGTCTCGAACTCCTGACCTCAGGTGATCTGCCCTCCTTGGCCTCCCAAAGTGTTGGGATTACAGGTGTGAGCCGTCTCACCCGGCATCAGTTTTTATCTTTTTTTTTTTTTAGACATGGTCTCGCTCTGTCACCCAGGCTAGAGTGCAGTGGTGTGACCATGGCTCACTGCAACCTCAAACTCCTGGGCTCAAGTGATCCTCTGCCTTAGCCTCCCAAGTAGCTGGGATTACAGGCCTGAGCCACTGTACCCCACCTATTTTTTCCATTTTGCATTGAGGAATTCCACAATCCAAAGAACACGGACATGCTTTGGGGAGAGGAGAGGTGACTCACTTCTTGGACTCTAAATTCAGGGCCCTATCTCTCAGGGACAGTCTCGTCCCCAGCCCCTGTTTACCTCTTCTGGGAAGACTAGTGAGTGAAAGTTGTCCCTCTTCTCCAGACTCCATTCCTGGCTGGGTAGAGCTCCACTTGGGAGAAGGCTGGTTCAGCCTGCGCCCTCAGCCTGGGCTCTCTGGGCGTGCCCCTCCCCAAGCAATGACAGAGCATAAGGCACCCACTAGTGTGATTTCTGTGAATGAGGGAGAAGACAGGGCACAGCCACATCATGTGTAACTCCTGACTCCTGAGAAAATGCCTGAGCATGCTGAAGGGTCTGGGATATCAGCCATTGTCCTCCCTCAACCTCCATCAGCCCCAGCCAGCCCCTGGGAGAGGACCCAGGGGAAAGCTAAAGCCAGGGTTGCAAGCCGGGGGACTGGGGGTTGGAGCTGCCCCTCCCACTGTCTGGCACCCACACCTCACATCTCAAAGAACCTCCTGTGGTCTTTTCCCCAGGGCAGTCTGCTCCTGGGCACCTGCACTGTGTTGGGCTCTGGCACTCGGTGATGATACGGCCCATGACCACATGTGAGGAGCATCCATCTTAGTCGGGGAGTTAAACAAATTTCAGGATGTGGGTTTCAACGATTGCACACCTGACCCATTTTCTTGGTCAGGTAGGAGAATGAAGGGAGGTGCCAGGGTCCTCTTGACCACAGGGCCCTGTGTCCTCTTTTGCCCACGTCTGCCCACTCCTCCATGCCTTTCAGATGCCCTCTGTGGCAGTAATGATCATGAGGGCAGCCCTGGTTTTTGTTTGTTTGTTTGTTTTTGTTTTTGTTTTGAGATGGAGTCTTGCTCTGTCACCCAGGCTGGAGTGCAGTGGCACGATCTCAGCTCACTGCAACCTCCGCCTCCCGGATTGAAGCGATTCCTCTGCCTCCACCATGCCCAAATAATTTTTTGTATTTTTAGTAGAGACGGGGTTTCACCATGTTGGCCAGGCTGGTCTTGAACTCCTGATCTCATGATCTGCCCGCCTCAGCCTCCCAAAGTGCTGGGATTACAGGTGTAAGCCACCGCACCCGGCCGCCAGCCCTGTTTGAAGTGCTCACTGCACTATCTCAATTAAACCTCACAACAAGCCTGTGAGATGGGGACTACTATAATCCCCATTTGCAGACACATGGAGACACAGAGAGGTTGAGAGACTTTTCTGAAGCCACACAGCCCACAAAGCCAGAGCTGGGATTTGGACCCAGGTCCACCTGGTTCTAAATTCTGTGAGCCCAACCCTGCGACTGCCCAGGCTCTGGCACTCGTCTATGTTGCTGGGTAAGTGAGGCGTGAAGTGAGGGCAGGGCAGCAGATGAGCTTTGTTGTCAGATCCAGGCGGGGCCAAGCACAGCTGTGCCCCATCACCCTCTGTGTGACCTCTCTGCATTTCAGCTCGTTTTCTGTAAAATGAGGAGAAGAATAATCACCCCCCTATTAGCAGGCAGGGGCCATGGGGATGGAATCAGAGAATGGAGTAAAAACCCTCCGGAGACTCTGATGGACCTGCCCCTTGTGGACCCCACAAGGGCAAAGCCGAGGATGATTTGTCTCTGCTTTCCTGGTGCCCAGCATGGAACTTGATGTATAGTAGGTACCCAGGAAGGTACGTTGAGGCAGAGTCACTGGCAGCACTAATGGGAGCCCTGTGTGCCCCAGGGGAGCTGCTGGCCTTTAGCGCTGGAGCTCACGGGGTGGCGGCCAGTACCCCGGGACTGTCAGTCTCCAGGCAGATCCCTGGCTCCAAGCAGAATCGCCCACGGAGCTGGTCACCCCAGGGGATTTGCCGGACCCTGCTGGCTGACCCTATGGCATTTCTTGTGGCTTCATTCCAGGACACCTAGCGGCTGGTACCTGTAGGGCTTCTGGCAGGCAGGATCCTGGCCAGGTATGCAGGGGAGCCACAGGCTCAGCCAGCACTGGCTGCTCTTCAGCCTTGTCATCCGATTCTGCCTGATTCTCCCTCTCCTGCCCCCACCACTCACCCAGCGCAGTGCCCCAGATGACCCCCAAGAGCACACTGGCCCCCACCCCCACCCACTCGGTTTCTGTCCCCAGGATCTGGCCATGTCCAAACTGCAGGGTAGGACAGTTGGCAGAGAAGCACTTCTCTGCAACTGCTGTATTTCTCTTCTCCCTAGAGACCAGGTGGTACATTTCTGAGCTGTTGACATAAAGTTTGGCCTGTGGAGCCCCAGTGGGCCGAGGCTTCTGGGAAGCAAGCTGCAGCCATGCAAAAGGAAAAGCTTTCTAATTACCTGAGCTGTCAAAGCAGAGAGGGGTGGAGATAGTGAGCTGTCTGTCTTGGGGAGCGGGCAGAGGGCTGGCCAGGATGACCTCCGAGGCCCGCCTCTGACCCAAGGCCTACCCTATGCAAGATGCTCCTTGGTGTCTTCTGTCATTGTAGGGCAGACAAGGACAAGAAGATCACAGGCACCACCCGCCTGCCCTTGCCCTTGTATGTGGATGCATGGTGGGGCCAGGGGGCTGTGGCTTTCCTGCTTCTGTGCTGCCACCCTCCCTAGGCCTCCCTGGCCTGCTGCCGAAAAGCCGTGCAGAGAAGCTCACATTGCACACTCTCAGCACATTCCTGTTTCCTTCCGACATTCCTGACAGTCTCCTCCTTCCAGTCCCCAACAGGGGCATGCTCAGGGCACACACGCACTCATTTTAATACCAGCCAGGACAGCTCCTCACTTTGCCATCTGTGTGACCTGAGAAAGTTACTTAACCTCTCTGAGATTTCCTCATCTGTGAAGTGGGGACAGTAATGCGGAGTCTTCACTAGGGAAAAGGAGCCAGGCCGGTAGGAGCAGGGAAAAGTAAAAAAAAGAAAGCCGATCAGGTCCGAGCCTGGACCTTTCTTCATGGTCCAGGACACACAGCCCTCCTGTGTAAATAACTCACCATCTTCCTGGGCCCAGCTCTCACCAGACCCCTGCAACTGAGCTCCTCGCGGCCTTGGCATGATCAGTACTGCACAAAACCCTCTTCAACAGACAGCGTAAACATCATCCTATAAAATCCCCAGCAAGTCTCTGTTTCTTTGCTGTCGGCTTCTTTCTTGCACCGCAGAGAAAGGCTTCTTTCTTGAAGGCTGACTGTCATGTCTCTGGCGATGTATTTTCCTATTTTCTGTAATCAATCTGCTTTCCTTTGCATACAACTGTCCTGGTAAATTCTTTTACTCCCGCATTACTGGCCATCATTACCCTGTGACAAGTAACACCTACCTTGGTCGGGAAGCAGGAGTTGGAGTGAAGTCAAGATGAGATCATGGATAGCAAAAGCTAAGCATGTGCCTGGCACATGGCAGGTGCTTGAAAATGCAGCCTCTTTCCCTGCCCCACTAGAACCCGTGGAACATGCTGCCTTATGCCATAACCAGTGCGTGAACCCGCACCTTACCACAGGAGGCAGGCAGGGGTGGAGAGTAGCTGGTTTTGCATTCCTCATCCCGCCCTCCACGTCTCCTTTGGTGAGATGCTCTAAGAATTCACCCCATCCTGCTCATAGCCTCTCTATTGAATCTGATGCAACTGGCCCTGCTCTGGGCATGAGGTTGGCAGGCATTGCAGGGTGAGTAGGAGGACGCTGCTCTGGACGGCACAGACAAGATGTGAAGTGGCCACCAGGAAGGTCTGAACCAGGGCCATGGGGGCACAGAGGAAGCAATAGGTTTCTGGCTGGAGTGACTTGGGCTGTATGGGGACTCTGAGAAGAGTAATCGTAACCATGGTGACGGCATCTAAGGCTGAGAAGTCACCATCTTGGGGAATCCCTCCAACGGCCTAGGAAGTAGCTCTTGGGATTATGTCCATTTTACAGCAGAGGAAAATCAAGGCAGTTGAGTGACCCAGTTTGTGGCCATGCTCCATACAGAACCCACACTTCACGCGATGGAAGAGGTGGCATTTGAAGTGGGTCTTGAAGAATGCAAAAGATCCCCGCTCCCCACCCCCTGCCGTGACCCTGCCCAGCGGAGATGGGGGAGCGGGCCTGGTGAGGGGCTGCCAGGACACCTGAGGGGTGACTCCTGTAGTGGTAATGATTTTGGTTTTTTTAACTTGGAGGGGTGCTTTCAAATCCATGACCTCACCTTACTATGCACTTGGGGACATGCCAATACTGCATATCTGGGAGTTGGTTAGGTCTGGGGGCTACATCATGAGACATCACCAAAGAGAAGCATCTTGGAGAGAATTATTAGATTCAGAGGAAGCCGGGAGCAGTTCGGGAAAGCTGGCACGGCACAGCCCACTGTGGGGTGGCCTGGGGCTCCCCAAAGCTCCCACTCCTGCCTGTCACACTTCCCAAGGGCAGCCCTTCATCCGTGGCCAGTCACCTGATCTGGGCACCTGAGAGATAAGGAAAGGCAGTGTGAGCCCTGTCTCCCAGCCCCGGGCAGGGGAGTGGTGGGGGTGCCAAGGGAATGAGAATCAAAGGCAGCGCAGGGCGTGCCCGGCATAACCTGCCTTGCTTGGGTGCTAGAGAAAATAAGCAGTCCCCTCCTCCTGCCTCTTCCTGGTGGTCTTCAAGGCTCCTGCTGGGGTACCTGCTGCTCTTCTGTAGCTGAAGCTGACCTGGATGGGGATGATGGGAGCCAAGTCTTGAAGGCAGTAGGGCTGGGACTAGAACAGGCCCCTCCTCATGCCTGCGGGAGTGGCCCTGGGTCTCAGACCTGCATAGCAGGTGTCTCCTGCAGGAAGCCACCTTTCCCCCAAGGCCCAACCCCTCTAGGCACTGCCCACTCATCTGTCACTCACAGGAGAGTGAGACACTGAGACCAGGAGCCCAGCACCCCAGAGAGAGGTGAACAGAGGTGTGAGCTACTGAGCAGGTTTGGGGAGGGTAGGGAGCAGATCCAGACTACAGGAAGCTGGGCTGGGCTTGGAGGGTCTTGATAGCCCCGGAGGAATTGTACCTGTCATTTCTTCCCCCTTCTGTCATCATCACCATCATCATGATCACCATCATCATCAATTTTCTACCAAGACTCCAAATAGGGGTCTATTACTTGGAGATGTCAACTTTTGTCCAAAGCTGGGGATTGGCTCCACAGAGTCCTGCTTCCCTTGAAAGGGCTGTGTCTGGCACTGGTGGTCCCTGAGTGGGGTGGAGCAGGCGTCCCCCATGAGCTAGAAACCCTTCTGCTGCCAGCTGGGTGCCCTGGGCTTGTGGCTACTTGCTCTTGGAATTCATGGGCCAGGCCGACTGGATTCAATCATGGCTCAGCCACCTCCCAGCTGGGCAGTCCTGAGAAAGCCACTCCACTGTCCTGAGTCACTGTGTCCTTGTCCAGAACTCATTGATTGTGCCCCTGGTTCACGCCAGGCACTAAGTTGGATACAGAGCTGACAGCAGCAATGCAGACAGCATAAAACAGAAAAAAAAATCTGCATTGTAGAGGGAGAGCTGTCAGGTGGCTGGGAGGTGGCGGCCAGTGCCACGGGCTGGAGTGAAGTTGGGGCTGGGGCACCAGGCTCATGGTGTCATTCATGTCACACCATTTGCAACAGGCAAGAAGGGTACATCAGAAGGGCCTCGTGTGCTACCCTGAGGGAAGGAAGTGAGGGGCTGGGTGGACTGCAGGGATCAGTGACAGGAACATTCCCGGTAGAGAGAGCTGCAGCCCTGGCATGCTCAAGGAAGGGCAGGGAACCAAGCGAGAGGGCGTGGGGAGGGAAAGCAATGGGTCAGGAAGGCCTGGGAGTCCACACAGGCTCTGACGACAGGCTCTGAGCAGGAGGGATGCGACGGGACTTCTATTTTAAAAGGTCCCTCTGGCTGCTGTGTTAAAGCTGGACTGTGGGGAGAGAGAGGAAGCAGGGCACCGGCCTACGATAAAAATCCACGTGGAAGCAACTGGTGGCTTGGACAGGGTGTGAGCTGTGGCAGAGATGAGAACAGTCAGGGTCTGCAGTTGCTGTGAAGGTGGTGCTGATGGGATTTGCTGAGGGGCTGGCTGTGTGAGTGAGGGAACAAGAGGAGGTGAGGCTGAATCAGAAGGTGGAGACGCTATGGACAGACTTACGGTGGGCTGGGCAGGAGCAGGTTTGAAAGAAGTGGGGAAGGAGTGGGCATGAGGAAGCAGGCTTTTGGCTTTGGACGTGTGAAATTTAAAATGCCTGGAAGGGCCGGGCACAGTGGTTCATGCCTGTAATCCCAGCGCTTTGGGAGGCCAAGGCCAGCAGATCACTTAAGGTCGGGAGTTTGAGACCAGCCTGGCCAAAATGGCGAAATCCCATCTCTACTAAAAATACAAAAGTTAGCTGGGCATGGCGGTGAGCTCCTGTAATCCCAGCTACTTGAGAGGCTGAGGCAGGAGGATTGCTTGAACCCAGGAGGCAGAGGTTGCAGTGAGCTAAGATCGGGCCTTTGCACTCCAGCCTGAGTGACAGAGCAAGACTTTGTCTCAAAAAATAAATAAAATAAAATGCCTGGTAGACACCCAGGGAGAAACTCAGAAAAACAGGAAGTCTGGGAGTTCTAACCATACTGATGTGGCAGGTGGAGAAAACCAAGGGAGTGGGTGTAGACAGAAGAAAGGAGGAGAGGTGAGGGGAGGGAGGGGAGGAGAGGAGGAGAGGGGAGGCTGAGCCCTGAGCCAGGTGTGCTGGGGCCAGCCACACTCTGAAGAGTACCAGTGTGGGGATTCTGCCACAGCCGATGGTGCCTATTCCAGTTACACATTTCGGAACGTGTTGGGGTGGGGCGGAACCACAGATGGGCTCAGGGGCTCCCTGGACCCAGTGTGAGATGAACCCGAGCTGAAACTCCATGGATCACCTGATGTTTAGGGTCTCCTAGACCCGTTCAGGGCCAGTGTGCAGGAGAACTGGAAACGTATGATTACTTCCTTTTCCCCAGTGACAGTCACCCTGGTAAAAAGTGCGTCCTCTTGGGGAAGGCTGGGAGAAAGAGGAGCAGTGTAAGTTTTTGGCAATGTACCAGGGTCCTTGCTCAAGGAGATCTGATTGTTTATTTTTTAGGAAGGTTATGAGCCCCTTGTTAAACACAGACACTATTTAAAATTAAATTGTACACACAATTAAACAAATTATATTAAAAACAAAGGCAGTAATACTGAAACTCATCACCGCTTAATTATTTTACTGCATTCTACCGTCGTCTATATATAGTGGAAATAGTGATGTCACGAGGTGCTATTATGCATCTCTTTGGAACTCTGAGTCCAATGATGTTGGGCTGGTAACTTGAAACTGGCCAGAGTGGGAGTATTTACAGCACAGACATTGGTCGAGGCTACAAATCAGGGCTTCATTCATGGTTTTATTGAATGTCTAGAGTTCAGAAAGTGATGGAGACAGGTTAACAATGCCAACTAAATTTAAAAGTGTATTGCATCTATAGCCATGACATTGTGTTTGGTACCAAAAATTGATGAAATATTACTCCAGGATTATCTGATTCAGCAAAGAAGTTGCTCACATCCTAGATGAATGAATGAAGGGTGGCATGCATCTTCATTGTTTCCCTTTCATCTTATTCGTGAATATAAACAAAAATATCAACCATTGTTTATGTTACATATCAGATTTAGTGACAATAAACTTATGGAGGAAAGAATAAACAGACTGAGATGCAATTGCATTGGCCAAATCATGGTCAAATTGCAACCACAGGTTGACTACAATTGCAAGAGAGGGCATCTGGAAGAATCAATGGACTACATAGAATTTAGAATACATTTTACAATAAAGAATAATATGTATTACATTATTATTTTTACATTATGTGCTACACACTATTTATATCAGTAAAATTTATAATAAATTTATATATACATATATGTGCATAAGAACCCCCCACTCCAGAGAGCTGGTTGTTAAACATTTGCCAGCACACCACTGCCTGGAGTTGGGGGTAAGGGGGGTAACACAGCAAAGGCGTCAGACGAAAGGCCAGGGAGTCAGAGGAGAGCAAGCAGAGCCCGTGTCCCAGCTGCCAAGTGGGAAAGTGTTTCAAAGACAGGTGATCATCTGGGCCAAGTGCCTCTGACAAGTCAACGAGGGGAAGAAGAGAAAAGACCCATTGGGTTTGGCAATGATGGGGTTTCCTTGGTGTGGTGGGGAGGAAAGTCTGATTAGAGGCAGGTTGCAGAGGCAAAGAGAAGAAATAATTGGAGGTATCAAGGGAGCAGAAGAAATGAGGGGGTCAAAGGAGAATGAGTTTGGGGATGGGTGATATTCACCATGTCTGTGTGCTGGCTGCAAGGGAGGGGAGAAGGGGCGAGGCCGGTGATGCTCTTGAGTAGGGGATGTGCCCCCAGGAGGGCTGGTCTTGGGCAAGAGCCCAGGCAGCTCACTCCTCATCTCAGGAGAGAGATGAGGTGGTGGAAGGAGGGAGGCTGAAGGCTCTGAGTGACCGGGGAAGGAGCGGGGAGGCTTCCGGAGATAGGAGAAGATAGGACAGAGTCCTCTAGGACACTGAAAGAGAAAAGAGCCTGGAGCAATGCTGTAGGAGCACCAGGCATGTCATGCATCCCTTGAGGTCAGCAGTCATGAATCCAAGTGAACCGTGGTCAGCTGCGTGGTGCAGGTGCAGAGAGCATGGAAAGTTGGATCTGATTGTATAGCTGGAGCTCTGCCAGGCAACTCAAGAGAGGGAAAGATGAGCAAAAGATAAGGGAGTGGTGCAAGGGGGTGGCTGCAGTGGGGGCCTATGGGATCTATGGGACTATGCTGGGGAAGGGAAGAGGGAACATGAGGGGTGAGGGATAGCAGTGGGAAGTGGGTAGAGAGGATTCAGCCTTCAAAGGTCAAGCGTCCCATTGGGCTGAAGGCTTGGTGGCATTGGTGTGTTAGGAGCGAGCTGGAATATTGGGAAGCGGTGCCCGAGTGGGTTCCTAACAGGGGAGCTTGTAGTGGGTGCAGTTTTTCAGTAATGACATTCTATAGTGCCTGCCCCGGGAAGGAGGGGATGAGGCCAGGTGGAGGTCATGAGCATTGGAAGAGAGGTCAAGGGGCTGAGGGACCAGGGTGCAACACACCATCTACATTGCCATTGAAGTATAAACTGGTGATGGCAGCAGGCTGAGGAACATGGCAGGAGCTGGCACCCTCGAGATGAGGACAGAGCGACGGTGTGCAGGGGTGTCCCTCTAGATGGGCGGTGTAGTCTGGAAATGTCAATGCAAAGCTGGGGGTTTGTGAAGTAAGAATGATGATCTGGAAGGGACACTGAGGAGCATGAAGGACCCTTGCCCATCTCCAGGCCCAGGGGCTGGAGGGAGTAAGGGGGAAGCAGTCACCATAGAGATGGCTGCAGGGGAGGCCATGCCTGCTGTTGGGGGCAGGCTTCCTTTAGAGTACAAGGTCAAGAAAACTGTCCGGGGCAGGACTGAGGATACTGTGCAGATGATGGTGGCTGGGATTGAAAGGGAGTTGGGGAGGATGAGGAATGGAGTCAGATGAGAAGATGAGAGTCCAAGAGACTTGGGGTTTCCATGGTAACTGATGTAACTGATGAGGAAGAGCAGGTAAGATGGGAGGGCCCCCAAAAGTGCTGTGGAACGTGGTGATCATAAGGCCAGGAGTGGGGGACGGGGGTGGTGGGTCTTGCCAGCAGTCTGCGGGGGCTCTGGGGCCCCTGCACACTCCTGCCTTATCTGTAAAATGGGGACTATCATCTTTGCTTTGGGGGGTTGAGATGAGCATTAGGGAGCACTGAGTAGGACTTGTGATTAGGACTGTTGTCACCGAAGTCAATGGAGATAGTTTTTTGATGGGGCCAAGTGATCATGGCAGAGGTTGTGGAGGGGGTCTGGTTTCTCCAGAGGGCTGAATATTTGGGTGGTTTTTAGGGGTCCAGGAAAGGATGAAGGCGGGAGAATATGCAGAAGGACCCCTTTTGCAGAGTGGCAGAAAGTGAGAATCCATCCATTCACTAACAAGTGTTTATTGAGCACCTACTATGGGCCAGACACTGTTATAGGTGTTGGGGATGCAGCTGTGAGCAAAACAGACAAAATTCCCCCAGCAGCATATTTGTAGTCAGGTGGATGTCTGTAAGTGGACTTAACCTTGGGTGGTGTCTTGGTGGCTGATGACTCTGCCGTGGGGTATGATGTTGGAGAGCCCTGACATACAAAAGAAGAACAAGCACCAATGTGTAGTTCTCTGATTCAACCTCCCCTCCAGAGTGTGGGCGCCACGGGCCCAAGAGCCTCCTGGAATTCTGGGGATTAGTGCAGTGCCTGGCACAGAGAGGCCACAGTTCACGCTTATGCAGGGGATGAAAAATGAGATGCCACCCACAAAGGCTCTGTTGGTTTTGCTGTGGGTGCCCTGTAGCCTGAATTTGCAGTGCATCTTCCTCTGATGCTGTGGGCCAGGAAGGCTGGCCCCAATCAGCTGTGGCTGGGAGCAGCTGGTGGTGGGAGGAGTAGGGTGGGGCCCCAGAAGATGAGTGCCCCAGGCTGGGGCCAATGCAGATGGGAAGCTTCTCAACACCCATTTCTTGATCCCAGAGCTCTGGTGTATCAGGGGAATGCGGTGTATTGGGTGATGGAAAGAAGTTGCACTGGGTACTGGCATTAGTCAAGTTCTAGATCACGACTCAAATATGGATGGTCTTGAGTCCCCCTGCAGAGCGGCAGAAAGTGAGAATCCATCCATTCATTCACACGTGTTCATTGAGCACCTACCATGTGCCAGACACTGTTATAGGTGCTGGGGATGCAGCTGTGAACAAAACAGATAAAATTCCTGCCCTTGTGGAGCTGACCTGCCAAAAAGAAAGATGGACAGTTGACTGGCATTGAGGTGGGAGAATCACTTGAACCCGGGAAGTGGAGGTTGCAGTGAGCTGAGAT
>NC_045434.1:205400516-205480609 GCF_002776525.5 Piliocolobus tephrosceles | reverse complement strand
AAAAAAAAAAAAAAAAAAAAAAAAAAAAAAGAATAAGAGCAGGGGAAGGGAGATGGGGGTCAGTGAGGGGGAAAGATGGGCAAGGTGCAGCATTAAATGGAGTGATGGGGGCGGGGTCTTGCTGAGAAGATGACATTTAGGCAGAGCCCTGAAGTAGGTGAGGGAGGGAGCGTTGTGGACATCTCGGGGAGGAGCAGTCGATGCAGCAGGAGCAGCCAGTACCAGGACAGCCTGGCATCTTCATGGCTCAACAGGAAGGCCAGCGTGGCTGGAGCTAAGTGAGTGAGGCGAAGTATAGTAGGGAGGAGGCAGTCAGCAAGGTGGTAGGGGCACATCAGAAGGGCCTCTTATGCTACTCAAGAGGAGTCTGCCTTTTACTGAGTTTGATGGAAACCACTGCTTTTGAGCAAAGGAACAACATGCTCTGCTGTGCGCAGAACAGACTGGAGGGGCCCGGGTAGGACCACGGACCCAGGAGAGCTGCTCGGCGATCCAGGCGATGGGTGATGCTGGCTTGGGCCGCAGCGATGTCAGTGGAGGTGGTGAGAGGTGGTGGGTTAGTGGATTTCCTGTTGAGCTGGAGAGTTTGGAAGTGTCAGATCTGGAAGGGACTTGGGTGTGGGCTGGGGGTGTCCAAGGGTCTGCCATCTATGCTCTGGAGTCCTGAAGCCCAGCCCAGGTTGGTCTCCTGGCCAGTGGCACTGCCCTGTGCCTCCCTGGCCTGGCTGTTGAGGGGTGCCATTTGAATGGCCAGGAAGCCCCAGGCCCCCACCCCACTGTGGCCCCTCCTCTGAGCACTGGGTCTCTTCCCATCTCCCTTCTCTGCCAGTGATGTGCCCAAGGGTGCCAACAGCTTCAGGGTCTCTGGAAGCTCCGGGGTGGAGATCTTCATGGTCTACGACCGCACACACGTGACAAAGCCCATAGGCAAGGCCCGTTGGCCACTGGACACTGATGCAGACATGGTTGTATCTGTGGGCACAGCCAGTAAGGAATTAAGGGACTTCAAGGTAAGAGGCCACTTTCTCACAGAAAAGGGTTGGATCTCCCCACCCCCATCCAAGGTAAGAGCCCCACCATGGCAATTCCCATTCCAAACTCCCCACTTAACCAAACCTCACAAAGCTGATCACAATACACACACAGAACGTATCCTGACACAACGCCACAGATGCCCCAAACACGCAAACCTCCACCACCACTCCAGTCTCACACATGAACACATGAGTACTCCCACAAAACACACGCGGTCCTAGTCACCCCCTCAGATTCATGGGCAACTTCACATTAATCCCTGTATTCAGCCCACACACAGACCCAGCAAGAAGCCCCAGTACTCTCGTGTGGACACGACCACACAGCAACCACTCGTGCAGGTGCACACACACACGTCCACACCTTTGTGTGCACAGATCTCCCACGCCTAAGCCAACCTTCTCTCTCATCGCCTGCCCGAAGCTCAGACGACTCCCTCCTCACTCGCCCCAGCCCTGGGCACCCATGGCACACAGTGACCCACCAAATCCTAGACATAACCTTTTCTCCCCGACAGGGAAAGGGCAGGGATGAGGCAGCTGTTGAGAGAGGGGCTCAGGAGCCCACCGTGGGCTCAGACCCCACCTCCTCTGCTTGCCAGCTGAGGGACTGCTGGGACTGCTGGGACTGCTGGGACTGCAGGCAGGGCCCGGACAGTCTTCTGTTGACTGGGGCCATCCCAGGGGCTCACTGGGATGACCTGGCTGGAGGGCTTGGCATGGATTCTGGACCATGCTAAAAGCTCCAGGACCACTGATTGTGATGATGGAGTGGAGGTTCTCATTCGCATTTTATAGAGGAAGTACCTGAGGCTTAGAGGAGCTGAGAGACTTGCCTAGGTCGATGGAGCCGGCTGTTCCTCCCTCATCTGCCAGCTGCTCCTGCTGGGCGCTGCCCTGCCTTTCCCATCCCTCCACCCTACCCCCGCCCTCCTTGCTCCTCGCACCTGCCCTGGGAGCCAGGGTGGGCTCCACAGCTGCTTGCTGGAGAGGTAGCTCTGAATCCCAGCCGGGAGCCCTTGAGTCGTGGGACTTCAGAGACTGGAGGGTCTCCATGCCTCCTGTGCCTCTAAGTAGGGCTGTCAGGGTGTGTCCCCCATCTCCTCTGCCCCCGCCATCTCTGAAGGTGGTGGCCGTGCAGGCTTAGGGCTGTGTTCCGCAGGTGAGGGTCTCCTACTATGGGGAGCAGGAAGACCAAGCCCTGGGCCACAGCATGCTGTACCTCACTGGCGTTGGTAAGTAGCAGCTCCCTGGCTGCCCATCTATCCCCTCTTCGCCACTCCGGGTTGCCTGTTTGAGGGTCTTAGTGAATTCTTTGGAGTGGAAGACCTATGGCCAGCTTCCTCCATCACTGAGGGGCTTGGATTCCTCAGGGACCTTCTGTCCACTCTGGAACCACAGAGATTGAGACCCAGCAGTCCTTAGGACTACAAGGGTCTAGAAACTTCACAGCCCAGTGAACAACAGCTAGACCCACAATAAGCCTCCTTCATCCAGAGTCCCACGTATACCCTCATTAGACCTCCAAGACCTAGCACGGAACGTACCCCCTTCAGCCAGGGCCCAGGGCGATGGAATGGCAGAACCCAGCCCCTGCAACCTCAGGCCATGTCCCCAGTTGCCAGAGTTTTGGGGTCACCAGCATATGATCTAGAACCCCAAAGCCAGCAAGAGCTAGCAGGTGGACATGCACGGGCAAGCAAGTCATTCAAGAGCCAAAGGCTTGGGTCCCTCCAACTCCCAGAACCACAGGGCAAGCCACCAGGGCCTCCCAAGTGTGGGGTCTGACCCCCAGGCAGGGCATCCTGGTCCTCATGGGTTTGGGGCGGGGTCAGAGTTTGCCCAGCCTGGACTTTAGGGGTGTGAAGATGGGGCTGGATGAGCCCTGGCAGCCCCTCTCCGTCTCTTTGCAGATATTTCCCTTGAGGTCGACACAGGCCGCACAGGCAAGGTGAAGAGAAGCCAGGGGGACAAGGTGAGACCCTCCCGGGCACTCCAAGACTGCAGGGCTGAAAGGCAAACTTGGGGTGGTCCCGGGTGGATTGTGCCCTCCCTACGGAAGAACGATGGATTCCCAGGGTCTGTAGTATCCAACCATGTAGGAAACCCATCTGGGACAGCCAAGTTGGCATGAATGGATATTAACCTACACCCTGTAGCCAACAGGCTGTGACTGCTGGAAAATAGCTTACCGTCTCTGGGTCTCTCTTGTGCCACTTTGAAATTGGGATTGGTTCTTTTGCTTGCTGCCTTTTTTATTTTGAGGGCGATATTTGGACCCCTACACATGTGGGAGTGCTTCCTAAAAGGTTGTTGAGTGACCGAAGGCAAGGAGAAGACAAGCCTTCTGGTAGAGGAGGCTATGGTGGCCAGCCCCAGGTAAAGCCTGAAGAGTAAGGAGGAGGACAGAGTGGGCTCAGGGCCTCCCCCTACAGGAAGTATCTAGAAGCTTTCCTGGGAGGGCTAGAAGATACAATTTGAAGAGAAGGACTCCAGAGAGGCAGCCTGGATCACAAGGCTTTGAGGACAAGGTGGGCAGGGCTGCCATGGATGGCAGCGCGGGTAGTTCACTGCACAAGAGTGCTTGGGCATGGTGGCAACTATGATACAAATCATGTCTGGGACCCTACTGCAGAGTGGCATCTACCCAGAGGTGTGGGCAAGAGTGCCGTAAAGGCTAACAGTAGCCCTGGGCAATCCCAAGGACCTGGGTTTGAAGGCCAGCTATGCAGCTTGGGACTCACCTCCCAGAACCTCCCCGCCCCCTTCTGTGAAATGGGGAAAGTGAGCCCTGCCTTGTGGGTCTGGTGGGGAGGCGTGTTGGGGACAGCGGCAACCACAGAGGTGGGAGCGCTCCAGCCATCTTTCCCCGCCTTGGTTCCGACCTCAGTTTGCAGATCCTGCAGGACTGCAGGCAGATGCCAGAGATATCTATGGGACGGGTCCCAGGAGAGTGCTGGGATGAGGAGGGTCTCCCAAAGATTCTCCAGATCCCGAACCTCATCAAGGTCATGGTGGGCAGCCTCTGCCCCCCCAGGCAGAGCTAAAGCTTAGCCAGCTTTTGAGGGCCATTTCTGGGTATGGTAACACTTTTGCTTCTCCAGTGTGATGGCTGGGTGGAGCCAGTGTGTATGCTTGTGCAGATTGTTCACTGCACAAGGATGAGGTGGGTCTAGAGCCTTATCTGTAACTCCATTCCCCAAATAATCCTTTTTAAAATCCTTAAGCAAACCAAGGATATGAAAGTATACAATCTAACAAAGCAGCCCGCCCTGGCCATGTCTAGAACCCATTTCTGGGGCCTCCTGGGTCCCACTGATCCCAAGGCATCTCATTTTGCCACAGAAAACCTGGCGCTGGGGCCCTGAGGGCTATGGGGCTATCTTGCTGGTGAACTGTGACCGGGACAATCACAGGTCCACAGAGCCTGACCTCACCCACAGCTGGCTGATGTCGCTGGCTGGTGAGTGACACAAGGTGTTGTCTGGGGAGTGGGGTGCGGGCATGGGAGGGATCCTGTTGGTGGGGTGGAGAAAGGGTGATCTCAAGGGGCCACTCTCTCCAGACTTGCAGGACATGTCCCCAATGGTGCTGAGCTGCAATGGCCCCGACGAGCTCTTCGACAGCCACAAGCTTGTCTTGAACATGCCCGTCTCTGATTCCAAAAGAGTGAGGGTCTTCTGTGCTCGGGGTGAGTGGCCTGACGGGGCCTTGTCCTCCCAGCTCCATCCATGTCTATCCTCTCCTCCCTATTTCTCTCTTTTTTTTCCATCACCTTTTTGTAACTCTCATGACAGCTTACAAACAACCACTCCATCAGTACCAAATATAGTCCTCAAGGAGGAGGTTCAGCAACGAGTTCCATTTTATGGAGAGGAAAACTGAGGCTCAGATGCAGGAATTCACTGTGGCACAACCATCTGGGGTAGAGCAGGCATTCCAACCCAGGTGTCTTGGGTGCACCACAGTTCCTCCTTTTACCATTGCCCCACTCCCGTTCCCTCCTCTGGTCAATCACTGTGGACTGAACTGCATGCCAAGCACTGTCCAGGCAGGGAGGGCGTGAGAACCAGCGAGGCTGAGGCCCAGGCCCTGCCCCTGGCTCCAGAACCCAACTTTCTCACCAGAGATTTTATTAATCAGCCTGTGGCTTTAAAAAATATGGCCAAGGCTGGGCGCAATGCCTCACGTCTGTAATCCCAGTACTTTGGGAGGCGGATTACCTGAGGTCAGGAGTTCTAGAGTAGCCTAGCCAACACAGTGAAACCCTGTCTCTATTAAAAATACAAAAATTAGGCTAGGTGCGGTGGCTCAAGCCTGTACTCCCAGCACTTTGGGAGGCCGAGGCGGATGGATCACAGGGTCAGGAGATCGAGACCATCCTGGATAACATGGTGAAAACCTGTTTCTACTAAAAAATACAAAAAAATTAGCCGGGCGTGTTGGCGGGTGTCTGTAGTCCCAGCTATTCGGGAGGCTAAGGCAGGAGAATGGCATGAACCCGGGAGGTGGAGGTTGCAGTGAGCTGAGATCGTGCCGCTGCACTCTAGCCTGGGCGACAGAGCAAGACTGCATCTCAAAAAAAAAAAAAAAAATTAGCTGGGTGTGGTGACTATTGCCTGTAGTCCCAGCTGCTCGGGAGGCTGAGGCAGAAGAATCACTCGAACCCAGGAGGCAGAGGTGAACCAAGATCATGCCACTGCACTGCAGCCTAGGTGACAGAGCGAGACTTCGTCTCAAAAAAAAAAAAAAAAAAAAAAAAAACTTGGCTGGGCGCAGTGGCTCATGCCTGTAATTCCAGCACTTTGGGAGGCCAAGGTGGGAGGATCACTTGAGCCCAGGAGTTTGAGGCCAGCCTGGGCAACATGGCAAAACCTCGTCTCTACAAAACATACAAAAAAATTAGCCTGTATTCCCAGCTACTCTGGAGGCTGAAGTGGGAGATCACTTAAGCCCAGGAAGTCAAGGCTGCAGGGAGCCGTGTTCATGCCACTGTACTCCAGCCTGGGAGACAGAGTGAGACCCTGTCTCAAATAAATAAATAAATTAAATTAAATAAAAAATGTACCACTCCTTAACCCCTGGAGTGCTCTTACTTGTTTTTACAAACAACAACAGGCTTCTAGCCCTTCCTGATTCCCCTTCACCCTCCTCTGTTCAAACTGACCCAGAACTTATTGTTCCAGCTAAATGAGCCTGGCAGGGGCCAGAATGTTCCCTCCCATGCACCAGTGGTGGACGTTTAGGCAGAGGACTCAGCTTGAAAGCACTTAATGTGACACCAGGGCATAAGCAAAGTCTCGACGAGTGAATGGACAGCCTCTCCTGCCGTGTGTGGCCACTGATGTGCTTTCCGTATCTCTGGAATTCCCTATCTGGATATTTCATATCAATGGAACCATACAGTAGGCCTCTTTCAGTTAGCATATGTCTTCAAGTTTCATCCATGGTGTAGCATGAATCAGTGCTTCATTACTTTTCTTATGTTTTAGAGACAGGGTCTCACTCTGTTGTCCAGCCTGGCGTGCAGTGATACTACCACGGCTCACTGTGGCCTTGAACTCCCGGGCTCAAGTGATACTCCCACCTCAGCCTCCCGAGTAGCTGGGACTACAGACATGTGCCACCATGCCTGGCTACTTTAAAAAATTTTGGGGGCCCAGCGCAGTGGCTCACGCCTGTAATCCCAACACTTTGGGAGACTGAGACGGGTGGATTACGAGGTCAGAAGATCAAGACCATCCTGGCTAACACGGTGAAACCCCATCTCTACTAAAAATAAAAATAAAAATAAATTAGCCTGGCATGGTGGTGGACACCTGTAGTCCCAGCTACTCGGGAGGCTGAGGCAGGAGACTGGCATGAACCCGGGAGGTGGAGCTTGCAATGAGCCGAGATCGCGCCACTGCTCTCCAGCCTGGGTGACAGAGCGAGACTCTGTCTCAAACAAAAAAAAAAAAATTTTTTTTGTAGAGATGTGGTCTCACTCTGTTGCCCAGGCTGGTCTCAAGCAATCTTCCCGCCTTGGCCTCCCAAAGTGCTGGGATTACAGACATGAGCCACCGTACCTGTCTGGTCATTACTTTTTATGAATTACTAATATTCCATCTTATGACTGTATCACATTTTGCATATGTATTTATCCATGGCTAGTTTTCACCTTTTGTGCCAGGTGCTTCTATCTCTTTATTTAGCTTAAAGTTTATATTGGCCTCATGAGAAAATGTTAACCATTTTACAGATAAGAAACTGAGGCTCAGAGAGGTTGAGTCATTGAGCCAAGGCCACACAGCTTGCACGTGGCAGAGCCAGAGAGAAACCCAAGCAGCTCTAACCAAAAAGGGGGCTCTGTCCTGGATTCCTGGGCTTGCAGCCCCTCACCCCTGTCCCCATGCTAGTCCCTGACTCTTGTTCTTCCTAGGTGGGAATTCTCTCTCAGACTACAAGCAGGTGCTGGGGCCCCAGCGTCTGTCCTACGAAGTTGAGCGGCAGTCGGGGGAGCAGGAGATCAGGTTCTATGTGGAGGGGCTGACCTTCCCCGATGCCGATTTCCTGGGGCTGGTTTCCCTCAGTGTCAGCCTGGTGGACACGGGGGTGTGTACAGCACTGGGGGGTGGGCATGGAGGTTGAGGGGTTTGGGGACCTAGTTTGGAGGCTCCAGGGCTGGGCAGGCTGGGGGCTGGGGGGCTTGAGGCAGGCTAGGGGTCCCTGCAGGGCCCACCAAGTCCTCATTTTCCCCTCAGACCCTGCCTGAGGTGACCCTCTTCACAGACACTGTGGGCTTCCGCATGGCCCCCTGGATCATGACGCCCAACACTCAGCCTCCTGAGGAGCTGTATGTGTGCAGGTGAGGCTCCTTCCCTCCAGCCCTCCCCCAGGTCTGCAGTGCAGAGGTAGGGACAGAAGCTGCCTCAGGGCTGCGCGCCTCACTCAGACTAACAGATTCATTCTGGGCACCAATTCAGCTGGTGGCAGGACAGCAGCAGGTGGGCTGGGGCCCCACCTTGCCCAACCCTGACCCACCCTGCCTTGTGCAGCTAAGGCCCCTCCCAGGTCACTGGCTCAAGCTCTGGTTTTCCTGCCCATCCTGTCCTGTGGCTGCAGCCCCAGAACATCTCAGATTTAGTCTGGGCAGTGGGACCAGGCTCTGCACAGGCTGCTGGTGACCATCAGAGACCTACCCTCACTGTGACATGGGTACAATCCCGTGCCTGCTAAGGACATGGGAACCCAGTCCTCGGGTCTCACTGCAAGCCCGATCTTACCCAGCTCGCTGGTCCTTCTGCCGTCTCTCAGAATCCTCACCATGCCCTTGAGGGAAGGGCCAGCCTCGACTGGCAAAACCCTGCCAGGCCTCTGTGCCAGAGGTCAGATCACTGGAAAAAGCCACAGTTGAGCTGGACATAAGTTAAAAGGCTGGGAAGGGTGTGGCCAAACAGGTTTGCTCTGCTTCCCTGGGTCTAGGTGTGTGTAGGTATTAAAAAGAGACTCTTCTGCTTGCTAACCCCACCCTGACCCCTTTGCTTAGGCCAGTTGTGTGGAACAGGAGTAGACAGGGCCACCTGCCCCTCACTGCTATTTTAACCCAAGAGATTCAGCCCCAGGTCACCTCTGTGGCGACTTCCCTGACTCCCGGTGCTGGGTCAGGTGCCCTGCCTCTGGGCTCCACAGCCTGCGCTTATGCCTCACCTTGCTCCTGTCACCTGATATGATCTGGAGACTTTATCCATCTTCCCCATGGGCCTATGAGCCTCTCAAGGTCATGAACTGGAACCCCTGTACCCCAGAGGCTTCACAGGGCCCAGCACAAACTGAATCAAGGCCACTCACACTTCAGCCACAGTCAGAGGCCATTAGCATGCTCCCCTCTCCCTGCCTTCTACAGTGTGACGGACACTCACGGCTCCAATGAGAAATTCTTGGAGGACATGTCTTACCTGACGTTGAAAGCCAACTGCAAGCTGATCATCTGCCCTCGAGTTGAAAATCGAAATGACCGCTGGATCCAGGTGGGAGCCGAAGCCGACTCCAGAAGAGAGCTGGGGGCAGCCCGGGAAGCCTGCAGCCTGGCTTGGGAAAAGGGAAGCTGCACAGGTGCCCGATGGACCTCCGTGTCGCTAGAGAAGCCAGGCAGCCTGGGCCAGGCTTCCGGGGCGAGGCCTTTTCCGCTGCCTGCATCAGCCCCAGCCTCCACTGCTGCCCTCCAAACGCTCTGGTCCCAGACGAGAGTTCTCTCCTGGCTGGGGTCCTAAGAGGCCTCACTTCTACCTCTGCCCCTCACCAGATCTTAGGGAAGATCTGCTGCCCTGCCCTGCCCCAGGCCCGGTGGGGACCATCCTGTTCTGTAAACCACCCGGAGAAGGTCACCATGGCTTTTTCATCTCTCCCCTCCCAGGACGAGATAGAGTTTGGCTACATCGAGGCCCCTCACAAATCCTTCCCCGTGGTCTTTGACTCCCCCCGGAACAGAGGTCTGAAGGATTTCCCCTATAAGAGGATCCTGGTATGTGGCGACAGGCAGAGTGCGGAAACCCTGGCTGGGTCCTCGTGGAGGGGCACTGGTGAAGTCTCATCTGGGCTTGGTCCTATAAGGCTTGGAGAACAGGAAAAGGGGGCAGAAGTATACAGGAGGTGGGACATCAGCAAACTGGGGAGCCAGTGGGGAGTTTGGGCAAGAGATGGAAATGATATGCAAATCACATGCAAATAGGCAGCAGCCTGATTATTCCAGTGTTGAGAGGGGCAGGTCAGCAGAGCTCTTCTGGAGAAGGGACTGGTCACCAAGGGGGAATTGGCAGCGTGGTCAGCTTTGGGGAGACCAAACTGCCTTTTGGAGGGAATGTACCCTTAGTGAGCCTGCATGGCTCCTGTTCTTCACAGCTAGGTCCTCTCTTTAGGTGTCAAATGTTTTCTGAACACCTACCATGTCCCAGGAACCGTGCTACCTCCTGTGCACAAGATGGCAACAGCAGCACCCAACATTACATATTGAGTTCCAGGCACTGTCTCTTAGCTTTCCGTGGCTTACCTCATGAATTCCATGGGGCACGCCTATGGATAAGTGCTATCATTATTTCCTCTTTATGGATGAGGAAATTAAGGCTCAGGGAGGTTAAGTAACTTGCCCAAGGCCATGTAGCAAGTTAATAGTGGCACCAAGATGCAAAGCTAGAGGGGCTGTCCCCACAGCCCTGCACTCAGCCTCGAGTGCACTACCCCTCCGGGTGAGCCCATGGTCTCTGCCTGTTTCCCGGCTCCCACTCCCCCACTGCTGGGGCAGTCCCAGTCCAGGTAGGAGCTGTGATGGGATGCAGTCAGTGGGCACACAGAGCAGGGACATTCATCCCAGCCTGGATGGATCAGGTGACAATGAAGCCAGCAGGTGAGTGCACCTGCCGGGGCCAGTGTGCTGGAGAGAGACCCTCCTGACCTGCCCCAGGCTTGGCCTATAGGGGCCAGGGGATTTTGTCACTGATTTCTGCTCTCCTCTTTGTCACTTTCATTTTCCACTTTCTTCGTGTTTAGTTTGCTGTTCTTTTTCTAGCTTCAAATGGAACCTAAGATGATTCAGCCTTTTCCTAAAAAACACACGTGTTTTATTATTTATTTATTTATTTTGAGACGGCGTCTCGCACTGTTGCCCGGGCTGGAGTGCAATGGCGCGATCTCAGCTCACTGCAACCTCTGCCTCCCGGGTTCAAGCAACTCTCCTGCCTCAGCCTCCTGAGTAGCTGGAATTACAGGCGCCCCCTTCCCCCACCACCATGCCAGGTTAATTTTTTGTATTTTTAGTAGAGATGGGGTTTCACCATGTTGTCCAGGCTGATCTCGAACTCCTGACCTCGTGATCCACCCACCTTGGTCTCCCAAAGTGCTAGGATTACAGGCATGAGCCACCTTGCCTGGCCTACTTTGTTTTATGAGACAGGGTCTTGCTCTGTCACCCATGCTGGAGTGCAGTGGTGCAGTCCTAGCTCACTGCAGCCTCCACCTCCTAGGCTCAAGCCATCCTCCCACTTCAGCCTCCTGAGGAGCCAGGAACTCAGGCATGCCTCACCATGCTCGGTTTAAATATACATGGCCAGAGCTCTGGCAACTCCCTAGCAGTGCTGCCTCACCAACATCCCATGAGTTTTAATGTGCTATCAAAAGACAGCAGATTTTTAGGAACTTTCACTTCAAAATCTTGTCTAATTCCCTCTTTGATTTCTACTTTGATCTATGGATACCTTAGATGTGTATTGCTTGATTTCCAAACATTTGGGGGAATTTCTAGTTATCTTTTGGTTATTGATTTGACTTTAACTGCATGGTTCTCAGAGCCCGGGGGGATTTGTAAAAAGTGGACAGAGATCGTTTTTCAAGCACCAGGAGCCATGGAGTGGGAGGCCCCCAGCATCTTCCCTCTGCTCCAAGAAGTGCCTCGTCCTGTCCTCACTGACCTCTCCTTCTTGGGGCGGGTCCTTCCATAGGGTCCTGACTTTGGATATGTGACCCGGGAGATCCCACTCTCTGGTCCCTCCAGCCTTGACTCCTTCGGCAACCTGGACGTCAGTCCGCCTGTCACGGTGGGCAGCATGGAGTACCCCCTTGGCCGGATCCTCATCGGGAGCAGCTTCCCCAAGTGAGGGGCTGGGGTGGGAGGTGGGACAGCACAAGGGGTTGACCGCAGCATCCACCCTCCCTGTGCCCCCATCACTAACACAATTCCCCAGTCTGATAAGTGGTCTTAACTTCCCGTGTGGAATCCTGGAATCAAAGACTCGGCAACCTAGGATCTCAAAAGATCACAGAATCTTAGGAGAAAACTCACATGCTTGTGGCCTGTGATCTTTTGACCTACCTCATTTTATGGGCTTAATGAGTCATCAACATTAAAGAGATATCAGGGGGCCTCCCATAAAAAGCCAGGTTTCTGGCTTCTCATGAAAAACTGGAGAAGCTGGGGAGGTGAGATACAGTCTGGCACAGAGACGGAGGAATAGACTCATTGACTTCTCCCATTAGGAAGTCAGAATAGCTTCTGTCCTAACCATGGCTTAAAAGGGCCCTGAGGTCATGAAGTTCCCAGAGCAGGTGGCTGCAGGTAAGCAAGTGACTGGCCAGGATACCCTGACGACAGAGGTGAGTCAGTGGATCTCACCCTGGACAGATGTGATGCAGCAGGAAACAAGGTATTTAGGTTTTAACGCTCAAACAGGTGGCGATGTCTGTTAGGTCCTGCTGAATGGGTACACACCCTCCCTGCAGGTAATCAAAGAATGGGGTGTGCAGTGCAGGGTCCCGGTGGGTTCCCCTGTTTCCTCCCTGGAGATGACACCCACTGCAAGCCCTGGAGTTCACCTTCCTATTTGTGGGGTTTTTGCATGGCAGGGGTGCCCCCACTTGCCCCCCCAAGCTCTGGCTGACCAGCTGGTCTCCAGCCCAGAGGAGTCAGGCAGTGCTGAGAAGGTCACAGCCTCACCTGGTGAATCTGGCAGTCTCAGAGCTCTGGATCGGATGAGGTAAGGCTTCCTGGCACCCACCCAGGCACGTAACTGGGTGCCCAGGCAGGGTGCCTGGGGCTGAGACTGGCCAGGCGAGAGGCATGTGACTCATACCCAGACACTACTGTGTGTGCTGTTCTGCCCACAGCCTTGGGGACAGACAGGCCTTGAGGCCTCAGGACGGTCTTTCTCTAACTCAGGGAGGAAGGTGTGAGGAAGGAGCACAGGCTTTGGAATCAGATGGACTTGGGTTTGAGTCCTGGCCCTGCCACTTGCCAGCCACATGATTTGGGATGTGTCCCCCAAACCAGTGCTTACCACAGTGCCTGGCACACAATAGGTACTCAATTAATTCATTTAAAAATATTTATAGGCCGGGCGCGGTGGCTCACGCCTGTAATCCCAGTGCTTTGGGAGGCCGAGGCGGGCGAATCACAAGGTCAGGAGATCGAGACCACGGTGAAACCCCGTCTCTATTAAAAATACAAAAAACTAGCTGGGCGCGGTGGTGGGCACCTGTAGTCCCAGCTACTCAGGAGGCTGAGGCAGGAGAATGGCGTGAACCCGGGAGGCGGAGCTTGCAGTGAGCCGAGATTGTGTCACTGCACTCCAGCCTGGGCGACAGAGCGAGACTCCGCCTCAAAAAAAAAAAAAAAAAAAATTATTGTGTGCCAGGCACAGTTAAAGGTACTGGGGATACATCAGTGAACAAAAGAGATGCATTTTAAATGAGCAAATTATTTTATACTCCATGCCTCAGTTTCCTTATCTTTAAAATGGGCCTGATGAAAATCCCAGTCCCAGCTATAGAATCAGCATTACTGGGGATAAAGAATTCGTGTCATCCACCTCTTGAATGCTTAGGTATTTTTCAGTTGGCCCCAGTAGTGGAGCTGCTTCACAGCAGGTGGAACTAATTGGACAAAATGTATTGACCACCTACTACCCACTACGTGTCACACCCATAGTACTTTTCCGAGGCTACCTCATTGAATTTCTACAACAACCCTGTGAGGCTGAGACCATCATCATCCCCATTTTACAGATAGGGAAGCTGAGGCTTGGAAAAGTTAAGTTACGTGCATTCTTTCATACATTCATTTACCAATTCAGTAAATATTTATGGAGACTTCCTATAGGCCAAGCCCAAGGTTGAATGCCAGGGATACAGAAATGGCTGAGGAGCTTGCCCTTGAGATTTAGAGTCTAATGAGGGAGACAGTGAAACAATGGATCAGAGAGGGAATCACATATCATCCCACGTGCGGTGTCCCAGAAGGCTTCCTAGGGGCAGCCAACGATATTGATGCGTAATCATAAAGGGTAAGCAGACTTCAGGCAGATAAGGAAAGAAGCAAAGTAGGCTGGGCGCAGTGGCTCATGCACTTTGGGAGGCCGAGATGGGTGGGTCACCTGAGGCCAAGAGTTCGAGACCAGCATGGCCAACATGATGAAACCTCGTCTCTACTAAAAATACTAAAATTAGCTGGGTGTGGTGGTGCACACCCATGGTCCCAGCTACTTGAGAGGCTGAGGCAGGAGAATTGCTTGAACCCAGGAGATGGAGGGTGCGTTGAGCCGAGATCACGCCACTGCACTCCAGCCTGGGCAACAGAGCAAGACTCCATCTCTGGAAGGGAAGGAAGGAGGAAGGAAGGAAGGAAGGAAGGAAGGAAGGAAGGAAGGAAGGAAGGAAGGAAGGAAGGAAAGAAAGTAGCGTGGAGTGGACCAGTGTTGCAGGCAGAGGGAAGAGCACAGGCAGAAGCCTGGAAGCCAGAGAAGGTACAGCTCAAAGGAAAAGTGGAAAGAACTCGGTATGGGTGGCATGCAGATGAGCGGGGATGGACTGGTAGGACCTCAGGCAGGAGGGGGCTCTGCAGGTCCAGCTGGGGACGGAGTTCGGGGAGAAATCATTCTGTTCAGATGCCTCACAGGGCGGTTCTCTCCTCCGGGATCCCTGGGACCTGGGCTCAGGGGCCGAGCTCAGAGGATGCAGGCTCAGGAAGGGGAGGGGCTCCTTGGTGTTCTCCAAGGACTTTGCTTCCTTCTCTGTCCCAGGCTCCTGCCCCAGTCTCTGTATCATGCTGCAACACATGGGCATCCTTACCTGTCTGCTCCCACAAGCCTCACGAGCCAGCGAACCAAGCCAGGAGCCTTCTCTCAAGGGTGCAGGGGTCTGTTCTGGGAACTCCCAGGCACAGAGCAAGGACCCCCACATGGAAAAGTGAGGGGTCTCCAGTGTGGACGCGTCCCCATTCCATTGGCTGTTGCATTGAAAACCAGGAATCAGGCCTTTGGTGGACAGATGGGACCTGAGGTTTGAAAAGGGTTGGCTACATACTTAGGACCACACCACAGGTTAGCAGTACGGTCAGAACCCAGGTCTCCTTCTACCTGGGCCCCAGACTCAAATTTAGCACCTCAGGCTGCTGTCCAGTGACCCTGCCTTGGTTTCTGACCTTAGCAATGGACAAAACAGACAACCAAACATTCCGGCAGCGAGAAACAGACAATAAGTGAACAAAACAAATAAGTACCTCTGATCATATGTATGAATATAGTATGAATGCATGAACAAATGCACATAACTTTAATTTTCTGGGCCTCAACTTCCTCATCTGTAAAATGGGGACAGTAATGGTCCCCACCCCACAGGGCTGTCATAAGGATTAAATGAGGTAGCCTGGGTAAAGCATGTGTGTGGCACATGTCAGTAAATGTTTGTCTCAGGTTTGCTGAGAGTCTGATGTTTAAACAAAGCCTTGAAGGAAAAGAGGCAGTTAGGCCAGACACAGTGGCCCTCACTTGTAGTCCCAGTGCTGTGGGAGGCCGAGGTGGGGGGCTCGCTTGAATCCAGGGGTTTAAGACTAGCCAGGGTGGCATGGTGAAACTCCACTCCACAAAAAATACAAAAATTAGCCCTGCGTGGTGGCACATACCTGTAGTCCAAGCTACTCAGGAGGCTGAGGTGGGAGGATCGCTTGAGCATAGGAAGTTGAGGCTGCAGCGAGCCATGATCACAACACTGCACTCCAGCATGGGTGACAGAGTGAGTGAGACCCTGTCTCAAAAAAAAAAAAAAAAAAAGGAGAGAGAGAAAGAAAGAAGAAAGAAGAGAAAAAAGAAAGAAGAAAGAGAAGAAAGAAAGAAAGAAAGAAAGAAAGAGAGAGAAAGAATGGAAGGAAGAAAGGAAGGAAGGAGGGAGAAAGAAAAGAAAAACGAAGAAAGAGAAAAGAAGGAAAGAAAGAAAGACGAGGCAGTTAAAGATGTGGCTACTTAGGAGAATATTCCAGGGTGTAGAAACAGCCATACAAAGGCCCTGAGGCAGGAGCAGGCTGGAGACAGCAGACCAGCAGGGAGGCCAGTGGACCTGGAGCCAAGTGACCAAAGAGGTGCATGGTGGGAGTGAGGACAGACAGCTTGGCGGAGCATGCTTCAGATGTAACTTTGAGCTGGTATTTGTATGTATATCATAGGGTCATCAGGAGGATTAAACAAGACACCTAGTGAGAGTACCCTAAGGACAGCACACAGTAGGTGCTCACATGCACACACAAATCCACAGTCCATTCTCTGTTGTCTTGGCCCCTCCACCCTCTACGCCCCACATTTAAAGCGTTCTTTGAGCAATCCCGCCCCCTGGTGGCAGATCTGATGATGATGACTCAGAGGCAAGACCTGATGCCTCCCAGGCACAAGGTGACTGCCTGCCCTCTCCCTCCTGGCCAGGTCCGGCGGGCGGCAGATGACCAGGGTGGTGCGGAACTTCCTGAAGGCCCAGCAGGTGCAGGCACCCGTGGAGCTCTACTCGGACTGGCTCTCTGTGGGCCATGTGGACGAGTTCCTGACCTTTGTGCCTACTTCTGACCAAAAGGTGCGTCCCCTCCCTCCCTGCTTGAGCCACCTCTGCCCCTGTCTGACCTGATGGGATGAGTTAGGGCAAAGCCATCTAGAACCAGCTCAACCCTGTGCCCCGAGTAAGCTCTGGATTGGGGCATTCTCTGGGTCAGGGCACCCCGACACGCTCATCCTCGTACTTCCTGGGTATTTGTGCTTGAACCCAAATCCCTTAGCCAACGGTCAGGAATGATATTGATAATAATTGGTAATATTTACTGAGCACCTACTATGTGCCAAATACTCATATGTTTTAATTCATTTAATCCTCCAACAAGGCCGTCAGGTGGGTGCAATTATTATTGCCCCATTTTACAAGTGAGGAAATTAAGGCTCAGAAGGGCCATTAACCCGTCCAAGCTCACCCAGCCTGTAGGTGTCAGGATAGGATTCAAATCCTGGTTCTGGACCTCTACGGTAAGCCTTGCAGAGGTGGCTGGGGAAGGCATGGCCAGGGAGCCAGCAGCCTGGGAGAAGAGGCTTCCCAGTGACCAGTGCTTACAGCTCTGCTAGGGACAGCTCTGACAGTGAAGGAGGAGACATTTGAATTGGGTATTTTGTTTTCGTTTGTTTGTTTGTTTTTGAGACAGAGTCTTGCTCTGTCGCCCAGGCTGGAGAGAAATAGCACAATCTCAGCTCACTACAACTCCACCTGCTGGGTTCAAGTGATTCTCTTGCCTCAGCCTCCCAAGTAGCTGGGATTACGCCACCATGTCCGGCTAATTTTTTGTCTCTTTAGTAGAGATGGGGTTTCACCATGTTGGCCAGGCTGGTCTCCAACTCCTGACTGCAGGTGATCCGCCCACCTTGGCCTCCCAAAGTGCTGGGATGACAGGCGTGAGCCACCACGCCCAGCCCAGAATTGGGCCTTGAAGGAAGAAGTCAGAATGCCTTGGTGGGCAAAATGCAAAGGGCTTCCAGGGAAGGAGAACGGCACAGACAAAGTTCTGGAGGTGGGAACCTGCTTGGAGGACCGGGAGAGCTGCAGACAGTGCTTTGTGGCTGGGGTGCAGACTGAGCGGGAGAGGGGAGTCCCAAGCACCGTCAGGCCCCTCCTGAGTCTGGGGTCTCCTGTGTCTAGGGGGACCCTGCCCACTGAGCCATTCCCCCTCCCTCTGTGCCAGGGCTTCCGGCTGCTCCTGGCTAGCCCTAGCGCTTGTCTCAAACTCTTCCAAGAGAAGAAAGAAGAGGGCTATGGCGAGGCGGCCCAGTTTGATGGTGAGTGCCAATGACCCGGTCACCCCTGGGGAACCCTGCCCTTTCCTCACCATCCTTGGTTACAGTCCCTGCACCTGCAGGGCTCTCAGCTGGGCTCAGAACCCAACACCTACTCTCCGTGTCTTGAGCCCCCAGGTCCTCTGATGGGTGAGGAAGTTCCTGGGCCACACCCCAGCAGAGGAAAGGCACAGGAAGCCATGAGTGCCCCTGGTGCCAGTCAATGCCAGGCACGTTCTTGTTCTCGCTCCCGTCTGATCTCTCCTCCCTCTTCCTTATCCCTGTTCACAGAAGTGGAAACTGAGGCTCAGAGAGGAGAACTGGCTTGGCCAGGGCTGTGCAGCTAGGGAGCAGCAGGGCTGGCGGCTCGAGAGAGGAAGGAGGAGAAACCAGGCTTGGTCAGGGCCCCTCTGCAGAGCTTCCTGCAGGAGCTAACAGACCCTCCAAGGGCTTGCTTGGCCCACCTCCCCTCCTTGTCACAGCCTCAGTGTTCTCATCTGGCAAATAGAGCATTGGAATGCATGTGGTGCCGCTGTCCACAAGGATAGTCCTGGGTTTAAATCCTGGTCTTGGCACTTGCTGGCTCTGGTATCAAGGGTGTGTTCTGAACCGCTCAGTGCCTCAGTTTCCCCTTCTCTGAGTTGTAGGTGATAATTAATCCCTCTTATAGTTGCTTTAAATATTAATAATACATTAAGTGGGATGTCCAGAGCATGACAGACATTCAATAATGGTACCTGTGCCATAATTATTAGGCTCTCAGTCCTGAGTCACTTCCTGAGAAGTTCCTCATCTGTCACCAGGTTTTCCTTGCAGCCAGGGCCTGGTCCCATCAGGGTTCTCAGTCTCGACTTTCTCTGTCCTGGCTTCTGACCCTGGCACTGAGGTAGGAGGGAAATCCTGGCCTGGATTACGTAGCCCCAGGCCAAAGAGGGCCTCTAGGCAGTGCTCCCTGAGCTATGCATTGTCTTTCTCTTCTTGCAGGGTTAAAACACAAGGCAAAAATAAGCATTAATGAGATGCTGGCAGACAGACACCTCCAGAGAGACAATCTTCATGCACAGGTGAGGGGCAGGACCACCAGCTGCTCTAAGGGATCCTCTCCCTTCCAGGGAGAAGCAGCCCCAGGAACTGCTGGCAGGGACGGGCGGTGGGGCGGGGGGCGGGGGGCGGTGTCAGGGATTTGGCGTTGGAGCTCTGACGGTCCTGGGGGCTGCTGGGGCCTGTGGGTAGGATAGAGCCTCTGCCTTCAGGAACCCACAGTCTGATGGAAGAGACAGAGCCATGCCCTCAGGGAGCTCCCAGCCTAATGAGGGAGACCTGGCCCCACTCTGGGGCAATGAACTATTTCCATAGAAGCAAACCTGAGCCTCTCATCCGAGAAGTCTGGTGAAATGCGAGAGGAGAGACATGGTGGGGAAATAGGACCTTGCGGGGCCCTGAGGTGGGGCGGGTAAGAGTCAGGGGGATTCTGTGAGAACAGGTAAAGCAAGGTGTCAGGAAGGGGCAGGGCTCACCCCAAGATAAAAAGTGCCTGCCCCGTGCAAGGTGAAGGGGCTAGCGCAGAGTCGGTGCTCAATTAACGGGAGGAGGCCCCTTGCCCCTCCCCGGTGGTGCCCAGCACTTTCTCCTAAGCTGCTGAGAAGGAACAGGAGCATCAGCCACGCTGTGGCTGGGGCTGAGACAGTGTGTTGTACTGACAAGAACATTTGCATCCAGAAACTGCGTGAGTTCGAACTCCAGCTCTGGCACTTCCTAGCTGTGTGCACTTGAGCAGGTTGCTTGAGCCTCAGTTTCCCCCAGACAGCAATGGCTTCTATTGCACAAAGCTGTTGTGAGGCTTCAAGGAGCTAACAGGCCCAGAGGGCTCCACACGGGCCCTGCACACAGTAGGTGCTTGGCCAGTGTTATGTTATTCCTGGTCCCGGGCTGCCCAGCTGCCTCCTTCCCCAGGAATGCATTGACTGGAACCGTAATGTACTGAAGCGGGAGCTGGGCCTGGCAGAGAGTGACATCGTGGATATTCCTCAGCTCTTCTTCCTGAAGAACTTCTATGCAGAAGCCTTCTTCCCAGACATGGTGAGAGCCCTTGGGCAGGGTCCTGCTGGGGGGTCTGCGGGGCTCCCGGAAGAAGCACTCCCTGGCCCAGGGCAGGCTGGTGCAGAGGCTGGAGGACCCTGCGGACCTCTCCAGGGTCTGTTTTTGTGAATATAGAGAACATTCCCATCAGTGACTCTCAACCGGGGCAATTTTGCCCCCAGGGGATTTTTGTTGCTACAGGGAGGTGTGTGCCCTTGGCATCTGGTGGGTAGAAGCCAGAGATTTCGCTAAACATCCTACAGGGCATAGGATGCCTCGCCACAAAGCACTCTGTTTTTTCTCACCCAGACGGAAAAAGAAAACGTGGTTTGGTTCCAAGTGTTTCAGGCTTCTCTCTCTGGGTCTCAACTGCCTGCTGTGTTCCCACCACAGTCCCTCACTTGCTGCTCCCCAGTGGGGGTCCTGTGTCACGCAGGCAGGGCAGGCGGGGGCGGGCGGTCGCTTCACTGACTCTCATTAACCGGGTAGCTGACAAGGAGATGGGCAGATGTGATCTCACCTGGGAGAGATGTGATCTCGCCTGAGCGATGCTATCGGGGTGGACCTGGCCCAAGTGCCCATTAACCTCTTGGGAAAGGATGTTGGGGTGTTGGCAGCTGGGAGGGATGGTCCCCCAGGATGGGGATAGACCCTCTTTCTTTACACTGCGGTCTTTAGCTTGAATCCCTCTCTTGGGACAAGCCAAGGGTTGAAAGTGAATGTTGGAATCAGGATGCAGGTTGTGGGAGGTGGGGAGGACCCTGTGCTTTCCTGACTCCTCCTGGGGAGATTCCAGCCTGTAGGTCCTGGCAGAGACCCCCAAGCAGGATTTCTCGACTCTGTAGCTCTATTGCTGTTTTAGGCTGGATAAGCCTTTGTTGTAGATGCTGTACTGTGCCTCGCAGGATGTTTAGTGGCCTCCCTGGTCTCTACCCACTAGATGCCAATAGCACTCTCCTAGTTGTGACAACCGAAAATGCCTTAGTGGACAAAATCATCCCTGATTGAGAACCACTGCTTGAAGTCAGGCAGTATTGTCTGTTAGAACATTCTGTGCTGATGAAAATGTTCCATATCTGCACAATACAGTCCGAAATGTGGCTAGTGTCGATGAAGAATGGAAATTGTAACTTTATGTAAGTTTAATTTTAATTTAAACAACTGCATGTGGCAGTGGCTACTGTGGTGAACAGCAGAGCTCTAAGGGACTGCTAAGCTCTGATTCTGGCTGAAGGTGGGGGGAGGGCCTAGGCTGGAGCGTGTGTGACTGTGGCCTGGCTTGTCTGCTGGAAGCCCCCTGCCTGTGGGCCATCCTGTGGAGATTCCCTAGCTTCATTCCAGGCTCTGCTGAAGGAGCGTAGCTTGTCTTCACTGGAGGGTCCCATAAGAAACACCAAGTTAGCCCCTTGGTTTGTCAGATGGGGAAACTGAGGCTTAGAAGGAGCGTGGGTCATGTGTCTGAGGTCACACAGTGAGTGAGTGGCGGAGTTGGGACCAGCCCCCAATCCCATGACTCCTCATTTACGAGGAAGCAGAGGCCCGGCTGGCTCTGACCCTGGCCCTGGTCCTGGTCCTGGCTCTTTTCTCCTCTTTCTGCCCTTTGCCCCCTACATGCCCCACCCCCACTCCCACCCCAGCATGTTCTGGCCCATTAGTGGGCAAAGAGGTAGTTCAGGGTCAAGGCCAGGGGACTGACCTCACGGGACCCTCCAGCTTTATGTTGGTCCCTGACATGGATGAAGGTGGGGCGGACTTGAGGGTGGAGGGCAGAGCATGGAGAATTTGAGGGCAGAGTCCAGGACAGGCTCACCACGAACCCAAGACAGCCCAGAGCTGCCCTCTAGAGAGAAGGTCCGGAGTCCGCTTTGAACACCAAGGGTTGCCCTTTTTGACCTCTTGCCATCAACCTGGGCAGATATTTCCTCTAAGAAACCCCCATACCACTGCATGGGGGAGAATTCCCATCCCTAGGATTAGGGCCCCAAGCCAGCTCCACAACCAAGGGAAGGAGGGGTGCCCCCAGAGTTAAACTCAAGTCTCCCCAAAGGCTTTCAGCCTCTTCCCCCAACTCCTCAGTCCCGCAGGTGGCCAGATACAAAGAGCATGGGTTTTGGCATCGGTCAGATCCAAGTCCAAATGTCAGTCTCATCATTCTCTGGCTGTATGATTATGTGACTTAACCTGTCTGAGCCACAGCTTCAGAGGCAGGCTGTGAGATTTAGTGATGATATATCTGGCACATAGAAAATGCTCAATAAATGCTAACAATGATCAGGGCTGCCAAAGACAGTTAAGCAAGCTGTGCACTGCAAAAGCACACCACACTTTGGAAGACATTCACACCACAGACCTTGTAGGTGTGTATATTTGTTGTACAAGTTCTGGCAGATGACACAAAAAGCTCTTGTTCTAACAAAGTTGCTATAATATGACAGTTTTCTCATAGATGGAAGAAAGTGTTGGAGAAGTGGTTCTTTCTTTCTTTTTTTTTTTTAATGTACAAAATTCCTGGTAGCCCTGGCTGTTATTCAACCTCATTTCCAATCCTGAATCTGTTTCCCCTCTGCTTTCATAGACCCTAACTCTTGAGCAAACCCCAGTCCTAGAGCCCTTTGGGGGCTCTAGCCAAGGCCAACCCATTCCCCAGGGCCTGTCTTATTCCGGCAAGGAAGGGGTGCCAGAAGCACAGCGCTCGCAGCCAGACAGCCTCCCTCTTGCCTTTTCTCTCTTGCAGGTTAACATGGTGGTCTTAGGCAAGTACCTGGGCATCCCCAAGCCCTACGGGCCCATCATCAATGGCCGCTGCTGCCTGGAGGAGAAGGTGCAGTCCCTGCTGGAGCCTCTGGGCCTGCACTGCATCTTCATTGATGACTACTTGTCCTACCACGAGCTGCAGGGCGAGATCCACTGTGGCACCAACGTGCGCAGGAAACCCTTTCCCTTCAAATGGTGGAACATGGTGCCCTGAGCCTGCCCCCACCCGCCATCCTCTCTGCCCTCTTGCTGGGGAACCCCGCCAGGGTGAGGGCAAGGAACAACCACCTGGCCTCCATTCTCTTGGGGGAGCCTTGGCACTTTGCAAACATCCTGGCCCCCGTGGGCACCAGGACACAGGGATGGATCCCACCCACCCTCGCCTCCGGACTGGCCTACCCAACCCGAGAAGAGCGCACATCATCCTTCCCTCGCCTCTTCCCCACCCACAGCCCCCAGAGGCTCCGGACCAACAATGTTAGCATGTTTGAGAATGGCTGTGGGTGGCCTAGGGAGATGGGCCCCACTTTGAATTGCTCCCCCTTCATTCTGATGCCTCCCTGGGGAATAAGGACAATAACTTTGTGTCTGCACCAGGAATGGGGCCCGGAGGACCCGGGGTCTGGTGTGCCGGGCACCAGGCTGCCTCTGCTCTTGGAAAGCTAGGAAAGGAGATCAGAAACATCCTCTGCCCCATCCAGATTTCTTCTCCCAAAGGGGGCCCAAGGCTGTGACACTTACCTCCACCCCCATCCAGCACCCTTCAGCTGTGTGTGGACAAACAAGGACAGAAAAACCCAGTGTCCGAGGGCCGATTTCAATAGAAAAAAAAAAAAAAGACAACAAAATTTTAATAACTGCCTCCAACCTCAGAAGAGTGATTGTTACCTTTCTGGAAAGACTTTAATTACCAGAGCCGGCTTCTGCCTCCTCAGAAATGCTGAAAGGCCAATGTGAGGCCTGAGGACACACGAAGGAAGATGGGGCAGGAGGGGACGAGGTCAGGATGGCAGAGTGTGGGATGATGGATTTGGGGGCCTAGAGGTGTCCATGGCTCCTGGGCTGGGATTTTGAACTCTGGATTTGAAGGGAGCTGGCGCTTCCAGATGTAGCAGGGGTGGGGGCCCAGATGTTAGAAGAGGGTGTGTGTGTTGGGAGGAAATTAGGTTCTCTCTGAAGGTGGAGTTTAATTTCCTTTAATAGTCTTTAATTATTCCCCTTCATTCTGCAGGCAGTGGGAGGGGAAGGCTTGCCCGGTCTCTCTCAGCAACCCAGGGACCCTGCACATGGCATGGGTTTCACCCCTGAACAAACCGCTATGGCAGGCCCGTGTTCCCTCCCACAGTGGGGAAGACAGCTGCCACGGGAGGTTCATAGGCCTGAGTGCGGTCACTGAGACAGGCACAGGCGGTCTGGTTCAGCTGGGCTGCATGGCACGGGCAGGAGAAAGCCAGCCTACCCTCTTCCCCCACCGCCAGTGTGGTCATTGCAGGGCAGTCAGCCCTAGAGCCTCTGCCCATCTAGGTTTTTGGTGGCCCCTGGGGAGACCTCACACTGAGCCAACTACTGTCACTCTTTTAACCAACAAAAGCTAGCCTGGAACTGCTATGGTTAAAGTGGGTGAGCAGGAACCTGAAAATCCCCTTCTGGAAGGTTCTACAGAACCGCATTTGCAAGCTCCTGCTTTAACCTGAGCACCCTCTGCTCAGGATCATACCCCAGGCTGCACTGAGTCAAGAAGGAGAAGGAGGCTCTGAACGGGCCGGGGGTGTGAGCTGGGGTTGGGATTCCCCCCGAGAAAGAGCTGTGGGTAGGAGGGGAGTGGGCATTGCAGAGATAGGGCTGGGGGTCAGGGCCACCCTGGGTGTGAGAAGCTCTGGAGTTGCTGCTGGTCCATCGAGGGGCCCTGGTGTTGGCTCTGAGAATGTTCTGGGTGACCAGTCACCTCCTTTCTGATCAATAAAAATGTCGACATGCATTTCTTACAGGGCTGTCTCCCCAGCCTGTTTGTTGGGTTGGGGAGGAGGGGAGGAAAGCGGAGAAGCCTGCTTCCAGTTCCACCCACCATGCAGCTGCTTGGCTCAACTTCTGCTGCCACAGGCAGACCCTGCTCAGCTGGGAGAGCCTCACAGTGCCACGGCCAGTGCCAGGCAGGCTGATTCAGCAGGATGACTGGCACATGCCTCTTGCTCTGGGGCTGATGGCCCTGCTGAGATGGAGATCAGATCGGGGGAGGAATGGGTCCTGCCTCTTCCTCTCTCCTCTCTTCCTTCAGCATCTCCTCCATCTCTCAGGGAGGACAGGCCGGGGAGGCAGCCTGGGTCCTATTAACAGAGGTGAGAGTTCCCCAGCAGGGCTAGTTCCCAGGGCCACAGGCCACTACAGTTCCCTTTCTGGTTTTTGTTTAGTTTTGTTTTGTTTGAGACTGAGTCTTGCTCTGTCACCCAGGCTGGAGTACAGTGGTGCGATCACAGCTCATTACAGCCTTGAATTCTTGTGCTCAAGTGATCCTCCCACCTCAGCCTCCTGAGTAGCTGGAAATACAGGCACAGGCCACCATGCCCGGCAAATTGCTAACTTATTTTTTACAGAGCTGGGGTTTTGCTGTGTTACCCAGGCTGGTCTCAAACTCCTGGGCTCAAGCTATCCTCCCATCTTGGCCTCCCAAAGTGCTGGGATTACAGGTGTGAGCTACTGTGCCTGGCCCAATTCCCTTCCATTTTTGCCTCCAAAGCTTCTAAGTTACCCGGCTTCAGTGGTCTGATTTTGGATGCCTAAAAATGTCACCCTCTCATCCTACACATTTGCTGCTGCCTCAAATTATACCCTTTGATACTCACTTTATTTTAGCTTTTGTTGTGGACTAAGAGGGCAAAAAGTTGCTGCCTGTTAGTCATTGACACTTTAGTATGAGTTAACCACAAACCTGTTTCTAAAAGTTGGTATTAACGGGGGAGAAGTGAAGGCATGAGTCTCCTTCCAAAGGCACATACAGTTCTCTGAGAAGGAGGCAGGTAGTGGGCCAGCACCCCAGGGAAAGCCCCCACTTTCTGCATCTATTCCCCATCTGTGCTCACAAGCAGGCTAGGGAGACTACGGCTAACTCCTGAGCTCTAACTCTCACCCAGGGCTGACACAGCCATCAAGCCGTTCCACAGCTGAAAACAGTGAGGCTGTCTCTTGGCCCAGCAGCCCAGCAGCTCTCCTTGAAAAGAACATCCTTCCCAGAAACTGAGATATGGAAATGACAATCTTAGGGTCCTGCTGAGGTCCTCGAACTGGTGCAGATGTCCCAGCTGGAGGTGCTGGGGAGCGGGTCCTGGTCCCCATCCTGCCTCAGGCTGTCAGCACTGCCAGGGAGAAGGGAGGAAACCTGTATTCAGTACCTCCTGAGCCTCCCCCAGGCAGGGCGCGTCTTCACTATTATCTCCGCCAGCGCCGGTGATTAGCTGCATTTTCTACAGGTGAGGAAACCGAGTCTCCAAGAGGGGGGGACACTGGCACCCAAGGCCCTATTGTGGGTACACAGTGGAGTCTGCATCTGAACCCAAGACTTCTCTCCCCAGAGCCCTTGCTCCTGCTCTTCCAGGAGCCCAAATGCCCCCTCTGACTTCAGTTTTCCCGCCTGACGACTGAGCTCCCCCTGGCTGGAGAGAGTTCTCGCCCTCATCATTTACCCCTTTCAGAGGTTTTTGAGATCTAATGGCAACAACGGTAATACAGTAACGCCAGGCTCCATTCCAGAGCTCTACCAACGCCGCCCATGAGGCTTCACAGCAACCATTTTTCAGATGAGAGAAGTGAGGCGCGAACAATTAAGAAACTTGCCCAAGGTCACCTATCCAGGAAGTGGCTGAGGCAGGGCTGAAACCCAGGCCTGGCTCTAAAATCCATGCCAAAAAAAAAAAAAAGCTGGTGTTTCTCAAAAGACACCAAAATGCATTGGGGAGCTTATTAAAAACTCCAGAGGAGAGGGCCGCGTGCGATGGCTCATGCATGTAATCCCAGCACTTTGGGAGGCCGAGGCAGGTGGACCACCTGAGGTCTGGAGTTTGAAACCAGCCTGACCAACATGGAAAAACCCCATCTCTACTAAAAATACAAAATTAGCCGGGAGTGGTGGCACACGCCTGTAATCCCAGCTACTCAGGAAGCTGAGGCAGGAGAATCACTTGAAGCCAGGAGGCGAAGGTTGCGGTGAGCTGAGATCGCACCATTGCACTCCAGCCTGGGCAACAAGAGTAAAACTCCGTCTCAAAAAAAAACAAAAAAAAAAAACAAAAACAAAACAAAAAAAAATCCAGAGGCCAGGCTGCACCCCTAACCTGCTGGATCAGAGTGGACAACAGACCTGGGAATCCGCATTTTCACCAGCTCCCCAGCAGAGTAAGAAAGCTCCCCATTAAATTATATTGTCTCTGAAAAGCAGAAAATGGAGGTGGGGGGAAAGAAGCGTCCGAGACCGGTATCATATATCTCTGCACCCCTTCAACAGCACCTGCCCCCAACAGTTCCTGGTGCCTAGCCAGGTACCTGTGGGGACTTGCTTCCCAAGAAATTAACTTCCTGGGTGCCGGGGTCGGGACAACAGGTTCATATACAAATACTGGGTCCCTTCCAGCCTATCCTGAGCTCTCAGTTTTGGGAAGGGGCTGGGCTTTCATGACTGGAGCCAATGAATCAGCACCCTGGGCTGGAGGGGTGGGGCCAGGGGCTTTTTAATCTCAACCTAAGGGGCCTCAGGGGCAGTGTTGGGGTTGGCGGCCACAGCTAAGTCCAAGACCAGCATGTCGCTGCAGAGAATCGTGCGTGTGTCCCTGGAGCATCCCACCAGCGCGGTATGTGTGGCTGGCGTGGAGACCATCGTGGACATTTATGGGTAAGAGTCAGAAGTCTAGAGGTTTGCAGGCCCTTGGTGCTTACGCCCTTGAACCTTCCTCCCTGCAGGCCAGGCAGGGCTTCTTCAGGGCCCACTCCCCAGCCTTGGCCTCGGAACAGCAGCCAATCAGGGAAGCCTGGGTCCTCCTCTTGGTCAGCTGAGTTTCCTGAAGACCTCAGCCAGGGAATTTGAAGTTTGGGAGGCTGAGCGGGGTAGAAGAGGCTTCAGTGGCTGAGCTCCAGACCAGGGACTTGGAGGGGGCTGGTGCCACGAAGAGATGGCACTTTTCTGTGTCCAAGGGATCCTGCAGGTTAGGCTGAGGATCTGTCTGGGGCACGCAAGAATAGGAACAAGCAGATATCCCCAGCCCCATCCTGGGCCTATGAGCCTAGAAACAGAGCGTGAATCATTTCTTTTCGTGGTGGCTGGCTCTTGAGAGGGAGTCTCGCTCTGTCGCCCAGGCTGGAGTGCAGTGGCGCGATCTCGGCTCACTACACCATTCTCCCGGGTTTACACCATTCTCCTGCCTCAGCCTCCCGAGTAGCTGGGACTACAGGCGCCCGCCACCTCGCCCGGCTAGTTTTTTGTATTTTTTTTAGTTGAGACGGGGTTTCACCGTGTAGACCAGGATGGTCTCTATCTGACCTCGTGATCCACCCGTCTCGGCCTCCCAAAGTGCTGGGATTACAGGCTTGAGCCACCGCGCCCGGCCCATTTTTAAAAAATAGGTTAATACATAGCACTTACCATGTGCCAGGCACTGTTCTAAGAGCTTCACAAGCCTCTTGAGTTAACTTGCGGACTTTAATCTTGAATTTAACCCTTACAACAACCCTGTGAACTAAGTTTATTATTAGCATCATCTCATCAGACAAATGAGAAAACCGAGGCAGAGAGGGCAAGCCATTTGCTCAAGTCACACAGTTACTAAGTGGCAAAGCCAGGGTTTAAACCCGCTTGTGGTCTTACTCAAGAGTCTTACGGTTTTAGCTGCTCTGATACTTGGAAAATAGAGATTTCCAAGCTGATTTCCTCCAGACACTCAATGGCCATGCATTATGCCCCTACTGTGTGCCAGGTCATGCATTTAAGGTCCGTGGTGGAGGGAAGTAAGGCGCTGTCTTCTCTCTCTTAGGAAGAAAAGAGGGTTAAGGTAGGGTTTTAGGAACTGGGCTCTGGGGACCACCAGGGAGCTGGCTTCTTAGGCTTTTGGGGAGTCTCCACTTACCTGGCTTTCAGGTAATCGGGATATTGGGAGAGGAGGGTGCAGAACTGTGGGACAGCTCCCGCCTCCCAAGTCTCCCAGCCCTCTCCTCAGGCCAGGCTTCTCAACCTCAGCACTACTGTCACGGTACCTCTTTGTCATGGGGGCCACCCTGTGCACTATAGGATGGAGAGCAGCATTCCGGGCCTCCTTGCTAGATACCAGCAGCACACTCCCGAATTGTGACAACCAACAATGTCCCCAGACATTGCCAAATGTGCCCTGGGGTGGGGAGCAAAATAGCCCACCCATTAAGAACGAGTTTGCGAGACTAAGACTCAAAAAATCGGGGTGAACTTGGGAGCAGCGATGGGGTTGCTCCAGGGCATTGGATGAGAGGGGTGAGGAGCTGGTCATGGGAGGGAACCAAGTCTGGAGCAGAGCCAGACCAGGAAATAAATCCTGGTATTGGGTGGGTGGATGCGCAGTGAGGAGGAGGAAGGGAATTCAGTGGTTCTTGAAGGAAGGGGAAGCCACGGAGGCTATGCCACAGGGGTAATGAGGAAGGAGGGGTAGCTGCCACTTGGCACCACTGTCTGCCTGCCATGGGGTGACTGGGCTGCGTGCCATGGGGTGACGCACCTGCCCCTGCTACCTCGTGCCTGTTGGGCAGATGTGTCTCCGGTTTGATCTGCCCCGGGAAGCCTGGGGCTGGCTCCTCCCCAGCAGAGCTTCCTTAGAGGATAGAGGATGGATTGGGGTGATAAGAGACAAAGGCCATAGCTTCCTGGAGTCACCTGAGCCACATTGGAGGTTTGCAGAGAAGGCCGCGGGTGGGACAGTCACAGGGTGGGGGATGGAAGCTCTGATGCCTTCAAATGAGGGATTATTGGGCCCTGATGGCCGAACCCCCCAGGGGTGGGACTGGAGAGCTCCTAGTTCATTCATTCACACATTCTTCAAGTATTTCTTTTGAGTCTAGTGTGTGTACCAGTCAGAGCCTTGAAGGATGAGCACAGGCTCTGGGGACACACACAGGGTGCAGAAGCAGCCCCTCCCCTCTGAGAGGCCGGCAGAGGCCGGACAACCTTCTTACAGGGGTGCTGGAGAAAGGACTCCTTTCTGGGAAAGGGAGCTGGACTGAGTTAGCTCTGAGGTCCCTCCTGGCTTGGAGGTGCTATGATGTAACAATCCTGGGTGCTCAGCCTGCGGGCCAACAAGAGAAAGGGCAGTAGGTGTGGTGGCTCAGTCCTGGCTCTGCAACTTCCCAGCTCTCCGACTGTGGGAAACTCCTTTAACTTCTCTGAGTCTCTGTTTCTTCACCTGTCGCCTGGGGATGATAATAATACCAGCAATGACACTTAATGCCACTCCCCAGCAGTGCTGGTCCTAAGCACTTTCCATATGTTAACTAATTCTCACACAATTCTAAAGTGGGTACTGTCATCATCGTCATCTTATAGATGAGAAAACAGAGGCACAGAGAGGTTAAACAACTTTCCCAAGGTCACACAGCCAGTGAGTGGCAGAGCCAGGATGTAACCCAGTTTGGCCTTACTTCAAAGGGCAGTTGGGGGGATTGAATGAGATTGTGTGTGCAAAGCATGTAACTAATACTGATTTGTGGTGAACATTCAGTTATGTTAACTGTCACCATTATCATCATCATTGGTTTAAGGCTTCGTCCTGGGCCTGTGGACAGCCTCAAGCATCCCCAAAGCTGCCATATGCAAGATGTCTGGGGAACAGCCTCTGGACCATATTGGGAGAAGGAGTTGAAAAAAGATAAATTAGCATAGCTGAGTCAGGGCAGGCTTCCTGGAGGAGGGGCACCAATCAAAGCCTTGAAGGACGAGGACAAGCAAGTCTGTTGGGCCTCTCTATCTGTGGCAGTGGATTCAACTTTATCTTCTTGCCTTTCCATGAGTTGAAGATGACCCAGGCATGATATGGGGGCTTTTCTTTCCTGAGCAGTGAGTCTTAGAATGGGGAAAGGGAAGGAAGGGTACCCTGGTGCACTGAGCCATGCACTGGGCGTCTGGTGGCTCATTAACTCCTCCCTGCAACTGGAGGCAGGCTCAGAGGGATGGTGGTCTGACAAGTGCTATCCCACTGGGCTGTAGGGCTTGAACCCAGATCCTATCAAGTTCCACAGCCCAGGTGGTTCGCTTGGTTCCACACAGCTCTTCCTCAAGGCTCAAGCATCAGCGCAAACCTTAGCACAAAGCCTTGGTGCAGGAAGAAAGCTGCTTTCTTTCTTTCTTTTTTTTTTTTTTCTGGAGACAGGGGCTCACTCTGTTGCCCAGGCTAGAACATAGTGGTGCAATCTTGGCTCACTGCAGCCTGGACCTCCCCAGGCTCAAGCGATCCTCCTGCCTCAGCCTCCCGAGTAGCTGGGACTACAAGCGTGCACCACCATCCCTGACTAATTTTTGTATTTTTTGTAGAGATGGGGTTTTGCCATGTTGCCCAGGCTGGTCTTGAACTCCTGGGCTCAAGTGATCCGCCTGCCTGAGCCTCCCAAAGTGCTGGGATTACAGGTGAGAGCCACCATGTCTGGCCTGGTTTCATTCTTAATGGGCAAAATCAAAATCCCAGGACGACCACTGGTGGAGAGGGCCATCCTCAGGGCCTCTGTCATTGGTCCTCCAGTAGTAAGGACGGACTGGACCCACTCCCACTGGGCTTTCCCGTAACATGTGGAGATGCTTCCTGGAGTCTGTTGGGTTGTGGCTGCGCCTGTGGCTGAGGGGCCCATGAAGCTGGTCACCTTTGGGATTCATCACAGGTGGCCTTGGAGAGCAGTCCCCAGGCTGGTTCAGTGAGACATCCCTGGGGTCTTACCCACCCCTTCATTTTTCACTTGGGGAAACTGAGGCCATAGCGAGTTACATGGCAAGTTAGGGACAGAGCTAAAACTAGAAACCAGATCTTCCAGTTCAAACGAAGGATCTCTGACTATTGGTGAAGAGGAAACTGAGTCACAGAGGTGCTGAGACTCACCTGGATTGGAGGTCCTGGTGGGGCTTGTGGCACCTCTGTGCTGGCACACTTGACTCTAAGGGCCCCAGAGCTCCAGGTGTTCTCAGATGCACAGCTGTGTAGGCCCCACAGTCAGAAGGTCCCAGAAGGGTCAGGTCCCATCTACATGGCTGCAGAGGGGCCCAGCACACATAGCAGCCTGGAGGGCAGCTGAGTCTGTTCTCATGGCAGCCCAGACACCTCTAGGAGGGGGCCACCTCGACCTAAGCAGGTGCACAGCTCCCATGCCTGAGAATGACCTCAAGTAGCAGCACATGGAAAAGACATAAGGCAGAGAATCTACCACTAAGGTACCCCAGGCAGGTGTCTCCTAAGGGACCACACCTGGTGATGAGCCATCAAGCTCCTCTTTTCTCCAGCTCAGAGGTTCTCAACCCTGGCAGCGTGTTTCAATCACCTGGGGACCCATAAAAAAATGGATGCCCAGGCCCCACCTTGCGAAACCTGATTCAACTCATCTCTGAAGGGTCCCAGCACCTTAGGTTTTCCAGGATCCGCTGGGGATGAATGTGCATCTGGGGCTGAGAACCGCTGCCCTCGTTGGGAGGACAAACAGCTCATGTCACCCTGTCTCCGCAGAGGCTGCCTAACGGAGCCAGGCCCCTGGGTTCTGGTCCTAGTTCTGTCGCCACTCACTATGTCATCTTGAGCAACTTTCTATTCAACCCTGGGCCTCATTTTCCCCATATGGACGCTGAAGGGGTTGACATAGAACCGTGGGTTTCAAGTTCCACTATGGAGGCCTCTGAATCCTCTCGCTGAATTGACAGAGCAGCTTCCATTCTGTCAACATTGGATTTTGTTTGATGTGAGAGCTCTGACCTGCCTGTGCAGAGAGCTGGGCCCTGGGGGAGCTGGTGCATTTCTACCCTTTTAGATACGGGGGATTTGGAAAAAGGGTGTATGTGGCTGCCACTTTCCGGGGGTGGGGTGGGGCAGGGCCATCCAGGATTACGGGGGACCGTGATTTCCTGAACCTGGTTTTGTTGATGAGGCCGGCAGGGTCGGCGGATCTGGGATCCTTGCTGACTGGGGAGGGGCAGCTGGAACTGCCACCCAGAAACCCAGCTGCCTGGGTCTTGGTCTCTTCTGCTCCCACAGTCCAGCTCGTTGGAGACCTTGTTGGTCATCTTGTCAGCCTTTCTGTGTTCAGCCATGGGGACCTTTCCCATCGGTTTCTCAGCTCCCGAAATATCTGGTTTTGTTCTCCCAGAAGAGTCCAGGCCCTGAGTCCATGAAGGGAGAGGGTGGGTTTGGGTTTGCAGGGGAGTGGGGACAGAGCTGGCGGTGAGTCCTGGCTCTGTCATTTACTAGCTGTGTGACTTTGGGCAAATCACCTGCCGTCTCCAAGGCTCAGTATTCTCATCTGAAAAGTGGGAATAATAGCACACATGTCATATGGCTGTGGGGGATACCTTCATCACCAATGCCCCATCCTCCTCCTCACCATTGAAGAGGGTGATACACGAGGGGATGGGCTCACACTGAGTCAACTCTACACGCACTGGAGGGACCAGGCTCCAGCATTTCTAAGACAACCTACCCTAAGCTGTGATTCTCAGATGTCAGTGAACATCAGAATGGCTTAAAGTGAGGTTCCAGGGCCCCGCCTGTAGCACTGTAAGAATCTACATTTTCAATAAGGTGGATCTGAGGTTGGCTACTTTTAGGGAGGCCAACTGTTCCTGTTTGTCTGGAACCTGGCAGGTTTTAGCACAGCAAATTCTGTATCCAGAGACAGCCTTAGTCCCAGCAAACTGATGCTGTCGGCCACCCTACCACGTTTTACCCCCCACTCACCATCTTAGGCTGGCTGTGCCATGGGAGCAGTTGAGTTCTCGGGCTGGCTGGGAGGGTGTGGGGCTGGGAGAGCCCTGGACAGGCCTGTGTATGGAAGCCTCAGCAGGGGAGGGCCCAAGGCCCTGAGCCCAGGGCTAGACCAGAAGCACTGCCTAGAAAACCCAGAAGCCAGCATGTGGCGACTCAGCCATGCTGGCAGCTCAAGGTGGCCTGGAGAGGAAGGACTTTGTCCAGGTGGGGCTCCAGGTACTTCCCCTGTTCTCTAAGAAATGGGAAGCTAGATCCTCCCATACCTGATGCAGGATCTCCTCCCAGCAGCTGCCCCTTTCATTTTCTTAACACACAGCTTTCATGACAGGCATGAGCACTGGACTGGGAGTCAGCAGCCCTACCTTCTAGTTGCTCCTCTTCTGGGCCTCAGTTTCCCCAGCAGTGAAATGGAAGCATGACTTTTGCTCATCCTGAGTGCTTTACCCACACTGGTTCCTTTCATCTGCTCCTCATCCCCACCAGATAGATGTAGATGCTGTGGCTGAGGGAGGCAGTCATTCACTCAAAGTCACACACCTAATGAGAGGTGGGACTGGGATTTGAACCCAGTTGCCTGGCCCCAGGGACCACAGGTTCAAGTACCTCACCATGGTTCCATCATGTTGCCCCTCCTAATCAAGAGCTGTCGCTGGCTCCCCATCACATAGGGATGAAGTGAAAACAAGCTCATTACAGCCTGAGTCTAAACTAGACCTCTTAAGGTTCCATGGTGAAAACACCTTCCCCTCACTTGTGTCTCCTCTTAGTGCCTTCCCTGGGGAACCTGCCCCAGCTGCCCAGCCCACTGTCTCATCCTGCCTCCAGACCCGTTTCCTGCACCCTCATTTACTTTAATAACCCCTTCCCTGTCCTGGGCCAATGGTGTTCCAAGCCTTTCCCATCTATTATCACACTTGAGTTTCATGATTGCCCATGAGGTTGGCCAAGTGTCATTATCCCACTTTATAGGTGAGGTTAATGGGCCCAGAGAGACTAAGTGATTTAGTCAAGCTCAGCTGGCTGATGTGTGAACGAGCCTGGTCTAGAACCTAATTCTTGACTCTGGTCCCAGCATTACCCGAGCCCTCGACTTCTGTGGACCCTCCCTTCCCCAACCTCAGATGTAGCTTGTTCACCTTCTGTGCGAAGCCCTTGTTCAGACCGTGGCCCTGGGGACCCTCCTGGACAGGAGGATCTTCACTGGGAATCCCCCAGCATCTCACACAGAGCCTGGCACACGGAGGGGCAAGGGCGCTGGGCTGAAGTACCCCACACCCAGGGGCTGGAGCCTGGGGACTGAGTGGGATTTTCATACCAGAAGGACCATCAAGGATGCTCAGCCCTCGCCCATGGACGCTCGGGGCCCAGGGAACAGCTTTGGGGTTGAGGGAGTTCCATAAAAAGTTTACAGGCTTCAGCCAGGCGTGGTGGCTCATGCCTGTAATCCCAGCTGGGAGGCTGAGGCAGGCAGATCACTTGAGGTCAGGAGTTCAAGACCAGTCTGGCCAATATGGTGAAACCCTGTCTCTACTGAAAATACAAAAATTAGCCGGGCACGGAGGTGGGCTCTGTTGTCCCAGCTGCTTGGGAGCCTAAGGCATGAGAATTGCTTGAACCTGGGAGGTGGAGGTTGCAGTGAGCCGAGATTGCACCACTGCACTCCAGCCTGGCCACTGCACTCTAGCCTGGGCGACAGAGCGAGACTCTGTCTCAAAAAAAACAAAAAGGCTTACTTGGGAGGTGGAAGTCAGGTGCCTCAGGAGGGGGCTGAGGGTGTTCCCGAGGGTGGAAGAGGCTGCTCTTCCTACCTGGGTTTGTCTTCCTGTGTCTGTCTTTCTGACTCCCTGTCTCTGACTCTCCATCTCGCTGTGTCTCTCCAAGTCTCTCTGTCCCTCTCTCTCTGTCTCTGTGTCTTCATGCCTCTCTACCTGGTTCTGCCATTTCCCCTGTGGGGCGCTGCCCAGGGCAGAATAGGCCAGAGGGCTCCACCAGCCCTGGAAATTACAGCCTTTGGGAGTAGGGTTGCCAGATAAAAAAAAAGATGCCTAGTTAAAATTGAATTTCAGATAAATAATTAGTAATTTTCTAGTATAAGTATATCCCAAATATTTCATGGGAGTTCCAAGCAATGATTGACTGTTTATTTGAAATCCAAGTCCAACTGAGCATTCTGTATTTTTATTTGCTAAGTCTGGTAGCCCCGCTTAGGAGGAGAAACAGGTGTGTCTGTCCCTCCCACCTGGTGAGGACACCTGACAGGGACCCAGACACCAGAGTGGGACCCGCCTGATGGAGAGAAGCTTGGGCTTGGTTTATTTCCCTTTTTATAAAAGAGCTGCTGTAAGATGTATCAGAATCATGTTGGTGGAAGAGTGAAGAGGGTGTTTTTGGGGAGGTCTGCCTTACTCCGAGGGAAAATGGGAAACGGGGGGAGTGGCCAGCTGTGAAAACTCGGCGAGTCCTATACGTATCCCGAGCCTCGTTTCCCCATGTGTAAACAGGAGTCATTATCTCATGCTGGGACTGCAGTGAGGATCAGATGAGCTAATGTACAAAAAGGCTTGGCCAGGCCTGCTGTGGTAAGGGTGAAGAGGCTGGGGGCTTTTGGTCTTATGGTATTGTTGTTATTACTACTCCTGGGGAGGTGGTGGGCAAGACTGTGGACTGAGGAGCCACATGGCTGGGTTTGGATCCCAGCCCCATCACAGACCTTGGGCAAGTTACCTAACCTCGGCTTTCCCATCTGTATAATGGGAGGCAGTAATAGATGGTGCCTCCCTTCTAGGGTTATTGAGAGGTTGCATAATGGGCTGGCACAGAGCATGAACTCAACAAGTGTCAGTCACTGTTATCCCCCAGGGGGGTGCGTGCCGCTTCCTCCAGGAAGCCCTCCAACTCACAGTGGCCTCTCCCTACATGGCTTCCCACTAAGCTGTGATCCTGTGGCCCTGAGCCCCATCTGGCTCCCCTGGACAATGTTGGTCCTCAGCTCCCCAGCGGGATCAACAGCTCTGGGGCAGTGCGGAGAGCAGTGGGTGGATCGGCCCAGCCAGGCAGTACCTGAGTGCACAGTGGGCACCCCACAGTCAAAGGATGCACAGGCTGGTTTCCAACGAGGAACCCCAGACTAGCAGGAACGAGGGAAATGCAATCTCAGGGCTAGGTGACATTACAGATATTTTAAACCTGCAATTAGTGCCTCGTTGTCTGACCAAATCCGGCCAAGTTTCCTGGGTGACACTGCAGAGCTGTGGAACAGCAGGGGCTCAGAGTCAGACCTGGTGCACACCTGGCTTTGCCATTTGATGCAACCTCAGGCTTGTTACTAGGCCTCCTTGAGCCTCAGTTGCTAATATGTCCAATGGGGATGATGTTGCTCACCTTACAGCTTGTAAGAGTGGAGGGAGCTGTGTGTGCCAGGTGCCTGCCATGCAGCGGGCACTCATCCAGATTGAATTCCCTTCCCAGGGAAGAATCCAAGGATATCTTCCCACCCACTAAGGAGACATGTGATGGGATCTGGGGTGAGAATTGCTCTTTTTAAAGCTCTCAGAACTGTAAGGGGCTCCACCCACCACTGGCTGGTGTTCACTGAGCTCTTCGTGCCCAGCCCTGCCCTGGGGATTTATCCAGCACACAGCTGGGTTCTGACTTCTGAGGAGCTCGCCATTCTGGTGGGTGGTAAAGAAACTCACAAGGGAAATGTTAATGACATTAACACAGGGGCTTAGAACGTCAGACTGTGTGTATGTTTTTTGTTTTGTTTTGAAACAGGGTCTTGCTCTGTTCCCCAGGCTGGAGTACAGTGGTGCAATCTTGGCTCACTGCAACCTCTGCTTCCTGGGTTCAAGGGATTCTCCTACCTCAGCCTCCCCAGTAGCTGGGATTACAGGCACATGCCACTACACCTGGATAATTTTTTGTATTTTTAGTAGAGACGGGGTTTCACCATGTTGGCCAGGCTGGTCTCGACCTCAAGTGATCTGCCCGCTTTGGCTTCCCAAAGTGCCTGACCTCAAGTGATCTATCCGCCTCAGCTTCCCAAAGTGCTAGGATTAAAGGAGTGAGTCACCACACCTGGCCGACTGTGTATATGTTTGTGTGGGGTCCAGGCTTGACTCCTGGGAACTTGCTGTGAGGATCTGAGGGGCCGGGGTGGCCAAAGAAGGCTTCCTAGAGGAAGCAGGGCTTGAGCCAAAGTTCAAACATCTGAGCAAAACACACCTCCTTCAGCACCGCCCATGGCTGTCTGTCCTGCCCAGGTCAGTGCCGGAGGGCACAGAGATGTTCGAGGTCTATGGGACGCCTGGAGTGGACATCTACATCTCTCCCAACATGGAGAGGGGCCGGGAGCGTGCAGACACCAGGCGATGGCGCTTTGACGCGACTTTGGAGATCATCGTGGTCATGAACTCCCCCAGCAATGACCTCAACGACAGCCATGTGAGCTGGTCCCTGGTGGGGAGGGGAGAAGTTGCGGGGGAGGCAGCTGTCTAGCTCTAGGAGGGCCCAACATTCTCTTTCTCTAGAGCGCAGGGCAGCACAGTGGGTAAGTGCCTGGCCTTGGAGCCATGCTGCTGGTTTTGAATCCCAGCTCTGCAAGTTACAGACACATACCATGTGTCCTTGGAAAGCCGTATCACCCCTCGGGGCCTCTGTCTGCCATCTGTAAAATGGAGTAATCAGAACCCCTGCATCCTATCATTGCTGCGGAGTGCCACAGGAGCCAGTGTTGCTCCTTCTCTTGCTTCCCAAGACCCCGTGGAGAAGGAGTTGTCCCAGTTCTGCGGAGTTGGGTCTCAGTTTCCCCATATGTAGGCTGAGGGTTGATTAGGGGATCTCTGCCACTTTGAATGAAATAAAGAAGGCAGGGACAGGGGAGGGACACCGGCACCTGGGGAGACCCCCTTCCTAGGTGACATTTCCCCAGGGTGCTTTGCTGTCCTTAAGCCACTCTCTTCCTGACCCTTTTTGCAGGGTAGGGGACATTTAACACATGGGAGAAATGGGTGGCCTTTAAACTTGGCACAAGTGATGTTCACTTCAAGGGCTGATGGGGACCAGGACTTGGAGGGTGGGAGTAGTGGGATCCACTCCATGTCAGAAGCGATTATTCAGAAACTGGCCCTTTAAGGAGCACTGACCACTTGCCAGGCACTGGGCAGCCATGACCGCATCCGGCCCTCGCAGCAGCCCAGAGAGGCAGGGAACTGATGCCCATTTCACAGATGGGACAACTGACAACTGTGGTTCAGAGTAACTGTCCCTGGATCACATACTAACGATCAGGAGAGCTAGAATTCAGTGCAGACCTGCCTGACCCCTGGGGGCAGTCTCCCTCCACCACCCCCACCTCTGTTCCCAGCTATGCATCTGAATTGAGCCTCTCCACTGAGCTCCGTGAGGCACATGGTGCAGGACCCAATGAACCCATTTAACAGGCAAGAAAACTAAGATGGAGAAGGGGCGTGGCTTTCCTGAAGTCACATGATCTAGCGAGTGGCAGAGTTGGTGAGAGTCAGGACAGAGTCCCAGGGGCAGTGCAAGAGGACCGGCCAGCCTGTGAGGGGCCTCACCTTTGTGCCGGTTGAACTGGGGATGGTGTGGGTACCCCCCACCTTGAATTCCTTGGCCATGATGGCTGGTGGGATGGAGGAAGTTCAGAGTCTCTCCCACTCTTCCCCCTGCCCGCCACATGCCCCTGCTCCCAATCCAGCCTTTGGCCAGGGTCCTAGTAACTGTATGTTTGAGGCAAGCATCACTGCTGGTGATTGACATGTGGGGGTCAGTAATTGCAGGATTTAGGGGCTCCCAGGACTAAGGAGGTGAGTGGCCCCTGCAAGATCCTCCCCTCTGGCTGAAATTCAAACCTCAGAAGCAGAGAGTTGAGAGACCCACATCAGGAGGGAACACCCCAACAGGAGGGTCATGCTTTAAAGGGAACTTGGATGCCTTGGATTCGTCTGCCTCCAACCAAATATCGTCCTCGCCGTCTTCATCCTCACCCTGTAACAGTTCTTGGGTGCTCACTGTGGGCCGGGCACCAAGCTGCACATGCCCCATGCATGACTCCTTTCATCTTCACAGCCTCTAATTAGTCCTAAGGGGTAGGAACTATTATTATCCCCACTTTGCAGTTGAGGAAATTGAGGCCCAGAGAAGATCAGTGACTTTTCCTGGGATATTCAAAAGTGGAGGATCCAGAATCTGGGTCCAGGCCATCTGACCACAGAGTCCCACATTTAACCACCCCCCACCCCACCAGATGCCACCTGCCCACTGATAACAGTAGCTGGTATTTCTTGGGCACTTCCTATGGACTCAGTCTTTTACATTTATCATTTCCAAGCTGCACTGCAAGCCTCTGAGGTAGAGACCTGTAGAGGTAGAGACCTTTTCCCATTTTGCAGATGAGAAAACTGAGGTGGCTCACAGAGGTGAGAGGCCTTGGCCAAGGTCGTAGAGTGCCCAGAGGTTCCAGGCTCAAGCCCAGGCCTGAGTCCCACAGACAAGAATGTTGGCTTGGAGAGTGTCCCTAAACCCTGCCCAATCCAAACCCTTTATTTTACAAATGACAAAACTGAGACCCAAAGGGGAGCAAGAGCTTGTCAAAAATCACAGAGTAGGTTATTGGAGGGACTGGGACCCAGGTCTCTAGAGAAGCTCTTACAAATAGCTCCCATTTTACAGATGTGCCAACCAAGACACAGAAAAATAAATGGCACAGAGGAGGTTAAAGAAAGAGCAAGGTTCCTGGGGCCCCTTCCTCTCCTTACCAGATCCCCAAGAACTATCTTTTGGGGCGGGAGCTCTTGGCTTCTGCTGGTATCACTCTGTGCCCAACTCTCCACAGGTTCAGATTTCCTACCACTCCAGCCACAAGCCTCTGCCCCTGGCCTATGCGGTGCTCTACCTCACCTGTGTTGGTAAGTTGGGGGCCATGTTGATGGTGTGACCAACGGCACATTTTAAAAATTCAAGCAGTACAAAAGAGTATACATTGAAAATTAAACCTCCTTCCCTCCAACTCAAGACTTCTAGTTCCCCAAACCCAGCATTTTCCTAGAGATATGCTGTGCTTATATATGAAGGCACATACATACCTGTATATCCCCACTATTTTGTAAGCAAATTGAAGCATACTATAGACATGAAACTGGACCTTGCTTTTGCCAGCTTAACGTTTTTCTGCTAAGCCTCCACAAATGAATACATAAACTCCATGCAAGATGACTCAGATGTTGAAGTTATCAGACAGGGCATGCAAAGTAATTGTGATTAATATGTTAAGAGTTCTAGTAGTAAAGGTGGACAACATGCATGAACAGATGGGGAATTCCAACAGAGAAGAAAATTGTTAAGAAAGAGTCAAATAGAAATGTTAGAAATAAAACCATAATAATGGAGATTTTAAAAATGCTTTTGAAGGTTTCACCAGTAGACCTGACACAGCTGAGAAAAGAATCAGTGAACTTGAAGATAAGTGAATAAAAGTTACCCAAACTGAAACTCAAAGAGAAAAAAGAATAAAACAAACAAATGAAAAAACATAAGAGATCTAAGAGCTCTGTGACAGTATCAAACAGTCTAAATTCAATGCAATTCCCATAGAAATTCCAACATGGCTTTTGATCTTTTTTTTTTTTTGGATGGAGTTTCACTCTTGTTGCCCAGGTTGGAGTGCAATGGCACAATATCAGCTCACCACAACCTCCGCCTCCCAGGTTCAAACAATTCTCCTACCTCAGCCTCCTGAGTAACTGTGATTACAGACGCATGCCTTCACGCCCAGCTACTTTTGTATTTTTAGTAGAGACAGGGTTTCACTGTGTTGGCCAGGCTGGTCTTGAACCCTTGACCTCAGGTGATCTGCCTGCCTAGGCCTCCCAAAGTGCTGGGATTACAAGCGTGAGCCACTGTGCCCAGCCCCAACATGGCTTTTTACTTTAACTTTACAGAGCTGATCCTAAAACTTGTATGGAAGAGCAAAGGTCAAGAATAGCTAAGATGGGCCGGGCGCGGTGGCTCAAGCCTGTAATCCCAGCACTTTGGGAGGCCGAGACGGGCGGATCACGAGGTCAGGAGATTGAGACCATCCTGGCTAACACGGTGAAACCCCGTCTCTACTAAAAATACAAAAAATTAGCCGGGCGAGGTGGCCGGCGCCTGTGGTCCCAGCTACTCGGGAGGCTGAGGCAGGAGAATGGCGTGAACCCGGGAGGCGGAGGTTGCAGTGAGCTGAGATCCAGCCACTGCACTCCAGCCTGGGAGACAGAGCAAGACTCCGTCTCAAAAAAAAAAAAAAAAAAAAAAAAAAAAAAAAAAAAAGAATAGCTAAGATGATTTTGATGAAGAACAAGGTGGAGGGATTCACAATTCCAAATATCAAGACTTTTTTTTTTCAAGCTATAGTACTTGAGGCATTGTGAAATTGGTATAGAGCAATGGAGCAAATAGAGAACCCAGAGACAGACCCATGCTTGTGTGGCAATAAATGAACTTGGAGCCCTACCTCACACCATACTCAAAAATAAATTTCAAGTCAGTTAAAAATCTTAAGGTGAAAATCAAAATTGTCAAGCTTTTAGAAAAGAATATCTTTGTACCCTCAAGATAGTAAAGATTTTCTTTAACAAGGCAAAACAAAAGTGCAAAGACCATAAGGGGAAAGATTGCTAAATTAGACTGTATTAAAATTAAAAATTTATATGCAACAGACGACAAGTAAAAAGCCAAACTATGAACTAGGAGAAGAAATCTGCAATGCTGACTTAGTGCATATAGAATATGAAGAACTCCAATCAATAAGAAAAGGACGAAAATAATAGAAATGGGCAAAAACGTGAATAAGCAATTCACGGAAAAGAAAGCCCCAGTGATCAAAACCCAAATTAAAAGATGCCTAACTGAGCATTGCCAAGGTGGTGAAGCTGGGAAACTCCTTACAAAGGAGTGGGTGGGAGTTTGCTTTGGCTCACACACTTGAGAAGCAATTAGCAAAGAAGTTGAAAATGCTTTATCTGTAGGAGGCATTTTTTAGAAGCCAAACTTCTAGGTTATAGAGAATCTATATTTTTTAACTTGATAGATATTGCCAAATTGCTCTCCAAAAACACTGTATACATGTCTGCCAACTGCATATATGCTTTGCCAATACTGCATTATCAACTTTTTCCCTTTTTGCCAATTAGTTGGCATCTCACTGTTGTTTTACTTTGCCTTTCTTTAGTTAGGAGTGAGGTTGGGCATTCCCCATCTGCAGCCCAAATACATACACACGTGATCATTGAAAAATAACATAGACAGAAAAGTACATAAAGCTTTATTTTACATACATATGTGTATAAAACATATGTACACACACACACACATGAATAATTGCAAAGCAAACTGAAGAATAGCCCAGGAAATAAACCCAAGAGTAGCCCAAGAAATAAAACACTACCAGCACCCCAAAGTCCCCCTCAATGTCCCTCTCTGATCATAACTCCCTCCTTCCCCTACAGGCAACCACCATCTTGTGATAAGTATTTTCTTGCTTTTCCTTATGGTTTTATCTCCTGAATATGCATACTCAAATAACATGGTCTCATTTTACCATCTGATTTTCTACGGATGCAGTCATATCATGTATATTCTTTTGTGTTGGGTATCTTTTGCCCCATGTTATGTTTGTGAGATTTATCCACTTATTGCATGGTGGTTGAGTATCTTTTCACAAGTTTAAAAATCATTTCAGGCCATGCGTGGTGGCTCATGCTTGTAATCCCAGCACTTTGGGAGGCTGGAGTGGGTGGATCACTTGAGCCCAGGAGTTCAAGACCAGCCTAGGCAACATGGTGAAATCTTGTCTCTATGAAAGGTACAAAAATTAGTTGGGCATGGTGGCATGCGCCAGTAGTCCCAGCACTCAGGAGGCTGAAGTGGGAGGATCACTTGAGCCCAGGAGGCAGAGTTTGCAGTGAGCCATGATCATGTCACTGCACTCCAGCCTGGGCAACAGAGACCCTATCTTGTCTCAGAAAAAAAAAAAAAAAATCTAATTTATTCTTTTTTCTCTCCCTCCGTTCTCCTCACTGCTGCTTCTTTAAGAACTAAGAAGACTACTTTTTTTTTCAAAGCTGGAAGATTGATCTGACCTCTTGAATGCTCCATTTGCATTGTGAAATCTCCCCCAGTGTCTAGGGATAAATATATAAATGTTAAGAAGGTGAGATAGGGGTGGGATTTGGGGACTGTGAGTGGCTCAGAGAGGATACACAGTCAGTAGGTGGCAGAACCTGGGTTTGTGTTCACGTCTGTTTGACACCGAAGTCCAGGTTTGCTACCCCATTCCAAGGAGATGAGGTGGCTTTATATAGACAAGAATGTTCCTGGAGACCTGGGCTCAGTTCAGGGCGTGCCTGGGACTGCAAGGGCTGCAACGATGCAGATAGGAAGTGGTCAGGGAAGGCTTCCTAGAGGGGGCAGCATTTGTCCTGGGCTTTTGCTGTGACCCTGCTTCTTGCCTCAGGCCTCTTTCCCCAGCCCAGAGGGTGCAGATGCCCTCACCTCTTGGATGGTGTCTTCTTGGAAATGACTTGCCTTTGCCCAGCCCCAGACAAGCCCTGAGATCAAGGCCTGCCCTGGGCTCCTGGGAACCTTGTAGTGACTTGCCCTCCGCTTCCTCTTACAGACATCTCTCTGGATTGTGACCTGAACTGTGAGGGAAGGCAGGACAGGACCTTTGTAGACAAGGTAAGCATCTGTGCCTGGGCCCAGGAAGCAGGAGTGCATTTGGAGCTTGCTCTAGGTTGGGTTGAGAAGGGTGAGGCCATTACAGGTATTCCCCTGCCTCCCAGATGATGCTGAGGCCAAGGGAGCCAAAAACAGAAACCAGGCATGGCTGGCTGGGGATCTTCTTTCACCAGGAGAAAAATCATCACCAGGAATTATCAGGCATGGAAGTACCCAGCCCTGAGCTAGGCCTTGGTTTGTGGGATCAAGACCTTCTGGACTCATAATCTAGGTCAGGAGTGGGCAAACTTTTTCCATGAAAAGTCACATAGCAAGTATTTTAGGCTTTGTGGGCCATATGGTCTCAATTCTGCCATGATAGTGCGAAAGCAGTCACAGTTAATACACAAACAGATGTGACTATGTGCCAATAAAACTTTATTTATACAAACAGGCAGTGGGCCTGATTTGACCCACAGTTCATAATGTGCTGATCCTGACCTAGGCGAGAAGAAAAACCAAATATGAAACTGTTGAAGAACTTGGGACTCAATTGTGTTGGAACTTGGTGCCCTGGGAGTTAAAGGAGAAAGTCGAGGTGGGCTGGGCAGCAGAGGAAGGCTTCCTGGAAGGACGTACCCTTGAGCTGGGCTCTGAAGGGATGCAGGAGGGATGGCATTCCAGGTGCAGGGAACGGCAGGAGCAAAACTAAGGAGGGTTTAATGGAGGAATGAGCACAGAGTAAGGCATGTGGTCCTATAATCAGGAGGTTGCCTATTGAGAAAGAGGATGTTGGCTGAAGGCCCATCACAGACAGCCACGAAAGACAGCTCTGCGCTTTGGACTGGATGGTGTGGGCAATAGAGAGCCATTGCCATTGCCATGTCTTGAGAAGGTGTTTCGAGAACGTGGACCTAGCCTCACGGGGTGGGGTGGTTATAGGCCAGGCTGGGGTTCCTGGGCAGGGAGGCACAGGTCTCATCTGAGCCCTCATCACTGGCTATGTTTTGCCATTGACAGCGGCAGTGGGTCTGGGGGCCCAGTGGGTATGGTGGCATCTTGCTGGTGAACTGTGACCGTGATGATCCAAGCTGTGGTGTCCAGGACAACTGTGACAAGCACGTGCACTGCCTGCAAGGTGAGGCCGGGGCAGCCTGAGTCCCTGGGTGTCCAGGGTCGCTGCTCAGTTACCCCTTGGGAGTTCCAACCCACCTGTGGGACTCTGAGGCCAGAGTCCAGGGGAGAGCGCCAGCCTCCAGACACTCCTCAGTGCTCCTCAAAACCCATCTCAGGCTGGCAGCTGCCCCTCCCTAGTGTCTCTAGTGTCAGCAGGCACTCACATGCCAGGGCAGAAGCTCTGGAAATGAGCCACTTAGCCATTCTCTTCCTCCAGAGGAGCAGAGGATGCTAGCATTGTTTGAGCACCTACTGTGTGCCAGGCCCTTTCCCCAAATTCTCGTTGAATCATCCAAGTGGGACGGTATCATCACTCCAATTTAGAGATGAGGATGCTGAGACTCAGAAGCCAGGAGACTCCCTGAAGACGATGTCTGATCCAGGGCCTCCTCTTTCAAACCCAAATCTGAGCCTCCTCCTTCTGCACCTCTGGCCTGCATTTCTGTGACACCCCACCTCTTGCTAAGTCCATCTGTCCTGAATTCCAGCCCCATGGAGAATGAGCTGCAATATTCCAGGGTGTGCTAGGTGCTGTCCATGGAAGAAGCCCATGGCTGCCTTCTGAAGTGGGCACCATTGGAGATGGGGATGCTCAGGCTCCAGAAGGGAGGGGCTTGTACGGTGTCACAGGGAGGGATGCTGGGACGGAGACCAGAACCCTCACCTGCGAAATGCCCCCATGGCCTTATCCTCCTCGCTTCTCTGGAGCACCTGTTGTGTGTCAGACACCGGCTAGCTATGCCACACTTCATGTTTCTCTGGGCAATTGAGGAAACATGAGTCCAGGAGAGCACAGATGTCTTTGTGGTTTGTTCTGGATAGCTTCCAGGGTTTTCACAAAGCTGGGGCTGGGAGACCCAGGTCTTGATACCCACTGACCAGGGGAGGGAGCCAGGCAGCAGAGGAAGGGCCAGGTGGCCAGGACTCCCCTGAGTCACTGCCACTCTGTCTGACTTCGCAGACCTGGAAGACATGTCTGTCATGGTCCTGCGGACGCAGGGCCCTGCAGCCCTCTTTGACGACCACAAACTTGTCCTCCACACCTCCAGCTATGACGCTGAACGGGCACAGGTCTTCCATGTCTGCGGTGAGTTTGTGCCACTCCCCCTTGCCGTCTGTGCCCTGTTGCCAGGTTGCCTGCTAGGGAACCTTGTCTTCCTGCCTTGGGCCATGGGCAGGTCCTGCTCACACTCTGGGAGATGCCTTGGTGGGTGGCGGGTCGCAGTAAGACTAGTCAGAAGTGGGGGCTTTGGAACTGACGAACTGGTGCCCCCAGCACAGCACCTGGCCTGATGTCATTTTATTGGATGAATGAACTTTTCAAATACATTTTAAACATATGTAGAAATTCTTATCAAAAATGTCAAACATACACAAAAAGCAGGCCGATGAATCCCCACATGCCTGTCACTCAGATGAAACAATTATCACTGTTTTTTCTGTCTCGCTGAAGTATTGTAAAACCAACCAACCCCAAACACCGTAAACTTCACCCCCAATTAATTCAGTTTGTATTCCCCCCAGATATAGATGGCTGCTGTTTTACATAGTCACAGTGCCAAATCACAAGAAATAAAGTAAGAATCTAAATGCCTTTGAGAAAGTAAAACTGTATACAAGTAATAAGATGCTTTTTATTTTTTTTGACGGAGTCTCGCTCTGTCGCTCTGGCTGGAGTGCAGTGGTGCGATCTTGGCTCACTGCAACCTCCAACTCCCAGGTTCAGGCGATTTTCCTGCCTCAGCCTCCCAAGTGGCTGTGACTATAGGCATGTGCCACCACCCCCAGCTAGATTGTTGTATTTTTAGTAGAGATGGGGTTTCATTGTCTTAGCCAGGATGCTCTCTATCTCCTGACCTCGTGGTCTGCCTGCCTTAGCCTCCCAAAGTGCTGGGATTACAGGCATGAGCAACCACACCCAGCCACTTATTTTTTAAATAATGACAATGACATTTTTAAAATAAAGACAATATGAAAGTATAGAAAATGAAACCTGAGAGCTCTCTACCCCGTCTCTAAATCTTTTTTATTTTATTTATTTATTTATTTATTTATTTATTTATTTATTTATTTATTTATTTGAGTCAAGGTCTTGCTCTGTTGCCCAGGCTGGAGTGTAGTGGCGTGATCGCAGCTCGCTGCAGCCTCCACCTTTCAGGCTCAAGCAGTCCTTCCACCTTGGCCTCCCAAGTAGCTGGGACTACAGGCATGTACCACCACACCCTGCTAATTTTCGTATTTTTTTTTTTTTTTTTTTTTTGTAAAGACAAGGTTTCACCTTGCTGCCTAGGCTGGTCCTGAACTCCTGGGCTCAAGCAGTCCACCCGCTTTGGCCTCCCAAAGTGCTAGGATTATAGGCGTGAGATGCCACACCTGGCCTAAATCTGACTCTCACTGTTAACGAGTTGGGTTGTGCACTTCCCAACTTTATCATACATGCTCTCCTGCATGTGTCCATATGCTGCTTTCCAACCGGCTTCTTTCACTGAGTAATAATCCCACATGTCTTTCCTGGTATTTATTGAGCTCCACTTCATTATTTTCCACTGCTGTATAATATTCCTAAGCATAGAGGTGCTGTGACTTACACAGTTCTCTGAACATCATAGTGGTTTGCAGTGTTTTGATTTTATAACCGTGCAGGTTGCTTGAGGTCGGGGCTTTGTTCAAGGCCAGAACCGTGCCCCATGGGTGCACTGTAGTTGCACAGTAAATATTTGATGAATTAATGAATATCGAGCACTCTTGTACAGAAATATTATGTGAATTTGTACCTTTTATTGTTTGTTTGTTGTTTTGTTTTTTGTTGTTTTGTTTTTTGTTTTTTTTTTTTGAGACGGAGTCTCGCTCCATGCCCAGGCTGGAGTAAAGTGGTGTAATCTCGGCTCACTGCAACCTCCGCCTCCCAGGTCCAGGCGGTCCTCCTGCCTAAGCCTCCTGAGTAGCTGGGATTATAGGTGTGCACCACCACCGCCCGGCTAATTTTTGTATTTTTAGTAAATACAGGTTTTCACCATGTTAGCCAAGCTGGTCTTGAACTCCTAACTTCAGGTGCTCCACCACCCTTGGCCTCCCAAAGTGCTGTGATTACAGGCATTAGCCACCGTGCCCAGCCTGTAGATGTATTTTTGTAGGAAAGATACCTAGTAGTGGAATTGCTGGGCTAGGGGTAAACATTACTTTGTTGGATGCTGCCAAACTACACTCCAAAAAGACATGAGCACCAGCCTTAGAAATGAAGATCCTTTCCCCTAGCCGCACCCCCACTGTGTATTACCTGTCTTCTCCTTTGCCACTGGAGGTGAAAGGATGGAGTTGTTGGAGGACTTGGAATTTTTGGTGAAACTGCAGACCTCTTCCTGTGTCCCTCATATTCATGCTCCCTGGGCCCACAGGGAGTCACAGCCACCCCTTCCCTCCCCTTCCAGGTCCTGAGGATGTGTGTGAGGCCTATAGGCACGTGCTGGGCCAAGACAAGGTGTCCTACGAGGTACCCCGCTTCCACGGGGACGAGGAGCGCTTCTTCGTGGAAGGCCTGTCCTTCCCTGATGCCGGCTTCACAGGACTCATCTCCTTCCATGTCACTCTGCTGGATGACTCCAACGAGGTAGGGACAGAGGGGGTTCAAGAGGGGGTCCACTCAGGACCAGCGTGGGCAGCATGGTGAAACCCCATCTCTACAAAAAAAAATTAGTGAGGCATAGTGGTGTGCACCTATAGTACCAGCTACTTGGGAGGCTGAGGTAGGAGGATCACCTGAACCCAGGGGGGTTGAGGTTGCAGTGAGCCATGATCACCTCACTGCACTCTATAGCCTGGGCAACAAAGTAAGACCCTGTCTCCAAAAAAATAATAATAATAAAGGGCGGTGGAGAGGGCTCCATTCCTAGTAAAGTCTACCAGGCACCACTGGTGTGAAAGACCCCAGACTTCTTGGCCCTCCCTCTGGTTCATTTCCGTCTTGCAGAGAAGCAAGGGGCTTTCTTACAGACCACAGTGGTGGACTCAGAGTCCCCCCAGGCCTCGGGACTCCAAGTCCAGTGCTCTTTCTCCCCTGGTCTGCCCCTGCAGGATTTTTCGGCATCTCCTATCTTCACTGACACTGTGGTGTTCCGAGTGGCACCCTGGATCATGACACCCAGCACCCTGCCGCCCCTAGAGGTGTACGTGTGCCGGTGAGTCTTGGGGCAGTGGGTAGCCCCTCTGGCCTCCAGGCCCCGCCTCCATCCTGAGCCCCTCCTCCCTGGGCTTCTCCGTAGTGTGAGGAACAACACGTGTTTTGTGGATGCGGTGGCAGAGCTGGCCAGGAAGGCCGGCTGCAAGCTGACCATCTGCCCACAGGCCGAGAACCGCAACGACCGCTGGATCCAGGTAAGCACGCCCGCTGGGCAGGGCCCGGCCAGGACACCATCCTGGAGGGAAAGACCTTCATCTGGAGGCCACCGAGAAACATCCAGGAGGACCCGGGTGCTCCCCAGGGAACTTGCTGCCCTTTCTAATGTGAGATCTAGAGGCCTCTCTCCAGAACTTTCTGGAGACCCAGACACACGCTGATGCTGGATTCAACACCCATTCACCCACCGGATCTGCGCTAGGCCCATAGGGGTGGCACAGGTGTGAGACACACATGCCCTGCCCTCAACAGCTGAGGCCAGTGGTTCTCATCAAGAGGCGATTTGTCCCCAGGAGACATTTGGCAGTACCTGCAGACAGCGCTCAGGACAAGCCCCCACAATAACATCATCCAGTCCCACGCATCAGTAGTGTCGAAGCTGAGAAACCCTGGTGTGCAGAATGATGGCTACAAAAATACCTACTCCTACCATCTAGGGTGTAGCTCGGGCAACATGGTGAAACCCTGTCTCTACAACAAAGTTAAAAAATTAGCACGGCATGGTGGCGTGTGTCTGTAGTCCCAGCTACTCTGGAGGCTGAGGTCAGAGGATCACCCGAGTTTAGGAAGGTCAAGGCTGCAGTGAGCTGTGGTTGTGCCACTGTACTCCAGCCTCGGCAATAGAATGAGACCTTGTCTCAAAAAAGAAAAGAAAAGAAAGGAAAAGGAAAGGAACGGAATGGAAAGGAAAGGAAAGGAAGAGGGAGGGAAGGAAGGAAAAAAAAAAAAAAAGATCTAGGGTGCAGAGGCTGTACCAGCAAGGCACCAGAAGGGTTTGGGGGATGCAGCATCACCTCTGCCCAGGGAATCAGTGAAGACCTCTGGGAAGGAGAGCGTCTGAGCTGGACCAGACTTGGCAGATGGGTGCACATGACTTCTGCCATTTACACAGCATTTTCTGCAGGCCAGGCATAGCATCATCTCTTGATAACCTCCTGCAAGTCCACCATAATTCAGGAGCTCTTAGGGGAGCATGACTGGGCCACAGAGCTGGTACAGGCAGTGCTGGGACTCAGGCTGCCAAGTACCAGGCTGTACAGGGTGGTGATCCTGGCAGAGACCAAGCATGCGCAAAGGCCCAGGGTGGGAGGCAGGAGAGAGAACGCTGTGTGTTGTCCTCTGTCAGGGCACTGGTTCTGAGAAAGGCAAGGGTTGAGGTGGGAGACCTTGAACGCCAAGTTAAGGAGCTTTCCTCTTGGCTGGACGTCAGTCCAGTGAGAGGGTTTGGGGCAGGACTCTGGGGCAAGATGGGCTGGGTTTAGAGCCTGGCTGTGCCACCAACTGACTAGCTGTGAGCTTTGGGACAAATGTTTTTTTAATTTTTATTTTTTTAATTAATATATTTTGAATTTATTTTTCTTTTTGGAGACAGTGTCTCTCTGTCACCCTGACTGGAGTGCCATGGCGTGATCACAGCTCACTGGCAGCCTCGAAGTCCCAGGTTCAAGTGATCCTCCTGCCTCAGTCTCCTGAGTAGCTGAGACCACAGGTGCAGCCATCAGGCTCAGCTAATTTTTTGTAGGGATGGGGTCTTGCCATGTTGCCAAGGGTTGTCTCAAACTCCCGGCCTCGAGCAATCCTCCGCCTCATTCTCCCAAAGTGCTGGGATTATAGGTGTGAGCCACCGCACCCGAACTGGATAAATAATTAGACCTCTTAGTTCCTCATTTTCCTCATCTGTCACATGGGGTAATTATGGCACCCACGTCAAGCGTGTCATGAGGATGAATGGAGTTAATGTTTATAAAGAGTTTAGGGCAGGACCTGGATGTGTAGTTCATTCACACTGGGCCATCTTTTCCTCCAGAATCTGAGGGGTCAGGACTGACCTGGGCACATTTATGGGTCTGAGAAGGAGGCATATTTGTATCCCCACAGAGCCCCTCAGCTCTGTCCAACTCAGGCCACCGTGGGAGCTTCTCTGTGTTCACCTGCCCTGGCCCAGCCCTCATGGGGACACCCCCAAGGTCATGTCCATGTTCTCGTTCACCTCCGGCCTCTGTCTTGCTGTGTGACCTTAGACAAGTGCACCCCCTCTTTGAGCCTCCAGCCCCTCCTCCAGTCAGCAGGCACCCTGACCTCGGTCCTCTCCATGTTCGAGCGCAAAACATGCTTGGGACAGGGGTCTTGGTGAGCAGTCTGCACACAGGGCTCAGAGCCGAGCCAGCAGGGGCAGCTGTTGACTGTCACAGCTGTGCATCTGTTGACTCTCCTCACTTGCAGGATGAGATGGAGCTGGGCTACGTTCAGGCGCCACACAAGACCTTCCCGGTGGTCTTTGACTCCCCAAGGAATGGGGAACTGCAGGATTTTCCTTACAAAAGAATCCTGGTGAGTGGTCCTCGGCTGCAGCCCACCCGTGAGAGCTGAGAGGCCTTACCCCAAGGGCCACACTGGGGTGTGGGGTACAGAGGGCAGCAGTGGGAACTGTGCTCTTCAGGGATGAGGATAGGGTTGCCAGATAAAATGCAGGAGATGCCCAGTCAAATGTGAATTTCAGACCAGCAACAGGTTAACTTTTTGGTGTAAGTATGTCCCAAATATTGCATGGGATATACTTACACTAAAAAAAGTTATTGTTTATCTAAAATTCAAAGTTAATTGGACATCCTGTATTTTTATTTACTAAATCTGGTAGCACTAAATAGGGGAAGGAGGATGGTGCTCATGTTCAGAACACAAACTTTAGAGTCAGAACAACCCTGCTCCATTACTTACATGCTGTGTGATGTTGCGTGAGTTACTACCACTCTCTGAGCCTTATTTTCCTCATCAGTAACAATGATATTTAGGCCCTGGCCTCACAGGTGTTTGTGAAGCGTCTCATCGTCACAGTACCTGCATGGAGGGAGTGTGTGTGCGCACACACCATTGTTAGCTGGTATCATTACTGTAATTAAAAAGGATAACAGGGAAGGCGATGGTTGCTGACTAGGACCTCCTGAGAAAAGAGGAGTGACTTGCTTGGTGCCATAAAGAACAGAAGACCCCTCCAACCCCCTCACTGATTACACAGATGCTAGGAGCTCGCTCTCCTGACCCTTGATGTTGTCGAAGTTCCTTCTGAGAGATGACCCTGGGGAGGTCTCCCCTTCTGTAGAGTTCAAAGACAGAGGCCCAGAGGGCCATCAGCAGCCTCTTGGTTCCCACAACTGGCCACTTGGGCTGCCACTTGCCCTTGGTCTGAACTTGGCAGGAAGGCTGTGTAGGTAAGCGGGTGGGGTGGCCATCGCCTCAGGCTGCATGTCCGATGCGGAGTGGTGGAGCGACCAGAGCGCCCCCTGCTGTCTTGCTGTGATAAGGCAGCAAGGCCAGAAAGTCCCAACTTTGCCTGCTAGGCGTGCACGAAATTTTGACTGGCTCAGATCCCCCACCCACCGCCAATGACTCTGTATTTCCATCTGAAGAATGGATGGCCTTTCCCACCCTGTCTTGAAGGAGCTCAGAGCCCAGCAAGTTGGTTCAGGCTCTTCCTGGTACCCTCCACCCCCACCTAACTTGGTTTCCCTCTCCAGGGTCCAGATTTTGGTTACGTGACTCGGGAGCCACGCGACAGGTCTGTGAGTGGCCTGGACTCCTTTGGGAACCTGGAGGTCAGCCCCCCAGTGGTGGCCAATGGGAAAGAGTACCCCCTGGGGAGGATCCTCATTGGGGGCAACCTGCCTGGGTGAGAGAGTGACAGGGAGTGGAGCTCCTGGGGTGGAGGCTGAGGGTTGGGGGTGGTGATGATGTTGGAGCAGAGGCCATTCTACTCCTTGAAGAGAACCAGAAGCAAGGAGTGATGAAATTATACTCCCGGATGTAGCGGGGGTGGTGGGTGTTCACCAGACATGGTCCACACTTACCTCGGGGACTTTGAAACCAGAGAGAGCAGAGACCTAAGAGATCATTCGGTCCAACACTTTTATTTTACAAGTGGGCCCAGAGAGGGTAAGTGAGTCACATAGAAAGCAAAGTTATAACTAGACTCAGGTTTTCTGATTCTGAAAATAAATAGATGATACTAGTAATAGTCAATTAATAGTAACAGAAGAAGACCAGGCATGGTGGCTCACGCCTGTAATCCCAGCACTTTGGGAGGCCGAGGTGGGCAGATCACAAGGTCAGGAGATCGAGACCATCCTGGCTAACACAGTGAAACCTCGTCTCTACTAAAAATACAAAAAAAAAAAAAAAAAAAAGTTGAGCGTCGTGGCGGGCACCTGTAGTCCCAGCTACTTGGGAGACTGAGGCAGGAGAATGGCGTGAACCTGGGAGGTGGAGCTTGCAGTGAGCCGAGATCATACCACTGCACTCCAGCATGGGTGAGAGAAGGAGACTCTGTCTCAAAAAGAAAAAAAGTAACAAAAGAAAAAGTTTCCATTCCCAACAGTCCTGGGAGAAAATACCTTTAGGTCAAAGCTTGTTCATACTACCATGTAAATGGTAATATCATTTTTTACCACTGGTAAAAATATCATTTTTACCAAAACAAATGATATGTTTTTCAGTAGTGACACAGGGGTGCTGATGGAAAAGGAATCCTATCATATTGGTTACTTGCTGTGCACTACACCAAGACATTGAGCTAACCAAATGCAACAAAGCTGTTAGAACAGACTTGGGATCAAATAATGAATGAATCCAGAGTCAAGCTTTGCAGGGGACTCACTGCCCTCAAATGCATAATCCCATTGAAAGAGGAAGCTGGACCATGCCCTTAGATACATTTTCCTAAAGATTGAACATGGGGGTGAAATCTGGCTCTTGGAGAATGAGAACCTGGTGTGAGGGTGGTTCTGAAGATTTTCCTGGATGGTGGGACCTGGTGGGTCATTGCCCTGGTATGACCGACCTGTCCTGAGTCTGCCTCATGCAGAACTCACCCTGAGTGGAATTTTAAAATATACATATCTAACTGGGCACAGTGGCTCATGCCTGTAATCCCAGCACTTTGGGAGGCCGAGGCGAGCAGATCACTTGAGGTCAGGAGTTGAAGACCAGCCAGCTAACATGGTGAAACCCCATCTCTAGTAAAAATACAGAAAAATTAGCCTGGCCTAGTGGTGCACTCCTGTAATCCCAGTTGCGTGGGAGGCTGAGGCAGGAAAACCCCTTGAATCTGGGAGGCGGAAGTTGCAGTGAGGCACGATGGTGCCACTGCACTCCAGCCTAGGTGACAGAGTGAGTTTCCATCTCAAAAATAAATAAATATATATATAAAATAAAATATACATATTTATCATCTTTCCTATTTATAAAAGTAATGCATCTTTTTTGTTTTTTAAAAAATCAGATATTACAGGAATGCTAAATTCTTGTCATTTTATTTCTGCATGGAGTCTTTTTAGTTAAGCGACTTTTTTTTTAACTTCCTGGGTCCCAGGTCAAGTGGCCGCAGGGTCACCCAGGTGGTGCGGGACTTCCTCCATGCCCAGAAGGTGCAGCCCCCCGTGGAGCTCTTTGTGGACTGGTTGGCCGTGGGCCACGTGGATGAGTTTCTGAGTTTCGTCCCTGCCCCCGATGGGAAGGTAAGAACGTGGTGCATGACGTGTCTCTCCCTGGCATCTGGGGCAAGAACTGAGCTCCAGGGCACCACACCAAGGCAGGAGGCTCAGCCGAATCTGTTCTCTGCACACAGGGCTTCCGGATGCTCCTGGCCAGCCCTGGGGCCTGCTTCAAGCTCTTCCAGGAAAAGCGGAAGTGTGGCCACGGGAGGGCCCTCCTGTTCCAGGGGGTTGTTGGTGGGTAACAGCGCCATGTCCCTCCTTGCAGCTTGCCTGCCCCTCACCCAAATTAAGACACATTATGGCTTGAGATGGGGAGGGCAAGTTTTAAAGCAGGGGTGTGTCCCCAAATTCAGGGCTTCTCACTCCTGCCCCAGCACACTTTGCTTCACCAGATACCACTGCCCACGGCTGGGGCCAAGCTGAGGCGGGGAGTGGGTGATGGAAGGTGGGCATGGACTGAGCAGGGATATAGTGACTTCCCAGGCAGGTGACCAATGCAGTCACACTGTGGAACTTCAATGTTCTGCAGTTACTGTCCTGAAATCCTCTTTTTTTTTTTTTTTCTTTTTGAGACGGATTTTCGCTCTTGTTGCCCAGGCTGGAATGCAATGGTGTGATCTCCACTCACCGCAACCCCTGCCTCCCAAGTTCAAGTGATTCTCCTCCCTCAGCCTCCTGAGTAGCTGGGATTGTAGGCATGCGCCACCACGCCTGGCTAATTTTGTGTTTTTAGTAGAGACGGGGTTTCTTCATGTTGGTCAGGCTGGTCTCGAACTCCCGACCTCAGGTGATCAGCCCACTGTCGGCCTCCCAAAGTGCTGGGATTACAGGTGTGAGCCACCACACCTGGCTGTCCTGAAATCTTAATTCCGTTTTGTGAGGTCTGATGGATCAATGGAGCGTCTATGGGGCTTGGAGCCTCTGCTCAGGCACAATCCTGTCTCCCAGCCTCCCTGCCTCCCTGGCACAGATTATCTGCTGCCTACTCCTGTGCTCCCTGGAGCCCCAGTGCCAGGCCTCCCCATCTCTGTCACTGTCCTGAGATGCTGCAGCACTGCGCCCCCAGCAGGAGCCTGGGCATGGGCACTTGGGAGGGGTAAGTGTCCCACCCAGCCTTGCTCAGGTACCCAGCACATACCCAGAGGCCACAATACTCTGGAGGTCGCCCATTTGCCTTGGCTTGGGGTGGCGGGCCTGTGGGAAGGAGAGATGCCAGGCTGGACCTGCTGGCCCCATTCCAGGGCACAGCATGTGGGTCTCACAGCAGAGGCATGCCCAGGCACAGCCCACTGGGAGCTAGGCCTCCACTATGAGGCCCACAGGCCAGGCCCTGACACCAGCAAGGGTCTGCCCAGCCCCAGGCGTGTCCCCGGCAATGTGAAATAGCAAATAAAAACCACCCTGAGAAGTCAGGAGAGAGATTTGCGGAGAAAGAAACAGCTTTATACTATAGTACCTTTAATGGTACTTTTTTCTCTGCTGTTTAAGCAAGGAGCTGGCATTTTCTTTTTCTTTTTTGAGACAGGGTCTATCAGCCAGGCTGGAGTGCAGTGACATGATCTCAGCTCACTGCAGCCTCAACCTCCCAGACTTAAGCGATTCTCCCACCGCAGTCTCACGAGTAGCTGGGACCACAGGCATGCACCACCACGCCTGGCTAACTTTTTGTATTTTTTGTAGAGATGGAGTCTCACCATGTTGCCCAGGCGGGTCTTGAACTCCTGAGCTCAAGTGATCTGTCTGTCTTGGCCTCCCAACGTGCAGGATTACAGGTGTGAACCATTGTGTCTGGTGAGGGCCCACTTTTTTTTTTTTTTTTTTTTTTTTTTGTGCACTGGAGGAATTTTGAGGGAGAGAGCTGGCTGGACTGGAGTCATCATCTGGCAAACTTGCTGGAACGGTTCTCAAATTCACTCCCTTTCCAGCCCCAGTGAGACTGCAGGAATCCCAGAGGATCCTCCCTTTCTCAGTGACCCCAGAGGTCACAGGGCAAAGACCCTTTGGCAGGCAGAATCGTAGGTTTTCTTGGTCCCATGGCCTCAGGGGAGGCATATAGCATCCTAGACCAAACACAGCTCAGAGAGAAAAAAACTCCTTTAGAACTTAGATGCTCCCAGGTATAATAACTTGCAAAGTCCCCTTGCTCTCTGTTTGCTAGCGTTAACTTCTTCCAACACAACCCTGGAGACCTAGCAATCAAATGGAAGAGAAATAGTCTTTCTTGATCCTGTTGCTGCCAAAGGGACCCTGACTAGACTCTGGTGAACCTAGAGTAAGTCTTAGAAATCCTTAAATCCAAATGATGTACCCGGCAGGGAGAAATGCCACCTTCCATCTTTCCTGGGAGAACCGTGTTTCTGGTGAGCAAGACCCAGGAATGGGTTGAGCAAAGTTATTCCAACCTGCCCAGCTGGGAGGGAGTGTGGGAGAATTCACAGATGGCAGAGGCCACAAGCAGCCACCCCACCCTCGAGGGCTGACACTCAGGCAGTGACTGTGGCGATTAATTATACAGACACAGAGGCCAGAGCGCTTATTAGGCACCTCAGCACGCCAGGCCTCACGCTGTGTGCATCACACGTGTTATCTCATTTGATCTCACGAGAGCCTGTGGGATGACCATCACCACCTTTATACCCAAGCATGTGAGGCTCAGAGAGGGGACGTCACTGGCCCAGAGGTCTCAGCAAGATTGCAGTGGAGCTGGGACTGGACCCCAGCTGCCTGCCTTAAACTGGGGTGAAGCGGGTGTTGGGCCTGCAGATGGGTCCAGGCAGCCCTCTCCTTTCCCTTGGTCAAGGCTCGAGGCCCTGTGCGAACCTTGGGCTTGGGTTTGAATCACAAGCCCCCACATATCCTACCTGTGTGACCCTGGGCAAGTCTTCTGACCTCTCTGAGCCTCAGTTTTCTCATCTGTAAAGTGGAGATCATAATGCATACCTTGTGGGGGTCACCATGAGGGTTAAATGAGATGCTGAACGTGGGCACTGCCCTCGGGGCCTGCTCATGGTAAGCGCTTACTGAGTGGCAGCCATAAGGATTGTGTGCCATTGACTCTAGCCTCCCCTTTCCTGTCCAGTCTCATCTCCATGGGCACCCCATCAGGCTGAGAAAATCTGGGCCCCTGGGAGGTCCCCATTTCATGCAGTCACTCCTGGAGGGCAGGGTTGGGGCCTGATGGTGTCCGAATCCCGGGACTGGCTGGTTCGCTGCTCAGTGAACCTATAAAACCTGACTCTGATGGTGGGTGGGTGGGCAGCCACTGACCCAGCTCCCGGCTAAGCCAAAGCCAGAGGAGTCCTCATGCAGTGCCCTCGGGCGGTTGTAAATTTCCAGTGAAAGGCGTTACCACTTCTGGTGAACTCAAATAAAGGTCTAAAGTTCATCCCGCTATGGGAACCAGACCCTCCCACTCCTTACACACCCAGATGTGCACAGTGGCCAAGACAAGCTCAGATAGGTGGTGCCCACCCAAAGCCCGGGAAAGTCAGAGGCTGCTGACTCGGCAAGACCAGTAGCTGTGAACTTGGCTCCTGCCTGTCTGCTTCCCTAAACAGGGGGTCCTCATGTTGGTGCTGTCCCTGTCCTTCCCTTTCATCTCTCTCCTTCACAGATAATGAGCGGGTCAAGACCATCTCCATCAACCAGGTGCTCTCCAATAAAGACCTCATCAACTACAATAAGTTTGTTCAGGTATCAGGGCTGTGGTGTACCTGTGGGCTGTGATTTGGGAGCAGGCCGGCCTGGAGGCAAGGATGGGATACGGACATCTAAGGCTCACCATTCACGAAAGCTCAGGTTAGAACAGGCCCGGACAGAGGGGCCCCCACACCCTCCTTTGACCCAGGAGAAGTGAGGGGAGCGAGGCATGTGTATGGGAAGAAGACAGATATTCCAGGCAGAGGGAACAGCACAGGCGATGGCCCTGAGGTGGAACAAACAGGCCTGGAGTATTTTAGGACAAGCCAGGAGGCTGATGTGGAGCCAGAAGAGGCCAGGTCACATCATGTGAGGCCTCGTAGGGCATCGCTGGAACTTTGGCTGTGACTCTGAGTGAGATTTGAGGCCATTAGGGGATATGAGCAGCGGACAGACCAGTCTGACTTACGCTTTAAAAGATCTCTCGGCTGGGCGCGGTGGCTCATGCCTGTAATCTCAGCACTTTGGGAGGCCGAGGCAGGCAGATCACAAAGTCAGGAGTTTGAGACCAGCCAGTTTGAGACCAGCCTGGCCAACGTGGCGAAACCCCTTCTTTACTAAAACTACGAAAATTAGCCGGGTGTGGTGGCATGCGCTTGTAATCCTAGCTACTCAGGAGGTTAAGACAGGAGAATTACTTGAACCTGGGAGGCAGAGGCTGCAGTGAGCCAAGATTGCGCCACTGCACTCCAGCCTGGGCAACAGAGCAAGACTCCATCTCGGAAAAAAAAAAAAATCTCTCTGTTGCTGTGTTGAAAACATATATTCTGTGGAGGTAAGGGATGACAGTAGATTCCAACGGGAAATACATGGCACCTGGAGCTGTATAACTGCAGAAGAGGTTGATAAAGGACATATTTACAAAGGTACAGGCAGGCTCAAAGAAACTAGCAAAGGACTGTTCAGTATCCCAGGCTAGGATGGACGGGGAGTGTTACTACCCCTACACCTGAAGGAATGAGGGAAGGGAACTGTCCCTGGAACCTGGAGAGGCCACCAGGATAAGAGGCTGTGAGACAAGAGATGTGACAGCCAACCCACAGTGAACTGGAGGGAGGGAGCTGCAGGGACAAATACCTCAGCTGTATTCTCCTCCTTCTTTGCCCCCGTTGGCTCAGCCCAATCAGGAGCCAGAGGGCACTGGAGTCCTTGATTCCTAGGGATCAGCCTCCCCATGCACGGAGCAGAGATGGGCGTACAATGTTCCTGAAGGGCAAACAGAATTTCCCACATAGGGACTGCATGAGTCGAAATCCTCCAAGAATGTCAAGATGGGGTTAAACATGTCAGGGTTTTATTAGTGAAAATGCCTGTGTGAGGAAATAGACTGGGAGCCAGAGAAGACTGGGAGACCCCGAGTGAAAGAGAGAAGGAAGGTGAGGTGCACGTACCCTATACTGCATACAGCCTGGGGAACCTTCAGCAAAGCCGTGGGAGATCCCACCAGCCACAGTCGCCCACCAGAGGAGTCCCTCGTCTCTCAGAAATGGGTCTGCCTGAGTGCACTATCACTCTCAGCCATTAGTTAGGAGCAGTCAGTGAGGTGTGACCTTAAACCCAGGAAGGGCTTCAGAGCTGGGCAGCAAGCACCCTTGGTCAGTTACACTCCCAAGTTGGAAGTGTGCAAGAGGAGTTATCATGGCTGCCACATGGGGCAAGGGCAGAGACCCCATAGGAAGCCATCACGGTCCACCAGGCTGGAGTGGGTGGCCTTCAGACCAGGTGGGAAGGGGGCAGATTGGGAACAGATGGCAAAGGTAGCACCCACAGGACTTGCTGATGAATTGGATTTGGAGGAGGGGACAGGAGACATCAAGAATAACAGCAAGACTTGTGGCCCTAACAGCTGGGTGAACAGTGGTGACACGTACTAAGCTGAAGAACCCTGGGGGAAGAAGCAGGGTGGTGGGGTAGAAATTAAGCATTTCTCTTTGGACGCATCATATTTGATGAGCCTGTTAGACACCCACGTGAAGATGCTAAGTAGGCAGCTACACTCACATGTCTGAGCTTAGGAAAGAGATGGGCTTTATAAAAAGGTTGGGATTAGCCAGGCATGGTGCTGGGTGCCTGTAATCCCAGCTACTCAGGAGGCTGAGGCAGGAGAATCACTTCAGCCCAGGAGGCAGAGGTTGCAGTGAGCCAAGATTGTGCCAGTGCACTCTGGCCTGGGTGACAGAGCGAGACCCTGTCTCAAAAAACAAAGAGGTGGGGAGATGCACATTTGGGAGTTGTCACTGTGTAGAGGTGTTTTAAACCATGAGACAGGCCGGGGGCTGTGGCACATGCCTCTAATCCTAGCACTTTAGGAGGCTGAGACAGGCAGATCACCTGAGGCCAGGAGTTTGAGACCAACCTGGCCAACGTGGTGAAAGCCTGTCTCTACTAAAAATACAAAAATTAGCTGGGTGTGTTATGGTGGGCACCTGTAATCCCAGCTACTTGGGAGTCTGAGGCAGGAGAATCGCTTGAACCCAAGAGGCGGAGGTTGCAGTGAGCCAAGATCACACCACTGCACTCCAGCCTGGGAGACAGAGCAAGACTCCATCTCAAAACAAACAAACAAACAACAACAACAACAACAAAACATGAGACAGAGTGAGATCCTCTAAGGCATGAGGGATTTGAAGAAGAGGGTCAAGGACGGAGCACTCTGAAACACTCATTTTTAACCTTATGGGGTAGGACTGTGAGGGGTGGACACAGGATAGGTATATTTTGACAAAGGGGCATGTAGATAAGGTCTGTGTGGACAATTGACCTCTGGGCACTTGGGTATCCTGCCTCTCCTCAACTAGACATGATGCCTTGAGTGCCCCCAAAACACACTGGCAAGGTGTCCCCAACTCTAGCCCTCCCCTGCCCCCAGAGCTGCATCGACTGGAACCGTGAGGTGCTGAAGAGGGAGCTGGGCCTGGCAGAGTGTGACATCATCGACATCCCGCAGCTCTTCAAGACCGAGAGGAAAAAAGCAATGGCCTTCTTCCCTGACTTGGTGAGGCCACCACCCATGACTCCAGACTATGTCAAATCAGGCTGCAAGCCTCTAAGCCCTAGAGGGGAAAATTATTTGGTCACAGTCATATTTAGGATTGTGGTGGCCAGTGGGGATGGCAGGGAGAATCAGGGATCCTATGGTGCTCCTCAGAAGGGCTTCTAGCTGGCTGACCACCATGGTCCCTGTGGAATGCTTGCTGGCCAAGCCCTGGCCCAAGGGGCATCAGGGAACGGGACCACTTGACATTTGTGGAGTGAATGAATGATTGCATGAGGTCGTGTGTGCAAAGCACATGGCATCAGCTGGGAACCCCGATGCTCATTCTGCTCTCTTCCTCCCAGCTTGCGGCTCTTCATCCATCCCACATGTATTTAGGGTCTCCTGTGGCAGATGCAGAGATGATTAAGAATGTCCCCTGCTCTCAAGGGACTTTCAGTCTAATCTGTTGAGAGGGAAATTCTCCCCCTCTCTGAGGACATGTCCCAATGATCTATTTTGTAGGATAAGGCGATGTGGCAGTTTGGAGGTTAGACAAAGCACTTCCAGCCTAAGAGGTAGAACTGGAGATCCAAGAGGCTTCATGGAAGAAGTGGCCTTTGACTGAGCCTTGAGGGCTTTGCCTCTGATGCTTCTAAATCTTTTTTTTTTTTTTTGAGCTGGAGTCTTGCTCTGTCGCTCAGGCTGGAGTGCAATGGCGCGATCTTGCTCACTGCAACCTCCGCCTCCAGGGTTCAAGCAATTCTCCTACCTCAGTCTCCTGAGTAGCTGGGATTACAGGCGTGCGCCACCACACCTGGCTAATTTCTGCATTTTTATTAGAGACGAGGTTTCACCATGTTGGCCAGGCTGGTCTTGAACTCCTGACCTCCAATGACCCACCCGCCTCAGCCTCCCAACGTGCTGGGATTACAGGCAGGAGCCACCGTGCCCGGCCCGCTTCTAAATCTTGAGCTTGCATTTGAAACACCTGGACAGGTGGGGCCCCCACCCCCACGGTCCTGATTCAGCAGGTCTAAGGCAGGGCCAGAGACACTGCTGCCTCGCTAACAAGCGCCCAGATGGTGCTGATGCTGCGTTTTAGAGGAACACAGTTTGAGCAGCACTGCCATAGGCCACCCAGCTCCCCTCTCCACGCCTCCCTACTTCCATCCCCTAGAAGAACTCAATTTGCCCATTGTCAGAGCCTTGTGGGGAACCTGTCCACACCACTGTTGCTTCATGCCCCCCTTTTTCCTTCCTCTTTTCAGGCAACTTTTTGCCCTCCACTTGCAAAGCCTCTTGCCACTCCCCTTCCTTCCTGTTCGAGGCTATCTTGTAATTATATATGTGCCCCAAGAAGCTTGTGCAATGATTCAGGTTCTTGTGTTCACAAGAGAGAGAGTCCTACTCAAGCCAGCTTCAACCAGAGGGAGTCTTAATATAAGGACACCAGAAACCTGAGGGCAGGATAGCTGCAGCAGAGCCTGGAATCCTCCCTGTTTCTGTGTCTACATCATTCATTCTCTTTTTCTCTCACCCTCTCCACCTCCTACTTCCTCTCCCTCTTCTTCCAGCTTGGCTTCCTTTGCTTCTCTGTTCCTGGGGACAAAGATGAGTATGGCCATGCACAGAGACACTGACACGGGCAGAGACCGACTAAACTCTCCCATTGTCAGTTTCAAATGGGAGAGGGACTCTGATTGGTCCATCTTGGACCAGCTGTCCTCCCTGGCCCAATCAGCTATGGCCTAGAAGGTTGGGATTCTGTAGCACAAACATGGCAGCTGCCACAATCCACAATTCCAAATTCACATTAGGGCAGTTTCCAGAGGACGTTGCCAGAGTGAGCTCTGTAGATGCTCCCAAAGGTACCTGGCTAAAGTGTTCTTCCCAGCCCCTTTAGCCAGTTACCCTCTCATTGCACAGGAAAGGGTGAGCAGCTATTGATAAGACTGCCTAAAACACAAATCTAGGTCCTGCAGATAGAGTAGAGGTGTGAGGTGGGAGCCCAGTGATGAAGTTCTGCCTCCCCTTCGGACTGCAGGTGAACATGCTGGTGCTGGGGAAGCACCTCGGTATCCCCAAGCCCTTCGGGCCCATCATCGATGGCCGCTGCTGCCTGGAGGAGAAGGTGCGATCCCTGCTGGAGCCACTAGGCCTCCACTGCACCTTCATTGATGACTTCACGCCATACCACATGCTGCATGGGGAGGTGCACTGTGGCACCAATGTGCGCAGAAAGCCCTTCTCCTTCAAGTGGTGGAACATGGTGCCCTGAGACAGCTCCCACCCACCATCCTGTCCCCCTGGGGCGGGCACTGGCCCAGGTGGTGGAGACAGAGACAGGCCCCTGAACGATAAGCACCAAGAGACCCCAAGGCTCCAGATGGAACACTGAGGGTGACCGTCCCTCTCAGAAGCCTTTTCCCTGGAAGTGTCCATGCCTCACCTGCAACCCGTGTGGTTCTCAGACTTGAATCTTCTTGGCCCCACAAAAAGAAGGACCTCATTTCTTACAGCCTTTCCTGTGATTCAACACAACCCATGGAGATGTCCCCTCCTCACTCTGAAATCATCCATTTGGGGACAAATCCACATTGGGGTCTAGAAACATCCATGTATCTCATCAGCCATCTTGTCCTGTTTATCCTAACAGAGGAAGGATCCATGATTCTGCTTTGGTCCAATTGCTTCCTCTCTGCAGAGGAACAACCCTAAAACCAGATCACTCCACACAGGACAGGCAGGAGAGATTCTTCCTAAAGCCTCCCCCATAAAAAGGGAGCTGTGGATCCACTTAGATCAGGGCGGGACCATCTTTCACCCTGCCAGGTTCCTGCCCAGATGTTGACCCTCACCCAGCATGAGCTGTCACATAGTATGAGCTTCTAGAAGCGTGTGGAAGCAATGAGAATTGTCCCTTAGCCTTATAAACTCCCCGTCACCTGACATGCAGAAATCCAGCTTTGTCCAGAATCTTCCTGGAATTTATTGGAGATGAAATTATCTGGGGGATTGTTGGGTACTGGGAAGACTGGGTACAAGGGTGAAAAATATCTCCCATAATACACATGGTTGACTATGGTGATCCACCTTGTGATGGTTAATATTAGGTGTCTGGAGAAGGATGTTTCATTGACCCTGGGACCTCTCTCTGTAGGAGGAGAGACCCCTGCCTCTCCTCTGGATTGGTCCCAGGCTCTCTATTGGCTTTGGTCAGCGTTTCCGCATAGCTGCAGAAGAGGGGGCTAAAGGGGCTGGGTCCACCAAGACAGCTCACAGCAGGAAAACTCTGGGAATGAACCACTGAATTCAGGGGATGGCGGTTGGGGAGGCAGTTCTCGAGATGTGTGCCAGCTACACGTGTATTCTGTATGGGTCCAGCTGCGTTTCCATCACTCGCTAATAAATGAACAGAAACACAAATGGCTTGGCTCTCATGTTGACCCTTCTTTGAGCTTAGAATGAGACAGCAAAGAAAGAGGACTTTCTTGCAGCTGAAGCATTTGCTTTCTTGACCCCCAAGAATTTGGGGCTGACATCCCAAATTTTGATAAGACTCAGATTGCCTTGTCTTGGCCAGAAGATGGGTTAGGGCTGCCATGGACAGTTGTGATGATATGGACACATAAAAGCAAGCCTGGGGGTAAAATGCTAGGCTACCAGGACAAGTGAGCATGGCCGGGCTGTGGCCGGAGGTTGCACTGTGGAAGGAGGGGCAGTGGGGAGCATGTGGAAGCCTTTTGCGTGTCCTTAGCAGCATCCTCCTTCCGCCTGCAAGAGGCTGCAGGAAGCCTTACTTCAGAGCACTCGGGCACTGTCCCTCTGCCCTCCACCCTCCCAACCCCCTTATTCTCCCTCAAGGTGCAAAACACAGAAACACACTCAAGCTCACCCCGGGCTGGGTGGCTAGAGCTGTGTAGGTTTCTCCAGTGCTGCCTCCTTGCCATAGATGACTTAGGTTCTCTGAACAGATTCCCGGTGTCCCCTCACATGCCCAGATTTTGACAAAATAAGCTCCCTCCCCCATTTCCCCCAGCAGGGGAAGCTGAGACAGATGAAGAGGCTGAGAACATCTTATTTTCCAAAAGGGTTTGGGGAGGGAAATGTGACTCTCTAGAAGGCAAATGCCTAAAATTCGGAGAAGAGGGATGAGTTTCCAACAGGCTTTTCTTACCCCCAAGACTAGACACAGGACTCTGGATGGACCCAGCATAAAGCCCTGGAAACTTCTTGCCTCTCAAAGTTGCTCCCTGTGCTCTAGGTTGGTGTGGGTGGGGCAACTGAGCAGTGAAAAACCTAACCCAAAGGCGGACGAGAAGCAAAACAGTTGAACACGGCATCCACCTGTCCGCACAGCAAAGGACAGGGTCAGTGCATTACTTTTCGAAGGCTGCTATAACAAATTACCATAAACGAAGTGGCTTAAAACGACACAAATGTATTATCTTATGGTTCTGGAGGTCAGAAGTCTGACACGGTGTCATGCTGGACCTCTACTGACTTCAGTAGAAGCTGGGCATGGTGGTACATGCCTGTAGTCCTAGCTATTCGGGAGGTTGAGGAAGGAAAATTGCTTGAGACTAGGCGTTTGAGGTTACAGTGAGCGAAAATCACACCACTGCACTCCAACCTGAGTGACAGAGTGAGATTCTATCTGAAAAAAAAAAAGATAGGGATGGCACCATGTTTGAGAGACCAAAGAAGAGACCTGGAGCCAATGACCAAGACAAGGTTTATTGAGGGGACTCATACAGGGCAATCCGGTGGTGGTGGGCTGGACAGGAGAACCACCTCTGCTTGTAAAAAGCATGCAGTTGGCCAGGCACAGTGACTCACGCCTATAATCCCAGCAGTTTGGGAGGCCAAGGCGGGTGGATCACGAGGTCAGGAGTTCGAGACCAGCCTGGCCAAGATGGTGAAACCCCCGTATCTACTAAAAATACAAAAATTAGCCAGGTGCAGTGGAGGGCACCTGTAATTCCAGCTACCTGGGAGGTTGAGGCAGGAGAATTGCTTGAACCCAGAAGGGGGATGTTGCAGTGAGCCGAGATGGTGCCATTGCACTGTAGCCTGGGCGACAGAGCAAGACTCCATCTCAAAAAAAAAAAAAAAAAAAGAAAGAAAAGCATGCAGTTTATATAGCATTTTCACTGAGCACTCTCATCCTAACAACCTCCTCCTGGCAATCTTCATTTCACCCATAACAAAGGGCCTCAATTCCGTACAGCCTGCATTCTATGAGATAAGCGGTGGGTCCCAATGTTCCTCATAGAAAAGAAATGAATCTCTGGGTTGGGCACTTTCCATAGCTGGGAATCCCAAATGCACATTCTTCATAGACTGTAAGGTCATTCTCAGGGTATGCTCCAGTTACGCTATTGCTGGCAGTGCGTCTGCCATACACATGGCTCTCACTGGGCTAAAGTCAACATCTTGGAAGCGCTGGTTCCTTCTGGGCTCTAGGGAAGAATCCTCTTTCTTGCCTTTTCCAGCTCCTAGATGCTGCCTACACCCCTCAGTTGCTGGGCTTTTCCTCCATCTTCAAAGCCAACAGCGTAGTAACATTTTTGTATCTTCCTCTGACGGATTCTTCTGCTTCTTTCTTCTACTTGTAAGGACACTTGCGATGCCATTGGGCTCATCTGGATAAGCAAGGCTCACCCACCATCTCCAGGTCAGCTGATGAGCGAACTTCATTCCATCTGCAACCTTCATTCCCTTTTACTAAGAAGGTCATATACTCACGAGTTCTGCAGATTCAAAAGTGGAAATCTTTGGAATTTTTCTGCTGATTCAAAAGTGGAATTTTTCTGCTGACGACAGGCAACCAGGCCCCGACTGCCCTTTCTGGCCTCCAAGAGTGAGACCATACCCGGTCCCCTCTGAAATCCACAGAGGCAGCAGCAGAAAGATGCAGTCAATGAGCCCCCACTCTGGGACTGGTGTTCAGTTCTGGACCCTCAGCTGGGCTGAGATCTGGGATCCCGTGGATGCAGGCTGGGTGGCTCCAAAAAGCACTGGAAGCTGCCCCTACCAGGCCTGGGGTCAGGGGTCACCTCCACTGGCCACTGCCTTCCCAGACAGCTGCCCATGCCACACTTCCTGGTCCCTTCCGGGGCCTGGTTCTCAGGCCTGGAAATCCCAGGGAGACTGGGATGAGGCTTGGGTTCTTGTGGGGAAACTTCCCTTTCACCCTATTGTGGTTCCTCTAACACCATGGGCAACCTTGACCAGGCCTGAGGATAAGGGAAGACACCCAACTGGCTCACCTACTCCCAGCTGGCTGCCTGGAACCCCTCGGAGTTGGACCATTAGTTGCTGAACTTGTACTCTGTAGCTGAGCACTTAACCTGTGTGAGCCTCAGTTTCCCCCTCCATAAAACGGGCAAAATAACTGCCTGCCTCATAGAGCTTGCATGGGGATGAAGTAGGGTAACTCACAACACACACTTATCGTTAACAGCACAGTGCATGGTGCATAGTAAGTGCTCAGTAAATGACGACTGTTGTTACATAACATCCCCCAGCCCTTCCTCAAGCCTCTGCTGTGTAGAACACTCCTAATCCCCGCACTTTAATAGTTGACAAAGACCCTCTGAGACCCAGAGGCGAAATGAGGGAGGTACGGAAGGGACAGCTGTCCTGGCTATTTTCAGATCATACCCTGCTTGTCTCAGCTGTGTGGGAATGGCCCAGGTGGAGGTTCCTGCCCAGACAAGAAGCCGACAAGAAAGCCTGTCTTTCTTATGGGGATTTGCAGCTCTGGGCGGCCCTGACTCATGCTTTATTCAAATTTGGAATAAGTAGCTGCAGGGCTTCGGCAGGCATTGCCCAACCCTGTGGCCTCCTGCGGTTTCCAGCAGCCCAGGAAAGAGGGCCCTGGGTGAGGATGGCTGGAAAGGAATTCTGGATGGCTGGACAGAGTCCGTGGAACCTGTCACTTCCTACAAAGTCACTGTCATCCCAAGTCCCCTCCAGCATAATGACAGTGAGTGCAAGCATTGTGCCAGCAGGTACTGAATGCTCCCCGAGCACCATCTGATATATCCCTCACAGCATGCCAGCAGGCAGCTATTATTATTGCCCTCACTTTATAGACAGGGAAACTGAGGCTCAGCCACATAAAAGAGCTTGCTCTGGTCACAGAGTTATTAAGTGGGGGAGACAAATTTGAGCCTAGACACGTGACCTCTGTATCCTGGGTTCTTAACCAGTCACACAGTGGTTCTCAACCCATCTACACATTAGAATCACTTGGAAGGCTATTAAAAGCTAGCAGGGCCAGGCTCCCACCATCAGAAATTCTGTCTGGACATTGGGATGCTACACAAAGTAACTCAGTGACTCAGGTGTGTAGCCAGGACATGGCAACACTTTGGGAGGCCAGGCGGGCGGATCACCAGAGGTCAGGAGTTTGAGACCAGCCTGGCCAACATGCCAAAACCCCGTCTTTACTAAAAATACAAAAATTAGCCGGGCATGGTGGAAATTGCCTGTAGTCCCAGCTATGCGGGAGGCTGAGGCAGGAGAATCACTTGAACCCGGGAGGCGGAGGTTGCAGTGAGCAGAGATCGTACCATTGCACTCCAGCCTGGGTGACAAGAGTGAAACTGCCTCCAAAAAAAAAAAGTAAAGAAAAAAGATAAAGAAAAAAAGAAGTGGCCAGGGAGGCCTTCAAGGGAGGTGGCATCTCAGGCTGGGTGTGAGATGGGAAGGAGCCAGGGAGGAGAGGGTAGCTCGTGCTATGCCCTGAGTGGGACTGGCTCCATGTGTTCCGGATGCTGGCTGAAGGCCTGTGGGTTGGGTTGTGTGGGCTCAAGAGGCATGACATTGGATAGCATGAATGGAGGGCAGGTCCCTGTCTCTGGGGTCTGGGAGGCCCCAGCGATGAGCATGGCTGCCATCTGATGCAGTGGAAGCCCTCTAAGCAGGGTGTGACATGAGGTGCTCTGCATTTTTTAAAGCAACAGTCCCCGGCGTTTTTGGCACCAGGGACCGATTTTATGGAAGACAATTTTCCACGGACATAGGGAAGGTGGGGATGGTTGTGGTTTCGGGATGAAACTGTTCCACCTCAGATCATCAGGCATTAGATTCTCATAAGGAGCATGCAACCTAGATCCCTTGCATGCGCAGTTCCCAAGTGGCTCGGGGTCCTAGAGAATCTAATGGCGTCCCGATCTGACAGGAGGCAGTAACGCCCGCTTGCCTGCTGCTCACCTGCTGTGAGCAGTTCTTAACAGGCCTCAGACGGGTACCAGTCTGCAGCCCTGTTTTTTTGGTTTGTTGTTGTTGTTGTTGTTGTTTTGAGATGAGTTTTACTCTCGTTGCCCAGGCTGGAGTGCAATGGCATGATCTCGGCTCACCGCAACCTCTGCCTCCTGGTTTCAAGCGATTCTCCTGCCTCAGCCTCCCAAGTAGCTAGGATTACAGGCATGCACCACCACGCCTGGCTAATTTTGTATTTTTAGTAGTGATGGGGTTTCTCCATGTTGGTCAGGCTGGTCTCGAATTCCCAACCTCAAGTGATCCACCCACCTCAGCCTCCCAAAGCACTGGGATTACAGGCGTGAGCTACTGCGCTCAGCCTACCCTGTTTCAAAGAATGCTCTGGGCTGGGCGAGGTGGTTCAGGCCTGTATTCCCAACACTTTGGGAGGTGGAGGAGGGCAGATCACCTGACGTCAGGAGTTGGAGACCAGCCTGGATGATATGGCCCATCTTTACTAAAAATACAAAAATCTGGCCGGGCGTGGTGGCTCACACCTGTAATCCCAGCACTTTGGGAGGCCGAGACGGGTGGATCACAAGGTCAGAAGATCGAGACCATCCTGGCTAATGTGGTGAAACCCCGTCTCTACTAAAAATACAAAAACTTAGCTGGGCATAGTGGTGGGCGCTACTTGGGAGGCTGAGGCAAGAGAATGGCGTGAACCTGGGAGGCGGAGCTTGCAGTGAGCCGAGATCGCACCACTGCACTCCAGCCTGGGCAACAGAGTAAGACTCTGTCTCAAAAAACAAAACAAAACAAAAAAACCAGAAAACCTGTGTACTCTCAGCATCTTCTCTTTTAAAAAGGGAACATCCCAAACCCCTCTGCAACCCTATGGGGGCGCTTCCTACTTCCTCCTATACCCGGGATTCTCACTCATCTGAAATTTGCGCTTATCATTCCTTTGCTCCTCTTTATGATTTCCCCATGAGAGTATCCCTGAACTGCATACTGTTTAGTTTTGCCTGTTGTTAGAAATTTTTTCACAGGGCCATGTTAATGTTGGTGTTCTGTGACTCTCTTCTTTCATTCAGCACTCTATTGGTGAGTTTCATTCATGTTGTACGTCACCATAATTCATTCCTTCTAATTGCTACAAAGCATTCCATTTTATGAATTAAATGTATTACATTATTATTATTTTGAGACAAGGTCTGGCTCTGTCACCCAGGCTGGAGTGCAGTGGCATGATCTCAGCTCACTGCAACCTCCAGCTCCTAGGCTTAAGTCATCCCCCTACCTCAGCTTCCCGAGTAACTGGGATTACAGGCGTGTGCCACCATACCTAATTTTTGTATTTTTTGTGGACTCGGGGTTTCACCATGTTACCCAAGCTGGTCTCAAAGTCCTGAGCTCAAGCAATCCACCTGCCTTGGCCTCCCAAAGTGCTGGGATTACAGGCGTGAGCCACTGACCGGCCAGATGAATGGAATTTATTATATACAATTTATTCATACTTTTTTGTCAACAGACACGTGGGTCGTTTCCACTTTTTTGTTATAATAGTCAATGCTGCTGTCAACATTCTTAGGGATGTTCCTGCTGTGCACATTCACGAATCTCTCTAGTATATATATCTAGATGGTTTTTGGCTTTATGAACAAGGAGAATGGTAGAGCCATTGGGGAAAGAAGGGAAAGGATCAGTCTGGAGGAAACCATCACTCAGGTAGGCTAGCTACCCTAACAAATAGACTAAAACATGTATAACTGCTCAGCCGCAATATATGTTTATTTCTTGCTCGCGTTGACCCTTTAAGGCTGGTCAGGTCTGAATGGTAAGTATGCATGTGTATCAGGGTGGGGTGGGGGATCTCTGCTCCACACAGGCACTCAGGGACCCATGCTAATAGAGGCCCTGCTGTTTTCCAAATGTGACTTCCAAGATCACCCTGGATGTTGACCTCGAACCAGCAGAAAGGAGAAGAGAAAAGACGGAGAAAGCAAACCTGCTTCTTAATCACGTCGGGCCAGAAGAGACACACATGACCTCCACTTACAGTCCATCAGCAAGAACAACTCAGTGGCCATATCTGGATGCAAGGGGCTCTGGGTAACATGGTCCTCGCCTGGGCAGCTGCCTCCCAGAGTCAAATCCATGCTGTAGAAGAGGGAGAAGGAGTTCTTTGCTGACTCAGAAGAGAAAAAGAATGGGCCAGGGAAAAAAATAAATCTCTCCCCAAGGGAGGCATCCCAGGTCTGAACCTTCAGTTTGTAGCTCCAGTTTTATTGCTGCTCACTTTGTGGTATCCTATCCTTAGGGATTGAGAGTCAGCCTTCCTCTCCTGGCTGTGGCCATACAGAGCTGGACTTAGCCCCTGTAGGTTCCTCTCTGCCTGCCTTCTCACCCCACTCCCAGCACATTCATCCTGCAGTCCTGTGCTTCAGCCACTGATCAACAGCCACAGCAAGTAGTTTCCTGGAGAGAGACGAATGAGTCAGTATAAGCAGAAAAAAAAGGGCCCATCAAGGGTGACTGATGAAGGTGTTTGGAGAAATGTCTCTTTCCATCTTTCCTGTTTCCCTGTCAGTGGGAATGAAGCAATGGAGATGCCAATGTGGAAGCAGGGTGAGGCTGATTGCCAGCCTGTACCTGCCCACTGCCCACAAATGAGAGCTTCGCAGATGGGAGGTGGAACCAGAAGCCGACTCTCAAGTACACTCCCATTAATTCATTAGATGTTTATTGAGCCTGGACTGTGTGCCCAGACAGTAAGTGGCAATGGCTGCAGCATAGTTGAAAGCATGGATTCTGAGGCCAGACTGCCAGGGTGTGCTTCTTGGCTTTGCCACTTGTCAGCTGTGTGACGTTGGGGAGGTTACTTAACCTCTCTGAACTTTGCTTTCCTTGTCCGTAAGATGGGGCTAGTAGTGGTACGTATCTTGGGGAGCCATTGTGAACAGCATTAAGAGGTGGTCCAGGGAGGAGCTCGGCCTCGTGCTTGGCAGTCAACAAACAGCAGGTATCTGTCAGGGAGGGATATAACTTGAAGCAACTTGTCCAAGTAAACGAAAAAGACAGGTGTGCTTGGCTCTGAAGACTTGGTTTTTCTGCACTGCCACCCAAGGAGTCTCTTACCCACTTTTTCCTGGTGACAAATATGTTTTTAGAAAGTTACAACTGGACACTTAAAAAGTCTGGCTATAGGCCGGGTGTGGTGGCTTATGCCTGTAATCCCAGCACTTGGGAAGGCCGAGGCAGACGGATCACAAGGTCAAGAGATCGACACCACCCTGGCCAACATGGTGAAACCTCAACTCTACTAAAAATATAAAAATTGGCTGGGCGTGGTGGCAGGCGCCTGTAGTCCCAGCTACTCGGAAGGCTGAGGCAGGAAAACTGCTTGAACCCGGGAGGCAGAGGTTGCAGTGAGCCGAGATCACACCACTGCACTCCAGCCTGGGCGACAGAGTGAGACTCCATCTAAAAAACCCCCAAAAGCTTTGCTGACTACAGCAAAGCTTTGATAACAAAGCAGGTATGTGTATACCCCATTTGCCCACCATGATGGGCCAGTGGCCACTCCCCCAAGACTCACAGATGAGTCAAGCAGTGGGCAAGTTTTTTTGAGGCTTAGGGCAAGAAAAGAGCTGGGATCCCTGTTCCCCCAAGTGCATCCCCCCAATTCTGGGCCCCAGGCCTGGGTCTCCTTGTCCACAGCATTTCATTGTTATGTTGGTGGTGAGGATTTGAGATGGTTCCTGATAGGATGTCAGGGGGCAAGGGTCACCATCCGAGTTCCTGGAAAGGAATGCACACTCAGAAACCCAGGCTGAACATTGCTGGCGTGGGCACTTGGTGGATGTGTGTGTCCTGAACCAGCAGATGGAAAGAAACTGCCGCTCAGCTGGGTCTCTGAAGCAATGCTGTCTTTCAAGAACTGGAAGCCAGCACTAAAGCTAGCTCCGTAGTTTCTTTTCTGAACCCTCTTGGGTCTTTAAATAAATCTTGGCATTCTGAGAAACTGCATCTCATTGCCAATTATCTTAACCCAAAACATCTCAATCACAGAAATTATAGCTGCCTTGGGCAGTTTCCAGTGCTCCAGCAAGCAGGGACCTGAGCAGGGCTGGGCAGGGCGTCGTTCAGAAGTAAGTGTTTATGTGAGTAATGCTCCCCAAGAGCCTACTGGACAGCTCAATCAGCATATTTACTTACCAGTTTTTTTTTTTTTTTTTTAATTCCCTTGACACATTCCTCTAGGCATTTGAGGTGACTTATATTAAGAGTACATTCAACAAGCTGATGATGATGATTATTTTTTTTTTAATTAAGACACCAAGGCCAGGCGCAGTGGCTTACACCTGTAAGCCCAGCACTTTGGAAGGCTAAGGCAGGTGGATCAGTTAAGGTCAGGAGTTTGAGACCAGCCTAGTCAACATGGTGAAACCCCATTCTACTAAAAATACAAAAATTAGCCAGGCATGGTGATGGGTGCCTGTAATCCCAGCTACTCAGTAGGCTGAGGCAGGAGAATCACTTGAACCCAGGAAATGGAGATTGCAGTAAGCCAAGATTGCACCATTGCACTCCAGCCTGGGCACTAGAGTGAGACTCTTTCTCGAAATAACAACAACAACAATAATAATAATACACCAAAACAGAAAAAAAAATCCAGAAAATAAAACCTACAGAAAAGGACAAATATATGACCATAAGAACCAAACTATAATTAGGATCGGAGCTTCCCAGCAGCCCATGCAAGAAGGGAACCAGAGTCAACCACCTAATTCTCATTATCAGAAGGAAGACAGCATGCCAAAATGATTCCCATCATACATGGACCTTTATAAAGGAACATGGAGTGGTCAGTGTGCTCAACCACCTTGCAAAAGCAAATTCTACATTTGCTCTTAGCCAAAAGGCCAAGAAGCAGTTGCAAGACCAAATTCGATGGGAGATTTCTTATGGCTGAGCCTCCATTTGCTTATCTGTAAAATGGGAATAATGCTTACCTTCATGGGTTGTTTGAGGACTAGAGCAGTACCTGGCAGACAGTAAGAACCTAACAAATGTTTATTTCTTCATTTTCTCTCCCCGGCAAGCTTAGTGCCTTCTTCATCCTCTCCAGGGTACCTACTTAATCCTCACACCTATTTTACATGGGCACAATTTTCCCTACTATGTATCCAGCTCAGCAGCAGATTCTGGGGATACAGAAGTGGGTGAGCAGATATGGAGTCTGCCTTTAGGAAGCTCACAGGTTAGTAGAGAAACAGGGCAAACGGACAGTAGCAACATGGTATGATAAGTACAATTGTAAAAGCATAATAATAACTGTAATAGCTTCTATTTTTTAGCATGTAACCTGAGTTTGTTACTGCACTTGACAAGAACAGAATAAGAAAGAAAACCTATAGACATAACAATAAACCCATAAATGCAAAAATTCTAAACAAAACTATTAGCAAACTCAATTCAAAAATCATCAGATTATACAATATCAGATCAGAATAAATTGATCCCAGGAATGAAAGTTGCATCTTAGAAAATCAATTCAACAGGTTAATAGATCAAAGAAAAAATTTACATGATCATCTCAATAAATCAGAAAAAAAGTTAATAAAATTGTCATTTACGATTTTTAAACAAAACTTAAGCTAAGAGTGAAAAGAAACTTCTTTAACCCCATAAAGAATAGCTATAGGCCGGGCATGCTAGCTCACTCCTGTAATCCCAGCAATTTAGGAGGTTGAGGTGGGCGGGTCATTTGAGGTCAGGAGTTTAAGACCAGCCTGGGCAACGTGGTGAAACCCCATCTCTACTAAAAATACAAAAATCAGTGGCGCATGATGGCGCGTGCCTGTAATCCCAGCTACTCAGGAGGCTGAGACAGGAGGATTGCTTGAACTCAAGAGGCAGAAGTTGCAGTGAGCCGAGATCATGCTACTGCACTGCAGCCTGGGTGACACAGCAAGATTCTATCTCAAAAAAAAAAAAAGCTACAATAGTGATTCTCAAAGTGTGGTCCCCAGACCAGCATTAGCATTATCAGCATTACCAGGGAGCGTGTCCAAAATGGAAGTCCTCAGGCCCACCCAGACCTTCTGAATCAGAAACTCTGGAGGCTGGGGGAGCAGCAGTTTGTGTTTCAATAAAGCCCTTCAGGTAATTCTAGTGCCACTGAAGTTTGAGAACTACTGATCTATAAGAAACTCACATCAAAAATTATTTTTAATGATAAAGTATTGAAACCATTCCTTCTAGGATCAGAATAAGAATACCCATTATCATAACTGTTCATCAGCATTGAACAGAAGGTTCTTGCCATTGAGTTATAAGATTAGAAAGGAATTATCATATATGCAGAAGATCCAAAAGAATCTACAAAGTCGAAGAATTCATAAGAGGGTTTAGCGAGGCTGTCACTGTAAAACCAATATACAAAAATCAATTGTATTTTTTTTTCTTGTGGGACAGGGTCTTGTTCTGTCGCCTAGGCTGGAATGTAATGGCTCAGTCACAATATACTGCAGCCTTGACCTCCTGGGCTCAAGCAATTCCCCCACCTAAGTCTCCCAAGTAGCTGGGACTACAGGTGTGTGACCCCATGCCTGGCTAATGTTTTTTTTTTTTTTGTAGAGACAGGATCTCGCATGTTGCCCCAGCTGATTGCAAACTCCTGGCCTCAAGCAATCCTCCCGCCTTGGCCTCCCAGAGTACTGGGATTACAGGTATGAGTCACCACACCTGGCCCAACTACATTTCTATATACTAAAAAGAAATAGAAAATGGCATATTTGAAATATATCATTTATAATAGCATCAAAAAGTAAAAAACAGCATATCTAACAAAAGATGTGCAAAAACCTTATGGAGCATACTATACAACTATATTGAAAAAACATTAGAGGAGATGTAATTAATGGAGAGATATGCCATGTTCATAGATTGAAAGGCTCAATATTAAAAAGATGTCAACTCTCTCCAAGACCTACAATCAGTGTAAATCCAATCAGAATCTCTACAGGGTGTATGTATGTGTATGTGCACATGTGAGAGGGGAGGGGAGGGGAGAGGAGGGGAGGGGAGGGGGGGCAGGGCGAGGCGAGGTGGGGTGAGGCATGGACGGGAAGAGGAGGGACTGGACAGGAAGGGAAGGACATTTATAAGGTGATTCTAAAATTTATATAGAAGTGCAAAGAGCCAAGAATAACTAAGTCACCCTTGAAGATGAAAAGATAAGAGAACTTGCTCTACCAGACATCAAGACTTATTATAAAGCCACAGTAATTAAGACAATATGGAACTTATGCAGAGACAAATAGACCAATTACACAAAAGAGAGGGCAAGACATTTTATTATTGAATGATAGAAGTTGTTTATTAATCCTATATACTCATCAGTCATCATTTGCATGTGTAACAAATACATTTTCTCCTAGTTTGTGGTTTATATTTCTACTCTGTTAACCAGAGTTATTTCTACTCTTTCAAAAACCAGAAGCTCTTACTTTTATTAATTATATTACATGCATTAATAATATATTAAAATAGTTAAATTTATCGCTCTTTCATCATTTTGTTCTTTGTGAACCAGTATCTAAGACGTACAAACAATGCTCCTACCATTCAACAAACACGAGAAAAAGAAGATAAACAATCCAACAGAAAAGGTATTCAACCTAATTAGTTATCAGGGAAATTCAAATTAAAACCTCAGTGGCACACTATTACATGCTCACCACTTAGGAAAAAAATAAATATACAAAATAGAACTAGGCCGGGCACGGTGGCTCAAGCCTGTAATCCCAGCACTTTGGGAGGCCGAGACGGGCGGATCACGAGGTCAGGAGATCGAGACCATCCTGGCTAACACGGTGAAACCCCGTCTCTACTAAAAATACAAAAACTAGCAGGGCGAGTTGGCGGGCACCTGTAGTCTCAGCTACTCGGGAGGCTGAGGCAGGAGAATGGCGTAAACCCGGGAGGCGGAGCTTGCAGTGAGCTGAGATCCGGCCACCGCACTCCAGTCAGGGCGACAGAGCAAGACTCCGCCTAAAAACAAAAACAAAAACAAAATAGAACTGGTGGCAAGGATGTGGAGGAGCTAGACCCCTCACAACTGCTGATGGGAATGAAATTGGTACCAGCCCTGAAAACCAGTTTGTGCTACTCATTGAAGTTGAAAATGCCTACACCCAATGCGAGAAATTCGACTCCTAGGTAATACTTAGAGAAACCCTTGTTCTGCCTCAGGAGACATGAATATCCATAGCAACATTGGTCATGTTATCCAAAAACTAGAAACAGTGCCCATCACCAGTAGAACAAATAACTAAATAGTGGTCTATTCATACAACGGAATATTAGAGAGTGGTAAAGATGAACAATTTATGACTCACACATCTGTGGCTGACAGCCACTGTTACTGCTTAGGACCATCATTACGAGACTGAATGAAGGGATGAACGTAAAAATGAAAACTTAAGGCCGGGCGCGGTGGCTCAAGCCTGTAATCCCAGCACTTTGGGAGGCCGAGACGGGCGGATCACGAGGTCAGGAGATCAAGACCATCCTGGCTAACACGGTGAAACCCCGTCTCTACTAAAAAATACAAAAATCTAGCCGGGCGAGGTGGCGGGCGCCTGTAGTCCCAGCTACTCGGGAGGCTGAGGCAGGAGAATGGCGTAAACCCGGGAGGCAGAGCTTGCAGTGAGCTGCGATCTGGCCACTGCACTCCAGCCTGGGTGACAGAGCAAGACTATGTCTCAAAAAAAAAAAAAAAAAAAAAAAAAAAGAAAACTTAAGACAAAAGAAACTGTTATAAAGGAAGGGGAACCAGGCAGGAAGAAGAGAGCTCCCTGCTTCTAGTGAGCAAGGCAGCCCCCGAGCTTCCACAGCCCTTCTCATTTGCTGGGTAGAAAGAGCAGGGAGGAGGAGGCAATGATTGGTCAGCTGCTTAATTGATCACAGGTTCACATTATTACTAACAGGCGTCAATTACACATTATAACAAGAAACACTTGTGCCTGGATCGCGACTGCCCTTGGCAGTCCTTCTGGGTGGCAGATGCAGTTTGTCAGTTTGCCAACATTCTGCTTTCATGAGCACAGCTTGCTGTTTACTCATATAGCCTCCAGTGGTATACTGAGTTGATCATGACCCTTACTCCTTCAGCCTCCAACATACATCAACATGGATGAATTTCACAAACACCATGTTGAGTGAAAGAAGCAAGTCACAAAGGAATAAAGAGTGCTTTCATTCACATAAAGACAAAAACAGGCAAACTAAGCAGTAACCAATGCACTTGACCCATAATGTCAGCACTTTGGGAGGCCAACGCGGGAGGATCACTTGAAGCAGGAGTTTGAGGCCAGTGTGGGCAACATAGTGGGAACCTGTCTCTACAAAGAATAAAATAAAATAAATTAGCAGTCATGATGGTGTCTGCCTGTAGTCCCAGCTACTCAAGAGGCTGAGTTGGGAGAATGAGTCCAGGAGTGCAAGGCTGCAGTGAGCTGTAATTGCACTACTACTGCCCTCCAGCCTGGGCGACAGAGAAAGACCCTGTCTCTAAAACAACAAAAACAACAATAAAGTACAAACCATAAATGCAAGGGAATGATGATCACAAAAGTCAGCGTAACTGTTAGTTCTGGGGGTGGGGGGATGTAGTCAGGGAGATGTCCCCAAAGGTGGCTCACTCCTGTAATCCCAGCACTTTGGGAGGCCGAGGCGGGCAGATTATGAGGTCAGGAGATAGAGACCATCCTGTCTAACATGGTGAAACCCTGTCTCTACTAAAAAATGCAAAAAAAAAAAAAAAAAAACCCAGCCAGGTGTGGTGGCGGGCGCCTGTAGTCCCAGCTACTCGTGAGGCTGAGGCAGGAGAATGGCGTGAACCCAGGAGGCAGAGCTTGCAGTGAGCTGAGATCACACCACTGCACTCCAGCCTGGGTGACAGAGCAAGACTATGTCTCAAAAAAAAAAAAAAAAAAAAAAG
>NC_045434.1:205377870-205400416 GCF_002776525.5 Piliocolobus tephrosceles | reverse complement strand
AAAAAAAAAAAAAAAAAAAAAAAGGCGTGCTGAAGACTTTCTATTTCTTAACCTTGGTGGTGGTTACTTGGTATTCAGTTTAGTATTATCCCATAAATGCACATATGTTTACACACTCCTCCAGATGTATATTTTGCAATTTTAGAAGCTGCACACAGATACAAAGGCAATCATGAATGCATATGTATGTGAATTAATCCAGTTACTCCACACTGTTCACACTGACGGGACAAAGAGGAGGTCTGGCCTCCAGCAGGCAGATTGCAGAGGACTGAGTAACCCACGGTGGGGGCACTGGGGGTGGGCTGGCAGGGGGCCAGCTGCTGGAAGCTTGGGGAAGAGCAGGGTGTTGCACAGTGGCGGACCACACCAGGATGCCATCACTGAGCCGCCTCTCTGGAAAAGTCCCTGGGCACATGTGGGTGGGTGGCAGCTGTGTCAATGAAGTCTTGCCTATTTCCTGGGGAGCACAGGTGCATGGGCGTGGGGGAAAGAGGAAGGACCAGTCGCCAGAGGAAGATTCAAGTCAAGAATCTTAAACTTGGGTCCCCAGGTGGGGTCCATGGGTCCATAAATCCGTCCAACTGTACACCGAAAATTCCATGTGTCTTTCAGGAGAGTGTGTTTCCAGCTGTCTTCTGCTGCCGGAAGGAGTGTTAACCCTCCCCTAGCCTGTAGAAGATGCCATGTGTGCCCACCCACTCCTCCTACAACCCCTCCTTCAGCTCAAAGAGACCCAGACTCCAAGTGCCAGCACCTGCACTGTTTGCCTGAGGCCTTCTCTGACCACTGGAGCCTGTTGACCAAAGGGCCAGGGAACTAATACCACCTGGAGCAGCCCTCAGCCAATTGCAGAAGGGAGTGGGAGTATAAATGCCCCAGCTCCCTTGCTCCTTGGGCTAACTCTGAGGCATGGGCTTCACCCTACTTCTAGCACTTCTCAGGCAGGGTGCTCTTCAGTTACCCACAGGTGGTAATCAGCTCATTAACAGACCCTTTATTCGCTTCTTTCCTTCCCTGACTTATTTTCCCACTCTCTACCTATGTATCCTGCACCTCCCAAATAAGCCACTTGCACACAAATCCTAGTCTCAGAATTGCCTTCTGGAGCCCAAACTAAGCACCTCCCAGAAGATGAAGAATGCTAACTGAAGTCAGAAGAGGAAGCCCCTGCCTTTATTCTGCATCCACTTGCCTGTAGCTTAAGGCAAGTTACAGCTTCTACCTGAGCCTCATTTTCCCCACATGCAAAAAAAGGAAAGCAAAGGGCATCTTGTCTGCTTCCTTTAAATGTTCAAAAGACTAAATCACCCCATAGGATTAGGAACCCTGCCTTAAACTATGTGTTTGGTGCTTAAACTATGTGTTTGGTCAAACACCAGTCTGGATGTCGCTGTGAAGGTGTGTTTTGGTTGAGATTCACATTTAAATCAACAGACTTCTAGTAAAGCAGATGACTTTCATTTGTGGTGGGCCTCGTCCAATTGCCTGAAAGCCTCCAGAGAAAAAAGACTGACACCCCCGCAAGGAAGAGGGAGTTGGAGTTCTATGCCTGTTGGCTTGAGCTGCAATATCAGCTCTTCCCTGGTCTCCAGCCTGCTGGCCTACTTAACAGATTTTGGATTTGCCAGCCTCTACAATCATGTGAGCTGAGCCAATTCCTTGAATTCTCTCTCTCCCCCACTCCATATATACAAACATACAGATATAGATGTATCTACATCTATATCTGTACATCTGTATGTTCCATTGGTTCTGTTTCTATGTGTCCCCAGTGCCTAGGACAGAGGGGTGCTCAGCAGAGGGGTGCTTAGCAGGTGTCTATTGAATGAATCTAAACCAGAAGATCAGAGGGTCTGGGATCTTTTATCTCCCCCTGTATTTGGCCAGCAAAACCTGTGGTTAAGGCTTTGCAATCAGCTAGATCTGGGTTCAAGTCCTGATTTCTTTTGCTAACAGTTTACGATCTTGGTTGAGTCATTCCTCTTCTCTGAGCCTGTTTCCTTGCCTACAAAATGGGGTCAATAATGACTTCCTCATGGGGTTGAAATAAGAATTACGTGAGGCCGAGTGCAGTGGCTCACGCCTGTAATCCCAGCACTCTGGGAGGCCAAGGTGGGCGGATCACCTGAGGTCAGGAGTTCGAGACCAGCCTGGCCAACATGACAAAACCCTGTCTTTACTAAAAATACAAAAGTTAGCCAGCCGTGGTGGCATGTGCCTGTAATCCCAGCTACCCAGGAGGCTGAGGGAGGAAAATCGCTGGAACCCAGGAGGCGGAGACTGCAGTGAGCTGAGATCACGCCACTGCACTCCAGCTTGGGCGACAGAGCGAGACTCCATCTCTTAAAAAAGAAAAAAGAATTATATGAGATGGTGCATGTCAGCAGCTCAGCCTGAAGCCTGCAGAGGGCTCAGCACACCATAGTCAATGTCACTGGCTGGGAACACGAACATTAGGACCTACCATTCTCTGCATAAAGGTACCTGAGGAAATATTATTTGGGGGCAGCATATCTGAAATGAGAACATTCCAGAAAAATTGAGGCCTGAATTTCTTGAGACCTGGAAAGAGGGCCTGGCACATGAGTGTCAAAGAAATTGAATGGAGGAGGGGTGCACAAATAGTATGTTACAGCCATTTGAGGGCCTGATTAGTGAAAAATAGGATGAGAGCACTAAAGTAAGAGGAGATATAGCAACCCCATGCCTAACTCTTCTCCATCGTGGCTTCTGGGTCCCAGACTACAGGACCAAGAGGTATGTTCATTCTAAACCATTCTAAAGGCAGCTGAAGACGCCTGGGCAACTCTGCTTAGCAAGAAGGAAAGCTTGGTGAAGTCTGGGGCACCTGGGAAGAGAAGAACTAACCACCAACTAAACAGGCAGCTCTGCCAACACCCTTGGGACAGCATGATCCAGCCCTACCTCCTGACTTCTGCTGGGTGTGAATCACAGAACAAATACAGTTTGGAAAAGAGAATCACTCAAGCCTGACAGAGGAGAATGTGAGGCGTCAGAGTTATTTTAAACCAGCCCAAGGTACAAGTTTTATGTCAATGTTACGTGAACACAGCTCCAGGTTCAACCTTCAATTTGCCGTTGGAAGGATACAATCACAGTCCTACCCAGAAAAAGTAAAGTGATGAATTTGTGAGGTTGCAAACTGCCTGCAGCGCTCCAGTTTCCCGGCTTTGGCACTAACCATCTCCCACTTCTAGCCCCTCACCACTGCCCCAGCCCTGCCAACATCTCTCCTGACCAATATTGCTCTAATATAAGAAGAGCAACTACAACATCAACAACTTGATGACAAATACCAGGAACATTTGTTAATCTCATTAGGCAGTAAATGAACATAAAATACCACAATCAAAATAGCAGAAACAGGAACAAAAGAGAAAGTTTCTGGACAGGCCAGGGTGAAGTGAGCAGCCCTGAGTGTTAAATATAGAGGTGGGGTTTGATATCATCCTTTGGAAAAGAGTTTCAAATATCAGGAGTTCAATCTCTAGGAAAACAAAGAAGTAACTCTAATCAGACACAAATATTTATTAGGGATTTTTAATAGCAAAAAATCAGAATTGAGCTGGTCAAAATGTTAAAAACCTGTGGGAATGAGTAGGAAAATTGCAGTACCTCCATTTGATGCAATATATGAAACCTCTGAGGTCTTCATGGTAGTGTGACAAATACCTTTTTGTTAAGTGAAAAAATATGACTACAAAAGAAAATCATCCATGAAATGACAAAGAGCTAAACAAGAAAGTAGAAGTGGTCTAAGTGATGGTGGTTGTAGTAATCATTACCTATGGAAATTGATTAAATTAGGCATGATTTGCTTTGACTGCATCTTTTAAGTTTTTAAAGTATGGAAAAAGAGGGAAGGTCAAGTGTGGTGGCTCATGCCTGTAATCCCAGCACTTTGGGAGGTCTGGGCGGGCAGATCACTTGAGGTTAGGAGTTCGAGACCATCCTGGCCAACATAGTGAAACCCCATCTCTACTAAAAATACAAAAATTAGCCAGGTGTGGAAGCGGAGGTTGCAGTGAGTCGAAATCTCACCATTGCACTCCAGCCAGGGTGACAGTGCGAGACTCCATCTCAAAAAAAAAAAAAAAAAAAACAGTAGCCAAGACATGGAAATAACCTAAGTGTCTATCAACAGATGATTGGATAAAGAAAATGTGATACACACACACGACACACACACCCAGAGGAATATTATTCAGCCTTTGAAAAAAGAAGAAAACCCTGCCATTTGAGACAACGTGGATGAAACTGGAAGGACATTATCCAGGTGAAATAAGCTAGGCACATAAAAACACATTTTGTGTGTGTGTGTGTGCACATTCTCACTTATAACTGGCATCTTTAAAAAGTTGAACTCAGCAACAGAGACGAGAATGGTGGGTACCGGGGATGGGGGTAGGAGAAGCTGGGAGATGTTAGTCAAAAGGTAAAACTTTCCATTACAAGATGAATAAATTCTGGAAAGCTAATATATAGCATGGTGACTATGGTTAATAATAATGTATCTTATACTTGAAATTTGTTAAGAGATTAGATCTCAGGTATTCACACACACACACTAACACACGTAACTATGTGAGGTGATGGATATGTCAGCTTGATTGTAATAATTATTTCACAATGCGTGTTTATAACAAAACATACACTTTTTTTTATTTATTCATTTTTTCTGAGGTGGAGTCTTACTCTGTCTCCCAGGCTGGAGTGCAGTGGTGCGATCTCGGCTCACTGCAACCTCCACCTCCCAGGTTCAAGGGATTCTCCTTCCTCAGCCTCCTGAGTAGCTGGGATTACAAGTGCATGCCACCACACCGGGCTAATTTTTGTATTTTTAGTAGAGATGGGGTTTCACCATGTTGGCCAGGTTGGTCTCAAACTCCTGACCTCAGTTGATCCACCCACCTCAGCTTCCCAAAGTGCTGGGATTACAGGTGTGAGCCACCTTGCATGGCCTCATACACTTTAACTGTATATATTTTTTATTTGCCAATCATACCTCAAGAAAGCTGGAAAAAATAAATCAGTATTACTACTATTAATAATAGTTTTGAAACAGTAATTGCTGGCTTGCACCTGTAATCCCAGCACTTTGGGAGGCCGAGGTGGGTGGATCACCTTAGATCAGGGGTTTGAGACCAGCCTGGACAACATGGTAAAACCTCGTCTCTACTAAAAATACAAAAATTAGCCAGGCATGGTGATGGGCATCTGTAATCCCAGCTACTTGGGAGGTTGAGGCAGTAGAATAGCTTGAACCCGGGAGGCAGAGGTTGCAGTGAGCCAAGATCATGCCACTGCACTATAGTCTGGGTGACAGAGCAAGACTCTGTCTCCAAAAAAAATAAAAAGTAAATAATCTGTAAGATATGAAATCAAAAATTGTTAAAAAATGGAAGGAAATAAAATTATGTGCTGGAAATGACTATTTGATTGAAACCAGGTAATATTTTTATTTTGTATTCCCTTCAACTCATATCCCCCTCTACCACCATTTTTCTTATCATCCACTTACAGTAAGGAGGGGGAAATGGTTTCCAAACTTTTTAAAAGGAAACTATGGAACTCACTAATTCTATCCTGCAAAATATGAGGTCTCCTTTGTGAGGTTTCCATCAATAGGAAGCAAAGTTCCAAAGCTGGTGGCATTTCGAGTCTCCCCCGGTGGGTAGGGTAAGATCCTTGAACATTGTCAGGGAGAGACGTCTTCTTCAAAATCCCAAATAATGAGCTGGTTGTTTCCCCCCAAAATAGAAGAAATTTATCCTTTGACTTAGTCTCTGCCAAGCTGGGGAAGCCTCCTTTCACCAGGGAGGGAAGCAGATTCTGAGACTATTCTCCACTGGCTGGACCAGATACCCGTTGTCACCAGCAACTGGTGAGAAAGCCTCTCTCACATGGTTGCTATGGGCTCTTCACATCCAACTGCCCAGTGGTGGAGGAAAAGTCTTGGACATTGAGCCAGCTTGGGTCTAAATTCCCATTCAAATCCCTGGCGGCCAACATGGTGAAACCCTGTCTCCACTAAAACTATAAAAATCAGCCATGTGTGGTGGCAGGTGCCTGTAATCCCAGCTACTTGGGAGGCTAAGGCAGGAGAATTGCTTGAACCCGGGAGGTGGACGCTGCAGTGAGCCAAGATCACACCACTGCAATCCAACTCGGGCAACAAGAGTGAAACTCTGTCTCAAAAAAAAAAACTTAGCTGGGCATGGTGGCGAGTGCCTATAATCCCAGCTACTCAGGAGGCTGAGGCAGGAGAATCATTTGAACCCAGGAGGCAGAGGTTGCAGTGAGCCGAGATCACACCACTGCACTCCAGCCTGGGCAATAAGAGTCATTCTCAAAAATAAAAAAAGAAAGAAAGAAAGAAAGAAATTAAAAATACAATACTGTTTATAATCACTCCAAAAAAATTGTTAGGTCTAAATCTAACAAAACATGTAAGAGATTTATATGCTGAAAGCTACAAAAGACTGATGAAAGAAATCTAAGAAGCATCTAAATAGAGACACATACCATGTTCATGAATGGAGACTCAACATAGGAAAGACGTCAATCTTCCTCAAATTGATATATAGATTTAATGCAATTGCTATCAAAATCTTAGCAAGATGTTTTTGAAGATACAGGCAGGTTTATTCTAGCATTATATGGAAAGCCAAAGGAACTATAATAGCTAAGACAATTTTGAAGAAGAATAAAGTAGAAGCAATTTGTCTACAAATATAGTTTGGATATTTGTCCCTGCCCAAATCTCCTGTTGAACTGTAATCCCCAATGCGGGATGTGGGGCCTGGTGAGAGGTGTTTGGATCATGGGAGCAGCTCCCTCATGGTGTTGGGAGAAAAGCTGTGTGTTGGGAGAGAAGCTGAGGCAGGGCTTGTCTGCTAGACTTGCTGGCTCCTTGCTTCCAGCACTCCCATTATTTCAAGAAGTCATATGTTTCTCATTCACTTGATACACTGTTTCCTTTCAACCCCCACATCCTCACCACCTGTTTGTTTGTTTGAGCACCAGTAAATAGCATGGGCTCCCAGAGCTCGGGGCCTTGCAGCCTCCACACTCGCGACGGCCCCCGGTCCCACTTTCTCTCTCAAACTGTCTTTTTCTCATTACTCTGACTCTGGGGGACTTCATCGCCCCTACAACCTGGTATTGGGTCTGATCACCCCAAACGTTCCTGGCACCCAACATGGGACGACAAAGACCCCGGTGAAGAAACGCCAGAGTGTGTGAAAGCAGAGGATACATTGTCAAAGGACTCCGAGGACGTCTAAAAGAACCTCCCCGGGAAAGCTGAGCGCTTGGAAGAACCAGGGTAACAAAGATAAAGTGAAAGCAGACATTCTGCTTATTTAAGTTTTTTAAAGCATTTGTTATGAAGTGGGGGAGTAAAAGTACTCAAGAGTTTGCTATCACTTTTTTAGTATGGTAAAGCAGTTTTGCCCATGGTTCCTGAAACGGGACTATAGAGTTGGATGAATGGGTGAGAATTGGAAGAGATTTTAAAAGGGCATGTAAAGATGGAGCAGTGACAGGTGCCGCGAGGGGTGGGGGGGGTGCTGCTGGGTTAGCAGCACGATGGTTGGGGGAGAGGGGGCCCAAGGCCACCCTCCCGGGCGCGGGGAGGGCAGAGGGGACCAGGAGCCCCTCCCTTCGCTGCGGGGCCTTCTGCCGCTGGCATCCCATGGCCCCACGGCAGCCCCCAGGCTGGCCCAAGGCCGCAGGCCTCTCCAGCCGCTGCTGCTGACACGTCGGAGCGGCCCCGCGAGCTCGGGAGGCCCAGGGAGGCAGCCTCCAGCTCCAGTGCCGGGCTGCAGGAGCAGGCGGGGCGGCGAAGGGCCCAAAGCCGCCGCGCTGGGGGAGAGACCGGCGCAGCTGAGCGCCCACGAGTACTCCCGGCAAGTGCACAAGTGGCTGTGGTAGTCCTGCTGCCGCTAACTCACTTGGCGCAGCAGCCTGGCTGCCTTCCCCGCCTATTGCAGCCTCCAACGGCCCTCCCAGAGTTTCCCTTCGGGCGGCGCTGCAGTCCCTCGGCCTCGGGGTCTGACTCGGAGACAGCTACTGGCGTCAGCACCCCTGCTCCAGTTGCCGGCCTGAGAACCCAGGCTCCTCAGGTGCAGGCGTAGGTCCGAGCCACTCCAGTGACGAAGGTAGGATCTGCAGCCCCTTTGCGAAGCCCAAGTGAGACCGGGCAACAGGCAGGCAGAGAATATGTTATTCCATCCTTGACCCACAGATTTATGGCGGAGATGGTGGATTTCTTTATTCTCTTTTTGTAAAAGCAACCATTGTCTTAAGCATTATGCGCCTCAGTGGGATGAAGGATATCTCTTAAGTTTGCTATGCATTATATAATGGAAAAAACAGATGAAGACATCAATGGAAAACTTGCAGAAAATTATGGTTGTGTCTCTTATATACAGATTATTAGTTTGTTTTTATGAGATAATTTGCATTTGGGGAGCAGTTGAAGTTACCCCAGGGAAGTTCCTGGTGGGGCTTCAAATTGTGACATGTGATAGATACATCAGTGCTTATTGTACTAAGTCGGGTTTCAATGATTCCTTCCTCAAATGTCAGCATTACAACGTCCACTATACGAGCTATGATCAAAAATTTTTTGATTGCTTCTTTTTTCTCTGCTTTCATCACACTGCTGTTTTTTCAACATAATCGAACAGCCTATGACATTGTAGCAGGAACCATTGTGGTAAAAAGAAATGGGGTCAGATGATGCCCCCACAAAGGCCTGATTTCCACACGCTATAATGACAAGATTAAATTATGTATCAAGGCCATCAGTATCCCTGGGTTACACTACTCGATGATTTAGAAATTAAAGCAGTCTCCAGTGTGATGCAGGTCACTACTCTGAAAGTATTGATTTTATTTGAACGCCAAATAACTTTTCCAGAAGAAAAACCTATTAAATTCAAGTGTTCAAATGTTTAGATCAAAAAGCCAAGTGATTTTATAAACAATGGACAATATATACTTAAGATCTACGGCATTTTCTTAAGGTCTAAGAATTTGCTGAAAGCATTTTCAGCTTTGAAATTTCCAAATGAAACTTTAAAAGTTATTTTGGTTTATCCCAAAATAATGGAAAATGTCCAGTTGTGTTTTGTAAGCATCTATGTAACTCATCTTTTAGTTCCTACTTCCTGGGGAGCCACCAAAGAAGGTCCCCATGGCAGTTAGGGGACCCTTACCCTCAGGAACAGTGGGTCTATTACTTGGAAGGTCTAGTCTAAATTTAAAAGATGTTACTGTACATACAGGAATAATTGACTCTGGTTATACTGGAAAGATTCAATTAGTTATTAATTCCTCGACTCCGTGTTCTGCCTCCCCAGGAGAAAGAATTGCTCAGTTGCTGCTGTTACCTTACTTAAAACTAGGAAGCAGCACGGTGAAAAGAACAGGAGCCTTTGGCAATACTAATCCAGCAGGAAAAGCTGTGTATTGGGTTAATCAAGTGTCTGACAAAAGACCTATTTTCACAGTAACTATTCAGGGAAAAGATTTTGAAGGACTAGTAGATACTGGAGCTGATGTCTCTATTATTGCTATAAATCAATGGCCCGGACACTGGCCTAAGCAAAAGGCATCCATTGGTATTGTTGGAGTAGGTGCTGCCTCAGAAGTTTTTCAGAGTTCCTTGATTTTACCATGTCAAGGACCAGATGGTCAGGAAGGGACATTTCAGCCTATCATTACATCTAATCCTGTCAATTTATGGGATAGACACTTAACTGCAACAATGGGATGCTGAAATATCTATTCCTATGGATCAATATAGTAATAATAGTAGACAAATGATGAGAAATATGGGACATTGCCCGGGAAAAGGACTAGGAAAAGATAAAAATGGCCAATCAGAACCTTTAGAATTACAAGGGCAAACAGATCGGACCAGATTGGGGTGTCATTTTTAGGAGCGGTCATTGTTGAGCCTCTGGCTCCTGTTCCTCTTGTTTGGCTAACTGCCAAACTGGTTTGGGTGGAGCAATAGCCACTGAAAAAGGAAAATAAAAAGGCTGGACAAGATATACGTTGGAGGGATGCACATACAAAAAGCTGGAAAACAGGAAAGATAATATTTTGGGGAAGAGGATTTGCTTGTGTCTCTCCAGGTGACAATCAGGTAGGTGCCTGTGTGGGTGTCCACCAAACATCTGAAGATCATGAGCCGCAGTATCTAGTGGACCCACCTGTACAGTGCAAATTGAAGGTTTAAGGATTGCTTCTAAGCCTCAATTTGCTTTCTCTGTGCCTTCTGTTAGAAGGGGCCTGCTTCTTGTGATAAGTTTAACCACGAGGTAATTAACCAAAGAGGCCGAAGCTGAGTTACAAATGCTTCAGCAATGGCATGTCTCCTGGCTACAGCCACAGAAGTTTTTGGTTCGTTTCAGTAGATTTACTAATGTGGGGGTGAAGGTATGCTTGTGTTTTTGCAGGAGATAAACCATGTAGGTGCCCTCAAGATGTGTACAACCATGGAACAGGAGAACAGAAGGGCCCATGGATCCCAACCATAGATCGGGTTTCCTCAGTACGAGCCATGCTGAGAAACTGCTGGAGCGCCAAGGTTTTACCTATAGATGCTTAACGGACCAATGCTTTCTGACTGAACTCTCTACCCTGAATACAAGGGACACTAATAGGTAGGCAGGAGTATCATCACCCCTATTCAGCATGAAGAAGTTACAGAAGATGGACCTTCAACCTTCTGCAACCCTTAGAATTAAGGGTCCTCTTGTAAAAGGGAAAGGGGAGATAAGTGGGAAGCATTCGAACCAGAGTGACTCCATTTTGAATAAGGGCTAAGAAAAATGAAGCTGGATCACCAACAAGCAATTAAGGGCTGTACAGCCTGCAATTGCCTTAATTAATTTAAAAAAGAGAAAACAACTTATGCTCATAATAATGATAGCTGTGGTGGTTTTTACAAAACAGAAGGAGGGCATGTTGGGAGAAAAGCTGAGTGTTGGGAGAGAAGCTGAGGCAGGTCTTGCTTGTCTGCGAGACTTGCTGGCTCCTTGCTTCTAGCACTCCCATTATCTCAAGCAGCCATATGTTTCTCATTGACTTGATAGGCTGTTTCCTTTCAACCCCCACATCCTCACCACCTGTTTGAGCACCAGTAAATAGCGTGAGTTCCCAGAGCTCGGGGGCCTACACAGCCTTCACACTCGGAACAGCCACCCTGGTCTCACTTTCTCTCTCAAAACTGTCTTTTTCGGCCGGGCGCAGTAGCTCACACCTGTAATCCCAGCACTTTGGGAGGCCAAGACGGGTGGATCATGAGGTCAGGAGATCAAGACTACCCTGGCTAACACGGTGAAACCTCATCTCTACCAAAAATACAAAAAAAATTAGCCGGGCGCGGTGGCGGGCACCTGTAGTCCCAGCCACACCGGAGGCTGAGGCGGGAGAATGGCGTGAACCCGGGAGGTGGAGCTTGCAGTGAGTGGAGATCACACCACTGCACTCCAGCCTGAGCGACAGAGCAAGACACTCTCAAAAAAAAAAAAAAAAAAAAAAAAAACCGTCTTTTTCTCATTCCTTTGACTCTACCAGACTTCGTCGCCCCCACGACCTGGTGTTGGGTCTGATCACTCCAACACATGGCTTGGTGCTGTCTTTGTAATAGTGAGTTCTCATGAGATCTGGTCATTTAAAAGTGTGTGGCACCTCCCCAGGCTCGCTCGCTCTCGCTCCTGCTTTTGTCATGTGAAGTGTGTCTGCTCTCGGATTGACCTTCCACCATGACTGAAAGCTCCCTGAGGCTTCACTAGAAGCCAAGCGGATGCCAGCACCATGTTTCCTGTAAAGCCTGCAGAACCATGAGCCAATGAAACTTCTTTCCTTTATAAATTACTCAGTCTCAGGTATTTCTTTGCAGCAAGGCAGGAAGAGCCTAATATACTACCCAATTTTAAGATTTATCATACAGCTACAGTAATGAAGATAGTGTCATTTTTGGAGGAACAGGCACAGATCAATGGAACTGAATGTAGAACCTGGAAATAGCCCCACACATGTATGCCCAACAGGTAGAACTGAATATAGAACCTGGAGATAGCCCCACACATGTATGCCAACAGGTACAGTTTCTGACAAAGATGCAAAAGCAATTCAATTACAATGTGTTGAAAAAGTCTTTTCGGCCCAGTGCGGTGGCTCAAGCCTGTAATCCCAGCACTTTGGGAGGCCGAAACGGGCGGATCACGAGGTCAGGAGATCGAGACCATCCTGGCTAACACGGTGAAACCCCGTCTCTACTAAAAAATACAAAAAAAAAAAAACTAGCCTGGCGAGTTGGCAGGCGCCTGTAGTCCCAGCTACTTGGGAGGCTGAGGCAGGAGAATGGCATAAACCCGGGAGGCGAAGCTTGCAGTGAGCTGAGATCCAGCCACTGCACTCCAGCCTAGATGACAGAGCGAGACTCCGTCTCAGAAAAAAAAGTCTTTTCAACAGATGATGCTGGAGCAAGGAATGTATCTTAAGATAGTGTCATAAATTCAGTAAAATACAGTATTTCTTGTTTACCTACTCTGTGCCAGGCCCTGTCCTAAGCACTAGGGAGATAGCAAAGCAAAGTCCATGCTCTCACGTCACTCACATTCTTAGGGTCATGGTCCTCAGGAGAAATCCCGGGTGCCAGAGAAGACACGTTAGCACCTGGTGTCAAGGGTTGGGTAGGAGCCAGTTCCAGAAAGGGAATGCAGAGACATTTGCCTTCATCTGACTGGTCCCCTTCCTTTTCTCAAAGGTGGCAGAGTGGAAGGTTGCAGGCTTTCGATGCAGATAGATTTGGGCTCTATCTCCTGTCTATGCCCCTAATGTGCTGCGCATTTGTCAATGACTGACATTCGTTGGGTTAGTGTATTATTCACATGAATGGGCTCCAGTGCAGGGCCTGGCACATGTTAAGAGTCCTGCTTTTGCCCTTGTGTGCCCATGAATCCTTCCAGAACCTAGGAGGATTCTGCAAGGGAGAGAAAGGAGAGATGCTGGGGGCAGGGAAGAGCTGTGTGGGATGAACACTTCGCAGGAGGAGGGAATTTTTTTTTTTTTTTTTTTTTTTTTTTTGAGATGGAGTCTTGCGCTATTGCCCAGGCTGGAGTGTAATGGAACGATCTCAGCTCACTGCAACCTCTGCCTCCTGGGTTCAAGTGATTCTCCTGCCTCAGCCTCCCAAGTAGCTGGGATTGCAGGTGCCCGCCGCCATGCCCAGTTAATTTTTGTATTTTTAATAGAGATGGGGTTTCACTATGTTGGTCAGGCTGGTCTCAAACTCCTGACTTCAGGTGATCCACAGGAGGAGGGATTTTCTAGTTTCAGCCAGTCTGGATGATCTAGACTTGCTCCAGTGTTCTGCTGGAAGTCATGAATTCAGAGAAGCCGAGAGACCAGGGTTCTTTGTGTTGGAAGGGACTTCAGAACTCATCAGCCAAATGACCTGGCCTGGGGGCGGCTGTGCAGCCCTCAGGGTGGACAAGGATGCAGGAGCTCGGGAGTCAGGCTGTGCAAAATTTAATGCAGGTATCACCACTTCTGTGTATCTCTGAGTGGTTACCTAACTCCTCTGAGACTCGGTTTCCTGATCGACAATGGGGAGAGATGTTAAGGTTGCTGTGAGGATTAAAGATGATGCATGTTAGGGCCTGGCATGGGTCAGGGATACACCAGGGCATAGCATGTTGGATAAAGCCAAATTTGAAACCCTCCTAGAGGCTGTGTGACCTTAAGCCTGGTACTTCACTCTTCTGTAGAGATGAGATTGTACCTGTTGCCCCACTTAATGGTGAGAATTAGAAATAATAGAGCCCAAGGACCTAGTGACAGGTAAACACATAGCAGGCGTTAATAGATGGTGGTCTGTTATCACCCTGCGTGCTTCTACGTTTATGTTAAAGCCTAAGTTAGCTTCTAAGCGAGGGCCGGACACTTAGGAGGCATTTGATAAGTATTTGTTGAATGAACAGCTGAGTGCTGGGAATGAACTGTACTTATGAATGAATAATGCAAAAGAGCTAGGCCATCTGCTGCAAGAAATACACTGCACTATACCCAGACTCAGAGCCACTGGGAGAGTCCCCTGACCCTAATTCTTTTCCCCAAAATGATGTCATTGCAATCACCTGGAGCAGGCTAGCCAGCCAGCCTCTGGGACAGGAGCTCAGGTGGCCACAGCCATCTGGGCCCCACATGCCTAGAGGGTATTGGGCAACTCCCAGAACACCTTTGCTTCCTCTATGTGAGTTGGGCTGGTGATTCTGCCTTTCAACAGGAAGAGAGGCCTCTTCCTCCCAGGTTTCTGGCCTGGGTTCTGAGCCAGTCACCATGTGCAAGAGAGTTCACTCCCCAACCCCAAAGGTCCCCTTTGGGCTCTGAAAGGGTTAATGCCATCGGCAAAAGAAACAGCCAGGCCAGGTTCTCAGGGATCTTCACAGGATCCTGTCGGGGTGAAGTACTGGGGTGCGTGCTGGGAACACAAACAACCATGGTGTGAAGCCACCAGTGTTGAGTGACAAGTCTAGGCACTGGCCTTGCTCTCAGGCTAGTTGGGAGACGGGCATTAAAACACAAAGTGTGGCAAATCTTAGAAAAAGAATGAAGCGTCCTGCTAAAAAACTAAAGAGGGGCAAAGATGAATCTACAACATCCGTGCAAATAACCACAGACACGGGCACAAGGGATGCATGGCTACATGGTTTATGACACTGAAAACTTGCAAACAGCCCCCAGTCCATCAGTAGGGGAGCAGCCATGTCAGGATGCAGCCGGAGCTGCAGGCACGGGTGGGGCATGCACCAGCCCCATGTCTGTTGGCCTTTTATTCCACTGCCCTCAGCCCTGCCTATCACAGAGCCCATGGCCCTTGTTCTGCTGTGAGTGACCAAGTGTGTTTCTACAAAGGGGCTTTGCTTCCAAAGTGCAGCCGTTTTCCCTGAGTGTGAGAATGTGTGTGTGTGTTACAAACCTAGTTTTGTGTTGCTCCCTGTGTAATTGCAAATAACGTGTAATCTCTTTTGCTTCTCTCTCTCATCACTCCCCTGGGTCTCTGGTGGAGGACCCCAGGGCTCATCCCTCGGCCTTCTGTCTTCCCCACCCACACTCATTCCCTAGGGGAGCTGGAGATGTTGACATCTCACAGTTGTATGCTTTCCAGCCTGGTCCTGTCTCTTAAGCTCCAGAATCATGTGTTCAAACGTCCTACAGGGCATCATCACACCAAATCACACTTGGCAAAGCCAGGACCAAACTCCTGATCTCCACTGTGCCCACCCCCACCCCTCCCTCAGCCTTCCCTGCCCAGCTGCGAGCAGCCCCATCCCTCCAGGGCCTCAGGCTCCAAACTGCGGCGGCAGCCTGTCACTTTCTTAACACCCCTCATCCAGTCCATCTGCAACTCCTGTTGGCTGCATCGCATCACAAAATGTCCAGAACCTGACCCATCCTCCCCTCCTCCACTGCAACCACCCTGGCCTGAGCCCCACCGTCTCCACCGGCCTGTCTGCAGCGGCCACTTCACAGGTCTCCTGGCCTCTTCGCGGATCCCCTACAGTCTGTTCTCACATCACAGCCAGAGTGATCACGTTTAAGCAAGTCGGTTCACGGTCCTCTTCTGCTCAAAATGACTCCAGGCTCCCCACGTTACTTGGAGCAGAGGCCAAAGTTCTTAGGATGCTTGAAAGGCCCTTATGATCACGCCCCTGCCGCGGGCTGCTCTTCCCCTCCCTCACTGCATTTCAGCCACACTGGCCTCTTTACTCTTTCTTGAACCCGCCAGGCATGTCCCTGCCTCAGGGCCTTTGCACCCACTGCACTGGCTGTTCTCTTGACCTGGAACATTCTCCCTCCAGTTTTCCACATTGGCACTCAAGTCTTGGCTCAAATATCACCTTCTCTGGCCACCCTACTTGAAATTGCAATTAGCCCCTTGCCCTGTTTTCCTAGTGGCCCTTATCCTGTCATTTTTCCTTTTTCTACCCCACGATAGAATTCACTTACTGCATTTATTGCTTACTGGCTGTCTCTCTCCCAACAAAAACAAACAAAAAGGCTCTATGAAGGCAGGATTTTTGTCCGTTTTGTTCACAGCATATCCACAGTGCCTGGAACAGTGTCTGGCCATCAGTAGGCACTCAATAAGTATTTGTTGAATTAACAAAACTGCTTTGGGGCTTGTCCTCTGTGGCTCATTCACAGCAAATTTAAACCCCAAACTGCTGAAGAAAATAAGAAAGCAAAGAAGAAACAGAAGAAAACAACCTCAGGAGACCTAAGACTTGGGGTAGAGGCCAGCCCTCTCACTGATGTGCTGCGTGACCGTGGGCAGGTCCCACCCCTTTCTGTGCCTCAGTCTCCCCTTCTGCAGAACAAGGACTGGATTGGGTGTTCTCTAAGGGCCCTCAACTCTAACAATGGACAGCTCCCTCCTGCCACTTTCCAGTAGAAACTCAAACTAGAAACTCAAACTAGTTCTAATCACGCGGTCAGCCAGAGAAATCGGGTTTATTAAGACTTACTGTGTGCAGACAGTCACGTAGATGCGTCAGAACGTCAGACCTGGCCACGTCATCATCTGCTGGTACAGAAGATAAGCTTCGAGCCTAGAGAAGGTGGTCTGAACTCAGATCCCCACTGTGGGGCTTGTGAGACCTTGGGGGTCTCACTCAATCTCTCTAAGTCTTTGTGGCCCATCTACACATGGGCATCCTGATAGGACCCACTCCACGGGAATGTTGACATGGGGCAGGATTTGAACTAAAGCCTGCTTGATTCCACAGCCTGGCTCTGAATTAATGAGGCAAATTCTTTGCTTCAAAGCCAAAGCAAGCAAACAGAAATGAACACACAATATCCAACCTGCCTAACGCTCTATGTTCACGCCAGACCCCCATGCATGCACCCTCTGAGTGCTCCTTTTTGGGACCCATCTGCCACCCACCAATTGCCTTATTAAAGGTAGCGCCTGGTACCAACAGCCCAGGTGCAACCACAGCTCTGTGGCCACATGGGCGTCCCCCTGGCAGGCGTGGCCCACACCTGCACTGTCTGGTCTGACAGCCAGAGGCCCTGGCAAGAGGCAGGTATCCTGGAGCACGCAGAGAACGTCAACTTCCACCCCAGGAAGCTCATCTCCTCCCAGCTCTACTGCATGCTAGCTCTGGCACTCTGGGCAAGAGCTAGTCACTTTTACTCTCTGAGCCTCAATTTTCCTTCTGTAAAATGGATTGTAATAATAAGCCCATCTATATCTTGTAGCGAGATGTAGCTGTGATACAGTCTGGAAAGCACGTGTCATACAGACAGGCAGCTAATGAATGTCACACTCTGGAACTGGACACCTTTGGTTCCAATTCTGGCCCTACCACTCTCAAGCCGTGGAACCTCCGTTTTCTCCTCTGTAAAATGGGTACAATAATGGCACCAACCTCAGGGGGCTACTATGAGGGTGAAATAAGGGGATAATGGTACTACCTAGTCCACAAGTTTGTCTTAATGAGCTATTCCATGTGGTGCAGGAAAACATGCCTGGCGTAGAGAAAATACCAAGAATGTGAGCTGTCATGTGGGTGGCCCAGGTGGAGAGACTTGTCCCAAGCCTGGTTGGTCTTTGAACGTGTAGCCTGGCCTATGATCGCTTACCTAAAATCTCCCTGCTTTTCCCACCTTCTCCTTTCTGATACCCCTGTTTGACATAGGTGAGATTGGATAGATGAAGGTGTTCGGGGTCTCCAGGCAGAGATGGGGCTATGGGCACGTAGGACTGGGACCCAACCCCTCAGCCCCACTCTCCACCCTACGCTTTCTGAGCCATCCATCCTTCTCAGGAAACTGACAGAGCCACCCTGCCACTGGTACCAGCATGGACACCCACCTAGAGGTCCAAGGGGCAGCCCCAGGGCAGAGGAGATTTTGAGAGCCCCCACCCCTGACCTGAGTGGGGAGGGGTTGAGCCTCTGGGCCACAGACCGCAGGTGCTGACTCATGACCTCCGCTGGGCGGTATAAAGGAACCAGCCCAGGGGCTTCCTACAGCCAGAGGGACGAGCTAACCAGACAATGGCCCAGGGGACATTGATCCGTGTGACCCCAGAGCAGCCCACCCATGCCGTGTGTGTGCTGGGCACCTTGACTCAGCTTGACGTCTGCAGGTGAGAGGGGCACCTTCTGGGGATTGGGGGGCAGGTCAGGAGATGCTGGATGAGCCAGTTTTACTGACACAGAGCATGTGTTTGGGCCAGGCTCCAGGCTCCAGCCTCTGCAGCCACTGCCAGGGGAGCAGCTGGACAGAGAAGATCCCAGCAGCCGTGGGAAGTGCCAGTCTCATGGCTGTGGGTTTTTTGCCATGTACAAGTGCAAATTCCCCAGGACCACACCACAGATAAATTATTGTGGGGCAAACTAGGCCAGCCATCTTCCTGTCTTCATCGAGGCAACAGAAACTTACAGAGGGTCTGTGATTTGCTCAAGGTCACACAGCAAGTGTGCCCTGGAAGTAAGTTTAGCCCCTGGGCCTCCTGGTTCACAGCACAGCTTGTTACCCCACATCTCTTAGCTAAGCCTCTCTGTGGGTGTGTAATAGTGTGGGTGGGGACGGTGAAACGGAGCTCTCTGGCGTGGCAGAGACTGAGGTAGGAAGCCTGGACCTGCTGCTGGCTAGCTGAGAGGCCTTGGGCAACTGAGCCTCAGTGTCCTCATCTGTGAAATGGGGATAATACTCACATCATGGGCTGGTTATAGGAATTCAATGTGAAAAAATGTGCAAACGTTGGTTGAGTACTTAGCACAGTGGTGGGTCCATCCCTGGTAGTTTGTATTCACTCATTTAACAAACGCTGTTTGCCGTATGCCCTGTGGCAGGGTCTGGGTTAAACGAGAATGGAGGAACGCGCTCAGGGAGCGTGCAGGGTCATTGTTGTTACTGTAGAGCAGGAATTAAAAGAAATTTAAAAATGTGTAAGCAGAAACTCAGCTCTGTGTTAAAACAAACAAACAAACAAAAAACAATTTTCCCTGAAAAAACAAAAAAAAGAGCTGGAGTCCCTTGAAAATTAACTGCCTGGTTTTTTTTTTTTTTGTGGCTAGTGAGCCTTGTTGCTCCTCCTTTCCCAGGCATCGTGAAGACCCGTTTCTCTAGCTGTGCAGCTGCAAGGCCACTAGACAGATACACTCAAGCCATAAAACATGTTTTTCCTTAAAAAGTAAAAACTAATATAATGCATGTCTCAATTAAATAACTGTCTTTGTTTCTTTCCCCCTGCACAGCTCTGCCCCCACCCTGTGAAATGCTTAAAATATAACTTAACTCTTTGTTCAGGGCTCGGTCTTTTTCAATGTGAATCCGACTTAGCCAGTGCACCTAAATAATAAATCCTCCTCAACCCCTCGGTCTCTCTGATTCCTGAATTATCCTGCAACAATTGCTGTTGTCAGGAATAGGAGTGGTTACCCCTGGCTTCCCTATCCCAGGCTGGGCATCGGTGGCCCTAGAATGGTGCCCAGAGGAGTGTCAGGGACATTTCTCTGAAAGCGTCACTTGCTGCCTGAGCCCCAGCTGCCAGATAACAGCAGTAAATGTCGGATGGTTTCCCAGGGCCACATGGGGGAGGCAGGAGACCAAGAAGTTGGGGAGAAGAGGAAAAAGAAAATCACCTGACATCGTTTGAGGCACCCCCAACTCCTCTGAGGATGAGTGTGGAGGAAATGACAGGGCCTCTCCCAGCATGTGCAGGCTAACCCTCTACCCAGCGTCCAGGAGCAGTGATCAAGATCACAGGTGCTTCCTCTGGCCCTGGAGAGGTGGGTGGACAGCTGGTCAGGGTTGGGCAGAGAGGAAGGCACTGCTCATTTCTCTCAGAAATGATGAGGACTCTGGAGTTCACAGGTGCCTGGAAATCCTTCTTTTCTCCTCCTTCAGCCACACATTGAGCCCTGTCACTCTATCCCCTGAACATCTCACATAACAATGGCTAATATTTACATCACACTTCCTACATTCAACTCATTCAATGGCCTTGGGAGGCAGTTAATGTTGTTATTCTCATTTTATAGAAGAGGAAACGGAGGCTCCAAGAAGTTAAGGAACCCACCTCAAGCCACACAGCTAGTAAGTAGGGGAGACAGGACTCAACCCAGGCAGCATGACTCGAGGACCCTCCTCTCTCCCCGTGGGTCCCCAGTCCAGCCCTTCCTGTCGCTTCTTATCTGTTCCTAACATAGCCCCAGACAGTGCCTCCCTCTCATCTGAGCAGCCATCAGCCTCTTCCTGAACCACACAGGTGGGGCGGCCACTCCCCGCTCGCCTCCACCCACGTATGCATACCTCCATACCTTTGCTCAAGCTCTTCTTTCTGTCCCCAAAGTCAGGAACCCGGGAGGCAGAGGTTGCAGTGAGCCAAGATTGGGCTACTGCACTCCAGCCTGGGCGACAGAGTGAGACTCTGTCTCAAAAACAAGAGGCACAAACACCTACCCGAGGGTCACATAAATTAAAGGTGGCAAGCCGGGTGCGGTGGCGCATGCCTGTAATCACAGCACTTTGAGAGGCCAAGATGGGCAGATCACTTGAGGCCAGAATTTCGAGACCAGCCTGGCCAACATGGGGAAACCCTGTCTCTACTAAAAATACAAAAATATTAGGAACCATGCCATGATGCACATGACAGAATAAATAAAGCATTATGATGGCCAGGCACAGTGGCTCACGCCTGTAATCCCAGCACTTTCGGAGGCAGAGGCAGGCAGATCACAAGGTCAGGAGATCAAGACTATCCTGGCCAACATGGTGAAACCGTGTCTCGACTAAAAATACAAAAATTAGCCGGGCATGGTGGTGCGCAGCTGTAGTCCCAGCTACTTGGGAGGCTGAGACAGGAGAATTGCTTGAACCCAGGAGGCAGAGGCTGCAGTGAGCTGAGATCATGCCACTGAACTCCAGCCTGGGCAATGGAGACTCTGTCTCAAAAAAAAAAAAAAAATTAGATGGGAGTAGTGGCACATGCCTGTAATCCCGGCTACTTAGGAGACTGAGGCACAAGAGTCGCTTGAACCTGGGAGGTGGAGGTTGCAGTGAGGGAAGATTGCATCACTGCACTCCAGCAAGGGCAACAGAGTGAGACTCTGTCTCAAAAAAAAAAAAAAAAAAAAAAAAAGTTAAAGGTGGCAAAGCTAGGACTGTCTGACCCTAAACCCACCCTGCTTCCCAGCACACCCTGCCTCCAAGTGCTGTGGAGTGGACCCCCCGGGCACTGCTCCCTGTGGACAGAGGTCATTCAGCTTCCAAAGGATTTGGTAAAGGCCTAGAAGGAGTGGGGGTCCAAGAGGTGCCAACTGCAAGGAGCAGTGGGCATTCAGAAGCTGCCATCCATGGTCTCTCTTCTTCCTCCCAGGGTCTCCTTCTGAATAGGAGACCACTTGATATGACAGTAGGGAGCCTGGGCAAGTCTGTTTGTAGCTCTGAGCCTTGGTTTACCCATCTGTAAAATGGGAAAATGAACACCCCTTGCTGGGTTATGGCAAAGATTAAATTATATAATGCACACCAAGTGTCTGGCAGAGGGTCCCCTTTCCAATGCAAATCAAAGAAAATAACTAAGGTAAATGTCAATCCTTTTCAGAGGTTTATTTCCAAGGTTGGAAAAGAATACAGAAACAGAAAAAATCTGTGGTCTGTGCTTTTTCGTAAATGGCTCTGAGGACTTCAATATTTAAAGGGAAAAGAGTGGGTATTGGGCTGGGTATGGTGGCTCATGCCTGTAATCCCAGTACTTTGGGAGGCCGAGGAGGGCGGATCACCTGAAGTCAAGAGTTTGAGACCAACCTAGACAACATGGTGAAACCGCATCTCTACTAAAAATACAAAAAATAGCCGGGCGTGGTGGCGGGCCCCTGTAATCCCAGCCACTTGGGAGGCTGAAGCAAGAGAATCACTTGAACCCGGGGAGGCAGAGGTTACAGTGAGCTGAGATCGCGCCATTGTACTCCAACCTGGGCAACAAGAGCGAAGCTCCGTCTCAAAAAAAAAAACAAAAAACAAAAAACAAAGAGTGGGTATTGGGGGGAAAAGGAAGAAAGAGAAAAAAGATGGGTAGGTAAGAGGCAAGTGGTTACATTCTTTTGAGTCTTTCATTGGCTTTCACTGAATACATTCTCCGTGTGAGGCGGGGAGAGGACTAGTCACTTATGCCTTGAGCTCAGTGAATCTATATTGTCACATAGGATAAACACAGCAAAGGAAGAAATCAAATCTGCATTTGTTGCAGGTGAGCAGAGGTATGACTTTGATTTCTGTCCTTTGTTCCATGCCTGTGAAGATAAGCTATTCACCGACATTGTCAGGGTAAATTCAACAGAACTGGTTCAGGGGAAAGATCTCAGGGCTCACAAGGAATTTCTTTGTGGGCAAATTGTGAGGGAGGTATGTAGCCTTTTTTTTTTTTTTCCCCTTAATCTTTGTAGCTATCTCATTTAGAAACAAAATGGGACCGAGC
>NC_045434.1:205373716-205377770 GCF_002776525.5 Piliocolobus tephrosceles | reverse complement strand
GATCCCACTGACTGTGGCCTAGCAAGTAGACAGGAACTAGGGAGTGAATGGGAAGCAGGGAAACCAGACAGAAGGCTGACACCATGGTCCAGGCAGAGGCAGTGATGGCCGTGGCATTTTCCTGGATTTCCACTGTCTACAGGGCAGGTCTGAACACCTCAGTGTGTCCCCTCAGGAGCTCCTCTTCTTCTGGTGGCAGCTCTTTGGCTCTGCTTTGGGAAACTCCCCACCACCATTTTGCTTGGATGTGTCAACCCAGATGCTCCACCCTCTTCTGGCCAATTGGAAGTGTTCTCCTAGGATTTCTGAACCTTGGGCACAGGGGATTGGTGTTTTCTCATTTCTTCCTGAAGAGACCTCCACCCACTCAAAGCTCCTGCCCCCCAGATGCCCCAGGACCCGGCCTTTCCACGGTCTGGTTCTTCGGGTCTTTCCTTGATCCCTTCTGCTTGCCAGAGTCAGTTCTGTGGCTTATGATCAGCTCTCTCCTTCTAGTGCCTCTTCTGCCCCTTCTCCAGCTGCTGGGCCCCTACTCCCTTTCCAAGATCTACCTCAAAGCGCACTCCTTCACAAACCACCCTGCCAGGCAGAGTGTCTCCATTGCTGGGCCCCCATAGGATGCTCTTCTGTAGCACCAGTCATTCAAGCTTTTTGCTTTCCCTACATTCCCATCGGATGGGGCCACTCCTTACAGGCTAGGAGCCCACCTTTGTCTCCCCAGTGCCCTATCCTGAGCTGGCACATAGCAGGGGTCCAGTGGGTGTTTGTTGAATGACTAAGAGAAGTCCTTAGTGATCTGCTCTCCCATAGGTTCAGATTTCATACCATGGACCCAAGACTCCACCAGTCAAAGCTCTACTCTATCTCACCGGGGTGGGTAAGTGACAACCAGGATCCTAGATTGCCATCTCATCCCCTTCCCACCTCCTAATCCCTGCAGGATGTCTCTGTAGGAGAAACTATACCTGGAGTTTATTTTACACTGAGCAGAGGAAAAGCATGGTTTCCAGCTAGTCAGACATCTGGGAGTTCAGAAATATTCCATCCCTAGTCAGTGAATCACAACGAAATACAATGTGGGAGTGGTGGTGTGGGGAACTTTAATTACATCTTAACATTTCACTTCTCAAGTTAGGAAATAGGTACATGGATTTTCAATATATGCATCTCCATTTCTTTTTTTTTGAGACAGAGTCTTACTCTGTCACCCAGGCTGGAGTGCAGTGGTGCAATCTCGGCTCACTGCAACTTGCACCTCCGGGGTTCAAGCGATCCTCCCGCCTCAACGTCCCTAGTAGCTGGGAGTACAGGTGCACACCACCATGCCCGACTAATTTTTGTATTTTCAGTAGTAACGGAGTTTCACCATGTTGGCCAGGCTGGTCTCAAACTCCTGACCTCAGGTGATCCGTCCTCCTTGCTCTCCCAAAGTGCTGAGATTACAGGCGTGAACCACTGAGCCCAGCCCTCTATTCCTTTTTGATACCTCAAATATCTGTAACAAAAAGTAGATGATGACACTGTCTTATACAATAATATAGACAGTGTTCCTCAAATTCCATTCTTTATATCTCATCTTCACCATTTCTGCCATATCAATGATCCACCTATACTCATATTTATGTAATGTTCTTTAGATAAAATCCATTCTTTAACTTGACCTCATTTTGAACAATAATATCATGATTAGTATCATTATGAGTATTAAATATATAAGTAGCAGCCAGACATGGTGGCTCACACCTGCAATCCCAGCACTTTGGAAGGCGGAGGCGGGAGGATCGCTTGAGCCCAGGAGTTTGAGACCAGCCTGGGCAACATAGTGAGATCCTGTCTCTACAAAAAATTTTAGAAAATTAGCTGAGCATGGTGGCATGTGCCTGTAGTACCAGCTACCAGCAATGTGTGAGGATTGCTTGAGCCCAGAAGGTCAAGACCTTGAGCCATGATTGTGCCACTGCACTCCAGCCTGGGTGACAAGAGTGAGACCCAGTTTCAAAAACTAATATATATATATATATATATACACACACACACATATATGTATAATATGTAGCATATAGAATCTTCAGGTTTCATTTCGTTAATGCATGTCATTCATTAAAACATATTTAAATAATACTAATACAGCATTTACTCAATTGCCAGGCATTGTGCTAAGACTTTACATTTAATCCTTACAGCAGTCCAGTGAAATTGGTATTATTACTATCCCATTTTACAGATGAGGAAACTGAGGCACAGAGTTAAACAGACTTGTCCAAGGTCACCCAATTAGTTAGTAAAGGTGTCGGGAAGTCCAGACCACAAAAGGACAGTGCTTCCCTGGCCCTAAGACGTGGCTAGGAATATGTTTAGAAGGTCATCTGGGTCGGTCTCACGTGGGACAAGGGTCACCATATCATGCTGTGGGGCACACAGATCTATTTTATTGGAATGACCTTGCGGTCATATATTCGGATGAAGGAGGAAGGATTTACAAACAAATGTTTGCTTTCTCAGCCAAGCCATTTGGACAGAGTGGGGGCATGTTCAGGGTTACAATTTGTCCCCAGATAGAGTTACAACACATGCCATGAAGAGCCGGTGGGGCTGGTGTCACCACTGGGTGCCCCACCCAAGGTCACTGAGGGCTGGGGCCACAGTCTTTTGAGAGCCTGGCAGGGTGTGCCTGCAGAGGCTTCACATCGAACCTCTCTTTGCGGTGGCTGGGAATTCCTTCCAAAATCCCTGGGGGTGGCCAGACGCGCAGGGTCTGGTGGACATCACAGTTGTGGCCCCGCTGAAGGGGAACAGTGGTCTGAGGCCCCAACTCTGCTGTCCAAACTGTAGCCAGACTTCCTGGGGGCCATGCAGGAGGGATGCCTTGAACCTGTGTCTCCTCTGAAGGACAGGAAGAGGGGCTCCCGCTATGGGTGCACACAGTCCCCTGGGGAAAGGACCTGCCCACTGAGGGCCAGGCTGGGTGCCCCAACCCCGGACCCTCACCAACCCTCTCCTCTTACTTGGTGGAATTTCAGAAATCTCCCTCTGCGCAGACATCACCCGCACCGGCAAAGTCAAGCCAAGCAGAGCTGTGGAAGACAAGGTACCGCTCACCCAAACGCTCCTTTGCTAGTTCTGCTGGATTCTCCCCGGGCGCCCCCTTGTGGTGATGGGGTAAATGCTGGTCTCTCTCACGCATCCCTTGTTAACTGTTAAAATAAAAAAGGGGGAGGGAAGAAAATTAGCATCCCCATTAATATTTTGGTTTATGTATTTCCCATCTATTTTACAAAATCTGATTTTCACCAATTGTGGGTTCAGAAAATGTGTTATCCTACAAACTAGAAACGCTACTGAGTCACCCAGTTAACACACAGCAGAGAGGAAATTCGTGGGCAGGTCTCGATTCTGGCTCAAAAACTCCCTATTCCATGTTCTATGACTGATGGGAGAGATTTCTGCAGAGCTGCCTACATGGGGCAATAACAGAGAAAGGAAGAAATGGCAGGGGGAGAGGCGGGAAGGAGCCAGGTGGGGAGAGGGAGGGTGTGTTGTGGAAAGACAAGATGGTGGTATGTGCAGAAGGGACAGGAGAATGCTGTCTTAAACCAGAGTCTTCAGGTAAACCTGAAACCCCAGAGCTGCCTGCACCATTTGATGCTGGTGTGCACTGCGGGCTGTGACCTGTAAAAAGATGAAGATCCTTTGTGGGGTCAGCAAGAGTGGGAAGAAAAATTACAACTCTGGGAGTAGAACCTGTCCCTGTATCCGTCCCGAAATGCAGTCATTTCCCGCGGGCAAACGCTCTCCCGCGAAGGGAGGCGCCATCGCTATTAGATCCCTATAGGGTGGGGCTGCTTAATGGGCTTTAATCTTTGGACAGATATTAACTGGCTTCTAAGAATAGTACCACACTTTGCTGAATGAGTAATTAAGAGTTCACATAATAGTAACTATTTAGATTACAATCTTGACATACATATTTAGCTGCATTTGGTTTGTCAAGCTCAACATTTTATTTATTTATTTATTTATTTATTTATTTATTTATTTATTTATTTATTTATTT
>NC_045434.1:205333754-205373706 GCF_002776525.5 Piliocolobus tephrosceles | reverse complement strand
TTTATTTATTTATTTATTTATTTATTTATTTATTTATTTATTTATTTTTGACGTGGAGTCACGCTCTGTCTCCCAGGCTGGACGGCAGTGGCACAATCTTGGTTCACTGCAACTTCCGCCTCCCGGATTCAAGCGATTCTCCTACCTCAGCTTCCCAAGTAGCTGAGATTATAAGTGCGTGCCTCCACGCCCAGCTAATTTTCGTATTTTTAGTAGAGACAGGGTTTCGCCATGTTGGCCAGGCTGGTCTTGAACTCCTGACCTTAGGTGATCTGCCTGCCTTGGCCTCCCAAAGTGCTGGGATTACAGGTGTGAGCCACCCCGCCTGGCTAACATGTCTTGAAAGCTATTAAAATTCATGTGACTGTCTTGGCCTCCTTTTTTTAAATGGATGAATTGTGTTTTGGGTGAATTTAGTTGTGACTTTTGTAGTAAAAGGCAAAAATCCACTCTTGAGATCAAAGAATTAATTGATATGGGAGCAAGATGTGTAAACTGCACTGGGCTAAAGAGGTGATGGGGGCCTGGCGCGGTGGCTCACGCCTGTAATCCCAGCACTTTGGGAGGCCGAGGTGGGTGGATCATGAGGTCAAGAGATTGAGACCATCCTGGCCAACATGGTGAAACCCTGTCTTTACTAAAAATACAAAAATTAGCTGGGCATGGTGGCGTGCGCCTGTAGTCCCGGCTACTCAGGAGGCTGAGGCAAGAGACTCGCTTGAACCCGGGAGGTGAAGGTTGCAGTGAGCTGAGATCATACCACTGCACTCCAGCTTGGTGAGGGAGCGAGACTCCATCTCAAAAAAAAAAAAAAGAGGTGGTGAGAAGTTGCTATGGCTCTTGCGAGAGTTGGAGGGCTCTACGCTAGTTTCTAAGCATGACTATTCTCTGCTGGTGTCCAGAGGACCTGGACCTGGGGCCCTTGTGGACAGGGTGCCATCCTGCTGGTGAACTGTGACAGAGACGATCCTGAATCTTCTGCCATGGACTGTGAGGATGACGAAGTGCTTGACAGCAAAGGTAAAGAGCATTTGCTAGCTAAGGCTTTTTACAAAGCTCTTTTGCCCACGTGGCCTGAACCTGGTGATGGCCCTCTGAAATAAGGGTTATTGAAAGCATGTTCTTGTTGGCACATCCGTTTTATGGGTGAAGCAATAGGCAAAGGCCCTTGCGGGGGGCAAGTGACCTCTCCAAGCTCACACAGCGGTCAGGGAAGAGCTGAGGCCAGTGCTGTCTCCTGATGCCTCCTACGGGCCCCAGTTTCCATGCCTCACCCCGCTGCCCAACTTAAACCCTCTTAGGTCAAACCTGGAGCCTGAAATCATTCGAAAGGAAAGCTTCTCATTCCCAGACTCACATCAGAGCAGCCCCGAGACCTCTGCCATAGGCCGGGCACCACCCTGAGTGCTTTGGAATGATTAACTCATTTGATCTTCCCACACAAAGCTTTATAGATGGGAAAACCAAGGCACTGGGGAACTTAAGCAATTTGCCCAAGGTCACAGCACTGATACGTAGCAGACTCGGGGTTTGAACACCAGACGTCCCAACACCGGAGTGGGTTTAGGGGCATGAGGATGGTGGGGGATGCAGGACCTCTGCAGGCAAACCTCTGGGCTGCTGAGGGTGGATCTGGGGTTGAAGTGAGGATACCGTATCCACCTGCACTAGAGGAAGGTGCTGAGGGGCTGGGCTGGCAGGCCTTCCTGGGAAACTCTTAGGATAACATAGAAATGGATGTAATTTCAAGTTGCATATAGTTGGCCTGGCCCGATGCCAGGGGACAGTCTCTGTACAGTACCTGGCATGCAGTAATAATCACAACAGCTACCCTTTGTGGGCACTCCTGGGGTGCCAGGAGCTGGTATAAGCACTGTGTATCACCTCACTTTATCTTCACAACAGCTCTGTGCTGGGTACAACTCTTGCCCCTGTCTTAGTGATAAGGAAACAGAGGCAGAGAGAGCTGAAATCACTTTCCTACGCCCACACAGATCCCAGATTCAAACCAAATTGACCCCAAAGCCTTTAAGCCCTTGGCTTCAGCTTCGGAAGGCATCTCTTGACTCTCCCCCGCCTCTACCCCTTCTTGGCTATTGTTCAAGCTGGTTCACAAACTTCACTTCTCGCTCAGGACCAGCACAGAAACCTTTCACTCGTTCATTGCACAAATCTCAGCTGAGCTCCTGCCACGTGCTGGTCACCGTTCTAGGGAGTTCTCGGCTTTCTAGGTTCAAGATTCAGGGAACATTGCAAGGAACAAAATATTAATAAATGTAGTCTCCGCTTTGCTGAGGTTACATCCTCAGCTCATCCTAGTGGGAGGAGACCAAAACCTTAATGAGTTCTCATTCCAAAATGAAAACCATCATTAAAATACTCAGAATAGCATAAAGAAAAGAAAACCAGGCAACATGGTAAACGGAGGTCTCCGGGGAGCGGTGGGGTGCGAGGCTCCACCAGGAGGTGGCTGTGGGAAACCAGCAGTGGTCTCAGGGGCCTGTGACTCAGGCAATGCCCTTCTCACCCCAGACCTGAAGGACATGTCACTGATGACCCTGAGCACGAAGACCCCCCAGGACTTCTTCACTAAGCATACACTGGTGCTCCACGTGGCCAGGTCTGAGATGGACAAAGTGAGGGTGTTTCAGGCCACACGTAAGTCATCCCCATCTGTGTTCCCTCCCTGCCCTGGCCAATGGGGCACAATTCCGTCACACAGCTGTGTGGCAGATAAATCCTGAGCACCTACTATGTGCCGAGTTCTAAGAACAGCAGACACAGCAGTAGGCAAGACAGACAACGTCTCATCTATTGCCTTCTAGATGGAGGACACGGACAAAATGACTCGTTATTGCTCCCTGCTTCTCTCTATCTCTCTCTCACACCCACACACACACACATGCACACACACACCACTCCTGGTTATAGACTTTGAGTGCAAGCTGATGGCACGTGGCATGTGATCATTTGTTCTGCAACATCCTGCTAATCAGAGACGTCAGGAACTTCTCGGTGGCCCACGAGCACCTGTAACTAAGTAGGTGCCAGGCTTGGTCCTAGGCATGAGGCACAGAGCCATGACTGTGACCAAGTCCCTGCCTTCACGTTGCTTTCATCTTAGTGGCTGGGAGAACTATAGGTAAAATAATTACATAAAACATCTAGTGTGTCCAACGCTGTGACATGCTATGTAGAAGAATGCAGCAGGGAAGGAGACGTGGAGTGAGGAGTGGAAGTGGGGGTGTGTGGAGAGAGGGTGGTCAGGGAAGGTGTCCCCCATGAGGTGCCATTTGAGCAGAGGGAAGTACAGAAACAGCCAGGCAGACACCTAGGGGAAGGGTGTTCCAGGCAGAGGGAACAGCAAGTGTGTGGACCCTGCGTGAGGTGAGATCGTGCCTGTGGTTTGGAGGAATGCAGGGAGGCCAGCGCAGCTGGGGTGGAATGTGCAAGGGTTAAAGTGGTGGATGAGGGGGGAAGAGACAGGGCAGAGGGAAAGGGTGAGGTCAGGTAGGCGTATATTGACTTTGGCTTCTGGATGGAAGGAGATGGAGAAGGCCATGGGAGGGGTTTTTTTTGCAGGGCCTGACAATCATTCTGATCCTGATCATTCTGTCTAATCTATTCCATGCTTTTTTTTTTTTTTTTTTATTTTTTTTTTTTTAGAGAGTCTCACTCTGTTGTCCAGGCTAGAATGCAGTGGTGCTATCTCAGCTCACTGCAGCCTCCACCTCCTGGGTTCCAGCGATTCTCCTGCCTCAGCCTCCCCAGTAGCTGAGGTTACAAGCATGTGCCACCACATCCAGCTAATTTTTGTATTTTTAGTAGAGACGGGATTTCACCAGGCTGGCCAGACTGGTCTTGAACTCCTGACCTCAAATGATCCACTTGCCTCAGCCTCTCCAAGCACTAGGATTATAGGCACCACACCCAGCCTCTGTTTCTTTTTCTTTTTTCTTTTTTCTTTTTTTTTCTTTCTTTTTGAGACAGAGTCTCTCTCTGTCACCAGGCTGGAATGCAGTGGTGCGATCTCAACTCACTGCAACCTCCACCTCCCAGGTTCAAGCAATTCTGCCTCAGCCTCCCGAGTAGCTGGGATTACAGGCTTGCATCACCACTTCCAGCTAATTTTTGTGTTTTTAGTAGAGACAGGGTTTCACCATGTTGGCCAGGCTGGTCTCCATCTCCTGACCTTGTGATCTTCCTGCCTCGGCCTCCCAAAGTACTGGGATTATAGGCGTGAACCACCGCACCCAGCCTGTTTCATTCTTAAAGTGATTAAACTGACATTGATATGCTGACAGGTTGACTTATTGCCTCCACCCAGGCATCACCTCCTCCAGAAAGTCCTCAGGGATTTCCTCTATCACAGCTGTCTGCTATTTTTATGATCTCTGCTCCTCCCTACTCACCCATAAGAACCGTGCACTCTCTGGGGGTAAGGATAGGAGGACAGTGACTCTGTCTCCCTGGTCCCCTGCTGTGTCCCTGTCCCCTGCTGACATCTGGCTAGAGCAGATGCTCAGGAATTAGTGAAGGAATGGTGTATACTGGACTTCCTGTAAAGTTTGGAATGGCTCAGGCATCCCTGACACACCCTTCCGGGACTTCAGCCAGGGAGCAGTGTCCCAACTGAGACTTTGGTCCTTTTCTCCTAAGGGGACTGACCAGATTTGGCTGCAAGGGGTTCTCTGATGGTGGCACGTGGTGACCCTGGGAAAGGCTTCTGGGGAGCACTGGGGAGAGGAGGAAAGGTCTTCGGAAGTGGGGACGCAGACCCGAGTCTCCCCTGCCTCTCTCCTAGGGGGCAGACTGTCTTCCAGGTGCAGGGTAGTCCTGGGTCCCAAGCAGCCCTCTCACTACCTGATGGTCCCAGGCGGAAAACACAACATGGACTTCTACGTGGAGGCCCTCGCTTTCCCGGACACCAACTTCCCAGGGCTCATTACCCTCACCGTCTCCATGTTGGACACATCCAGCCTGGTAGGCCGAGAAGGCAGCCCTGCATCGGGGGCCTGGCCTTCCGGGCAGTGGTGTGGCTGGGGAAGGGGGTACAGAGCGCAGCTGGGCAGGGGGACTCCAAACAACTACCAGAAGTGGTAGGTGCTGGGCCCTGGTGGCGGTGACAGCCCCTGCCTCCCCACCCCCCACCCCCTGCAGGAGCTCCCCGAGGCTGTGGTGTTCCAAGACAGCGTGGTCTTCCGCGTGGCGCCCTGGATCATGACCCCTAACACCCAGCCCCCGCAGGAGGTGTACGTGTGCAGGTGAGGGGCCCGGGGGTGCTGGGGTGGGCCCAGACACCTTGGGAGGAGCCCTGGGCCAGCAACAAAGAGGCTGAGTTCCATCCGCAGCACTCACCGTGTGATGGGAAAACAGTCACCCCTCCCTGCCCACTGAGAGCTTGCCGCTTCTTGGGGGCTCTAAAAAGGCGGGGAGGTTCCTCACTGTTGTTGTCACTGCCTTAGTCCTGCCTTGATGCAGCTGAGGCTACGTTAGCTCCCAGGGGCCTGTAGAGTGTGGTCCGTGGACCTTGTGCACCAGAAACTCCTGGAAACTCATTTAAAGTGCACCTTTCTGGACTGGGCACAGTGGCTCACGCCTGTAACTCCAGCAATTTGGGAGGCCAAGGCAGGTGGATCACTTGAGGTCAGAAGTTTGAGACCAGCCCAGCCAACATAGTGAAACCCTGTCTCTACTAAAAAATACAATTGGTCAGGCGTGGTGGCACATGCCTGTAATCCCAGCTACTCAGCAGGCCAAGGCACGAGAATTGCTGGAACCCTGGAAGTGGAGGTTGCGGTGAGCTGAAATTGCGCCACTGCACTCCAGCCTGGGCAACAGAGTGAGACTCCATCTCAAAAATGAAATAACCAGCCTGGCCAACATGGTGAAACCTCGTCTCTACTAAAAATACAAAAAAATTAGCCAGGTGTGGTGGCAGGCGCCTGTAATCCCAGCTACTTAGGAGGCTGAAGCAGGAGAATCACTTGAACCCAGGAGGCCGAAGTTGCAGTGAGCCAAGATCACACCATTGCACTCTAGCCTGGGTGACAGAGCAAGACTCTGTCTCGAGAAAAATTAAAATAATAAAAATAAAAAATTAAATTAAATTAAATTAAAATTAAATTAAATGCACCTTTCTGGCTGCCTGTGAGCTGCTGGGTCTTATCCCTGGGGAAGGGCCAATCTGCGTTTTGGGGAGGTCCAGGCAATCTTCCTGCAGTCTGAGAGCTCCTGACAAGTGTGCTGGGGTCTCAGAAGACCCTCTCCTCCCCTCTTCTGATTGCTTCAGGGGCAGAAGAGTAAGAGGGTAACCTGGTGGACAGGACGCAGGCCGGAATCCAGTGAGGACTGTATTCCAGTCCCAGCACTGTTCCAGGTGGTGTGACCTTGAACAGTGAACTCATTTTCTGTCTTCTCCCAGATTGACATGGTTTGACTCTGTGTCCCCACCCAAATCTCATTTTGAATTGTACTCCCATAATTCCCACGTGTTCTGGGAGGGACCTGGTGGGAGATAATTTGAATCATGGAGGTGGTTCCACCCATACTGTTCTCATGGTAGTAAATAAGTCTCATGAGATCTGATGGTTTTATCAGGGGTTTCCGCTTTTGCATCTTCCTCATTTTCTCTTGCCGCCACCATGTAAAAAGTGCCTTTCGCCTCCTGCCATGGTGTCTCCAGCCACGTGGGAGTGTAAGTCCAATTAAACCTCTTTTCCTTCCTAGTTTCAGGTATGTTTTTATCAGCAGTGTGAAAATGGACTAATACAGTAAATTGCTACCAGTAGAGGGGGGCCTTGCTGAAAAGATACCCAAAATGTGGAAGCAACTTTGGAACTGGGTAACAGACAGAGGTTGGAACAGTTTGGAGGGCTCAGAAGAAGACAGGAAAATGTGGGAAAGTTTGGAACTTTCTAAAGACTTGTTGAAGGGCTTTGACAAAAATACTGATAATGATATGAACAATGAAATCCAGACTGAGATGGTCTCAGATGGAGATGAGGAACTTGTTGGAAACTGGAGCAAAAGTGACTCTTGTTATGTTTTGCAAAGAGACTGGTGGCATTTTATTCCTGCCCTAGAGATTTGTGGAACTTTGAACTTGAGAGAGATGATTTAGGGTATCTGGCAGAAGAAATTTCTAAGCAGCAAGCCATTCAAGATGTGACTTGGGTGCTGTTAAAGGCATCCAGTTTTAAAAGGGAAGCAGAGCATAAAAGTTCAGAAAAATTGCAGCCTGACAATGCAATAGAAAAGAATTGTTAAGCCCCAAGGCAATGGGGAAAATGTCTCCAGGGCATGTCAGAGGTCTTCACAGCAGCCCCTCCCATCACAGGCCCAGAGGCCTAGGAGAAAATGGTTTTGTGGGCCAGGCCCAGGGTCCCCATGCTATGTGCAGCCTAGGGACTTGGTGCTCTGCATCCCAGCTGCTCTAGCCATGACTAAAAGGGGCCAACATAGAGCTCAGGCTGTGGCTTCAGAGGGTGCAAGCCCCAAGCCTTGGCAGCTTCCACATGGTGTTGAGCCTGCAAGTGCACAGAAGTCAAGAATTGGGGTTTGGGACCCTCTGCCTTGATTTCCGAAGATGTATGGAAATGCCTGGATGCCCTGGCAGAAGTTTGCTGCAGGGGTGGAGTTCTCATGGAGAACCTCTGCTATGGCATTGCAGAAGGGAAATGTTGGGTTGGAGTCCCCACACAGAGTCCCTGCTGGGATACCACGTAATGGAGCTGTGAGAAGAGGGCCACTATCCTCAAGACCCCAGAAGGGTAGATCCACTGACAGCTTGCACCATGTGGCTAGAAAAGTCACAGACACTCAACACTAGCCTGTGAAACCAGCCTCCCAGGAGGGAGGTTATACCCTGCAAAGCCACAGGAGCAGAGCTGTCCAAGACCATGAGAACCCACCTCTTGTGTCAGCATGACCTGGATGTGAGACCTGGAGTCAAAGATCATTTTAGAGCTTTAAAATTTGACTGCCCTGCTGGATTTTGGACTTGCATTGGCCCTGTAATCTACTTGTTTTGACCAATTTCTCCCATTTGGAATGGCTGTATTTACCCAATACCTGTACCCCCATTGTATCTAGGAAGTAACTAGCTTGCTTTTGATTTTATAGCTCATAGATGGAAGGGACTTGCTCTGTCTCAGATGAGACTTTGGATTGTGAACTTTTGGGTTAATGCTGAAATGAGTTAAGACTCTGGGGGACTGTTGGGAAGGCATGATTGGTTTTGAAATGTGAGGACATGATATTTGGAGGGGGCAGGGGCAGGATGATATGGTTTGGCTCTGTGTCCCCACCCAAATCTCATCTTGAAATGTACTCCCATAATTCCCACGTGTTGTGGGAGGGACCTAGTGGGAGATAATTTGAATCATGGAGGCAGTTTCTCCCATACTGTTCTCATGAAAGTGAATAAGTGTCATGAGATCTGATGGTTTTATCAGGGGTTTCTGCTTTTGCTTCTTCCTCATTTGCTCTTGCCACCACCTTGTAAGAAGTGCCTTTCACTTCCCGCCATGGCCTCCCCAGCCATGTGGAACTGTAAGTCTAGTTAGGCCTCTTTTTCTTCCCAGTCTCAGGTATGTCTTTATCAGCAGTGTGAAAACGGACTAATACATGGGTGGAAGGGGTACCCACTAGTTCCTGCCTCATAGCTTGTTAGACGGATTTTGTGAGCTAATGCCTGCTAAGAACAGATGGACTGGATGTGCCAGGAGCCTCTGTTCAGGCCACAGGTGACCCCTGAGCACCTGTGTGTCCCTCCCCATCCTTCCAGGCCGAGCTTCAAAATCCAGAGCACTAAGGAGCTGTTTTTCTGCTCTCTCTAGTATTTTTGAAAATGAGGACTTCCTGAAGTCAGTGACTACTCTGGCCATGAAAGCCAAGTGTAAGCTGACCATCTGCCCTGAGGAGGAGAACATGGATGACCAGTGGATGCAGGTATGTGCCCTGTGGGGCAGGCAGGGTGAATGTCCCTAAGGGCCAAGAGACACTTGGGGTATCCCGGCTCCTGGGGTTCAGCCTGGTGCCTCACTGGCCACCCTTCCTTAGATGAACAGGGAGGTAGGAACCTGAGAGGTCTTGGGTTGGGAGGCTCGAGCAAGCGATTTGTCTGACATTTGCTGTGGGCCACTGCAGGCCACTGTGGTCACCAAGATGAAAGCCACCTTCCTGCTTTCATTTTAGTGTTCCTTGAAAACACTAGGGTGGCCTTGGGAAGTGACTTGAAGCTCAGGAGATTGATGCTCAACCAGCCCCTCAAGTGGTCCTCCCTCCTTGGGATGGACCTCCCTCCTCAAGCTGTCCATCTTGGGCTCAGCTACCAAACCAGGTCACTGTTAAGCCCCAAGGCAATGGGGAAAATGTCTCCAGGGCATGTCAGAGGTCTTCACGGCAACCCCTCCCGTCACAGGCCCAGAGGCATAGGAGAAAATGGTTTCGTGGGCCAGGCTCAGGGTCCCCATGCTACGTGCAGCCTAGGGACTTGGTGCCCTGCATCCCAGTTGCTCCAGCCGTGGCTAAAAGGGGCCGATGTAGAGCTCAGGCTGTGGCTTCAGAGGAAGCGCTCTAGCACTTTCCATGGCTCCCACCTCCTCCTGCTCAGTCTGTTTCCAGGGCCCTCTCAGCCTGCCTGGCTCCCTCCCCTGAGGCCAGCCTGCCACTGTGCCTGGAAACACCCGATTACCATTCTCTGTTTCCGTGCCACTCCCCCATCATGCCAGGAGTACCCCAAGGACTGAGACTAGGCCTCATCCAGTCCAGCACCCCAATGCCTGGCACTGGGCAGTGCCAGTGGGCATTTGGTGGGTGGCACTGACCCTCCCCAGCGCTGCCTTGCTTTGCCTTGGGACCCTGCCCTTCCATGCCGCACCCCTGTGGTGCTGCCTCTTGGACCCACCTCCCCATTCCCATCACCCATCTCCAATTCATACCCGTGAATCCCAGCACGAATTCCTCGTCCATAAATCTCCCCCATCACCCCCAGCAGGAATTCAACCCTCTTTCTTTGCACCCCCACACAACATCCCCTCTTCCTTTCTTGCCACTCCATCTTTTTTTTTTTTTTTTTTTTTTTTTTGATGCAGTTTCGCTCTCATTGCCCAGGCTAGAGTGCAATGGCGCAATCTCAGCTCACCACAACCTCCGCCTGGGTTCAAGTGATTTTCCTGCCTCAGCCTCCCGAGTAGCTGGGATTACGGGCATGCGCCACCACGCCTGGCTAATTTGGTATTTTAATGGAGATGACATTTCTCCTTGTTGGTCAGGCTGGTCTCGAACTCCTGACCTCAGGTGATCCACCCACCTCAGCCTCCCAGAGTGCTGGGCTTACAGGCGTGACTTACTGCACCTGGCCGCCATTCCATTTTTTTGATACCAGGTTGACTTGTGTGAAATTGCTGATAGGCGCCATTTTTGATTTGCAAGAGTGGAACTTTTGTCTGGTTCATCCTAATAGTAACTTATAGTAGTGATTATGTCCAACATCACATCTGCCTGCTAGAATACAAGCCTGCGGAGGTGGCATTTGCAGCAGATTCATTTCTAATACCTCCCCGTGCTCCTCCTGCCCGCTGCAGTGGCCCAGGCTGGGTCTTATCCGCCTTCCTTTGGGGAGGAGGCCGGGAGCCCTGGCACCAAGAGGCCTTCTCTGGCCCATCCTAGCTGCATCGGGAGCCCCTCCTCCGTGTCCCCACAGACCCCTCAACCCCTCACCCCCTCATTACCTCCTAACCCTGGCGCCCACTGCCTGGCTCCCGGTTTTCTCACCTGGAGGAGGGGTCTGAGTTTTGCTCACCAGGGGTCACCAGCACCAGCCCAGGCACCACCAGGAGTGGGAGGGAAGGGCGCTCCTGCAGGCTCATGGCCTCTCATGCACTGGGCAAATATGGGGCAATAAGCTCCGCTTTCTGAGCCCCTTCTCTGAGATCAAACATCTCATGGGAATGTGCCCCGACTGCAAGGGTAAGAGTGCACAGATGGTTTCATGCCCCCATCCTGGCATTGGGCACCAAGACCCAGGTCGCACGCACAACAGCCTCCTCTCCACTCACCCCCACAGGATGAAATGGAGATCGGCTACATCCAAGCCCCACACAAAACGCTGCCCGTGGTATTTGACTCTCCAAGGAACAGAGGCCTGAAGGAGTTTCCCGTCAAACGCGTGATGGTACCTGCCTGGGGTGGGGAGGGGGCACAGCTGCCGAAACCCTCTTGTCTTGAGACTCCCTCCTTTTAGCCTGGCTTCCCCGCCTGCGTCTGTGGCTGAGTAACCCAGGGCAAGCAGGTGGAATTCCTGCCAAAGTGGGCTCGTGTAGGTGGGGCTTGTTATTTTTGTTATTACTGAGATAAGATCTGGCTCTTCATTTCCCAAAGCCCTTGTCGCCTGTGAGCTCAGCTTGGTCTCCAGGGAACCCTGCCGAGGAGGTGGCTCAGGCTTGGACCTCCCTGTGCTCTTAAAGAAGCTCTTGCTGCACGGCGGAGGTGGGGCCAGGGCTGGAATCTTTCCCAACGCCCAGCTGGAGGCTCTGTCTTATGGGTGGGGTTTGGCCTTCAGGGGTCCATCTGGGATGTGGGGGATTTTGGGATCAGTGTATCAGTGGTCATTTCCTGGGTGTGACTCTACCAGCCAGAGGCTGTCCATGTGGGGGTGGGAAGTGACATATTGCTGACTCATGCTTGACTAGCCTGGCAGGTTGATGCAAACTCAGCACAGAATAATAATAATAATAGTTGCATTTATTGAGCATGAGTCGTGTGTTAGCCAGTGCTGCATTCTTTACCTGCACTGACTCACTTAATTTGATAAACTTTTATGGAGATGCTATCAATAGGCCCATTTTATAGAAGAAGAAACTGAGGCTCAGAGTGGAGAAGTTGGAATTCAAACCCGGCCAGTCCGGCTTGGTGAGCATGCTCCTCCCCGCCCTGCCTCCCTCTCCCTGCTTTCCCAGGAAGACTCCAGGCCTGCGCTCTGAGCCCTGGCAGCCCCTTGGCTCAAGGTGCCCAGGGAAAACAACGGAAGGAGTGTGGGGACCAAGGTTTGCTAGGACAAATGGCTTTCCGACAAGCATCTGTACTGTGCCCCAGGGGAAGGGAGAGTGGCCCTGCCCACACAGAAGGCTTCAGAATGAAACTTCAGTCAAACTCAACAACTTGCCCCGAGTCTTGCTTCCTCCTGGCCAAGCTGTGTGCCGAGCAGTGGAGATGCAGAGATGCTGTTGGATTCACAGTGTGTACTTAGCCACGGGGTCGAGTTCATCCTGTTTCAGCAGCGCTGGGGCAAACCAGCCAGCTGCTACCGTGACTTTGCCCTCTTTCCGCTGCTTTCAGTCCTGCCTGGTTCAGTGGCTGTGTCTCCTACTTTGATGCTCCACGTATAACAAAGGTCAGATTTGCCATGAATCCTGCTGGACAGACAGACGGACACCTCGGCACCGTTGTCATCCCCTTTCCCACAGACAACCTTGGATGAAGGCAGGCAGCACTGGTCCCTCAGCTAAGCACATCTGCATATTCTGACTCAGATCACTCAGAATGAGGCGGGGCACGGTGGCTCACACCTGTAATCCCAGCACTTTGGGAGGCCAAGGAGGGCGGATCAGCTGAGGTCAGAAGTTCAAGACCAGCCTGGCCAACATGGCGAAATCCCATCTCTAAAAATCTCTACAAATACAAAAATTAGCTGGGCATGGTGGTGTGTGCCTGTAATCCCATCTACTCAAGACACTGAGGCAGGAGAATCCCTTGAACCCAGGAGACAGAGGTTGCAGTGAGCCGAGATTGCACCATTACACTCCAGCCTGGGTGACAGAGCAAGACTGTGTCTAAAGAAAAAACAAAAACAAAAACAAAAAAAAAAAAACACCCAAATCACTCAGAATGAAAAGAATTGGAGAAAAAGTTACACTTGGCACCAGGCTTTGGCCCCACCTGCCTCTCCAGCACCATTGTGAGCCACTCTCGCTGTCCCTTACCCAGCCCCTCCTCCACTGGCCTCCGTCCTATTCTTCAAACTTGCCTAACATTTCCCCACCTCATGGTCTTTGCATATGCCATTCCCTCTGCCTGCAACGCTGTTTGCTGTCCACGGGGCTGGCTGCTTCTCAGCCTTCAGGTTTCAGCTTCGATTCCCTACTCAGTGAGGGCTTCCCTGATGCTGAAGGAGGGATCCCTACTCCCACCCCAACTCCTAGCCTTCTCCACTACAGCCCCCTGTTGACTTCTTCAGTGTATTTTGTTAAAATCATGGACTCCTTCATCTATTTTTTGTTGCCCACGCTGCTGGGCCTGAGGCTGTTATGCCTTACGCTGTCCGTCGGGCAGCTGGCACGAAGCTTCACACAGTGGTGGTTCTTCCCGTAAGCATCGTCAGTCAATTTTCTATCACCGCCGTCAATGGGAAACCAGCAGCACTTCCTACAGATAGAAGGCGACTGTGAAGTTAAACAAACTGAAACAAGATCCTGCTACCAAAGCCAGCTTGTTACAAGTGACCGCAGCATCTCTGAGCTGGAGGTCAGCTCTCTGGTTGTTAAAATGAGAGATGAGCAGGTGTCAAGGATGTGTTTGCATCACTGAAACTTGAATTTTTGAGGAAGCCAGAAAAGACGGGAGGAAAATGAGAAGGGCAACAGCTTTCCAGCGTTGTGTATGCCTCAGGCTGCATCACCTGGCACCCGTGAGCATCCCCTGCACAGCCCACTCTTGGGGGGCCACTTCTGCAGACTGTGGACACCCCTTCTTTTGCCTGCAGAAATCCAAGCCTGAAGGCTGTATAACTTACCCCCTCTCACAGCAGCAGCCGGGGCAGTGATGTGGATGAATTTACATTCATTCATCACTGTTTGAACACATACTCAGCCAGGACTTGTTCTGGGCACTTGGGATATGACAGGGAGCAACGCCAAGGTCCCTGACCTCACGGAGGGGACATTCTGGCCCAGAGAGACAGACAGCAGACAATGAATGGAACAAAGCAGTTATACGGTTCCTTAGAAAGTGATGTCAAGAGCTGCGGGTGCTGGCTGTGGTAGCTTATGCCTGTAATCCTAGCACTTTGGAAGGCCAAGGTGTGAGAATTGTTTGAGCCCAGGAGTTTGAGACCAGACTGGGCAATATAAGCAGACCTTGTCCCTACAAAAAAAAAAAAAACTTATTTTAATTAGCTAGGCATGGTGACGCATGCCTGTAGTCCCAAGTACTAGAGAGGCTGAGGCGGGAGGATCACTTGAGCCCAGGAGTCATGATTGCACCACTGCACTCCAGTCTGGGTGACAGATGAGACCTTGTCTCAGAGGAAAAAAAAAAAAAAAGAGCTGCAGGAAAAGACAGAGTAGAGCGGAATGGAGGGGCTCACAGGTACCAGCATGGTAGGGAAGGTAGATTAGGTTACATTCTTAAAGCCACGTCTGGTGGCTCATTCCAGTAATCCCAGCATTTTGGGAGGCCAAGGCTGGTGGATTACTTGAGCCTAGGAGTTTGAGACCAGCCTAGGCACCATAGTGAAACTCTGTCTCTACAAAAATAAAAATAGAAAATTTAAGTAAAAATTGGTGGTACATGCCTATAGTTCCAGCTACTTAGGAGGCTGAGATGGGAGGATCCTTGAACCCTGAAGGGTGAGGCTGCAGTGAGCCATGATCACACCACTGCGTTCCAGCGTGGGCAATAGGAGTAAGACCTGGTCTCAAAAAAAAAAAAAAAAAGATTGCATTCTTAAATAGGATGGTCAGGGTGGGCTTCACAGAGAAGCTGACCTTACAGCAAATGCTTGAGGGAGGTGAGCGAGTTGGCCATGTGAATGGGTGTCTGGGCGAAGAGTGTTGTAGTCAGTGAAACAGCCAGTGCAAAGGCCCTGGGGCAGGAGCCTCTCTTGAGTGTTCAAGAACAGCAAGAGGGCCTGGAGGGGTGGAGCAGAGCAACCAGAAGAGTGGGAGGAGAGGCGGTCAGGGAGGAGATAGGAGGTGGTAAGAGAGGCAGCCAGAGGTGATGGGAGGTGGTAGGAGTGGCCGTCAGGGAGGTGATGGGAAGTGATGGGAGGCGGGAGGAGAGGCAGTCAGGGAGGTAATGGGAGGTAGTAGGAGAGGCTGTGGTCAGATAGGTGATAGGAAGCCATAGGAGAGGTAGTGAGGGAGGAGAAGGGAGGCGGTAGGAGAGGTGGTCAGGGAGGAGAAGGGAGGCGGTAGGAGAAGTGCTCAGAGAGGTGATGGGAGGTGGGAGAAGAGGCAGTCAGGGAGGAGATAGGAGGTGATGGCAGGTGGTAGGAGAGACCGTGGTCAGAGAGGTGATGGGAGGCTGTAGGAGAGGCAGTCAGGGAGGACATGAGATGTTGTAGGAGGGGTGGTCAGGGAGGTGATGGGAGGTGGTAGGAGAGGCTGTGGTCAGAGGTGATGGGGAAGGGACGGGATGACAGGATGGGATTGGGCTTGTTGGCTACTGGTAAGGCCATTGTTTAGAAACTGAGAATCATCACAGGGTCTTAAACAGAGGAGGATTATGATCTGGTTTGTTAGAAAGAGAACAAGCCCTGCTACGTGTTGTGTAAAGAGAGCAGAGGCAAGGGGGAGGGGAGTGGGCAGGTGAAGGATGCTGGGAGTGCAGGCAGGGCGTGGCCGGAGGAGGCGAGAAGCCGTAAGATTCCAGCTATGTCTAGAAGGCGGAGCCAGCAGGACATTCTGACCCCCACTATGAGAGAGGCAAGCCAAAGGCGACAGCAAGGCTGTGACCTCTGTGGGTGGCAGGCACCATCCCCTGGAAGGGGAGAACTGTGGGAGGAGGAACAGGTTGATGGAGAATGAGGAGGTGGGAAGAGGGGCCCAAAGTTCTGTTCAGGGTAAGTGGGAGATAATTGATCAACATCCAAATGGGAAGTCAAGTGAGCCCCAGTACACGTCTGATGTTTGGGAGGGAAGGGATGCCCAGAGATGCGAACACGAGGGTTGATGGCTCAGGAATGGAATTCCATGAGACTCGGCAGGACCACTGAAGGGGCAAGTGAGGTTGGAGGTGAACCAGGATCCCCCAGAGTCCTGAAAGCCCAGTGCAGACAGTGTGCCGAGAACGCAGGCACAACCGGCTGATTCGGGGGCTTCTGAGGGGGAAGGTGAGGGCCAGGCATTGCCCTTGGGGTTTGGCTGTGTGTTCATGGAGACCTGGACAAGGAAAGCTTTGATGGGCAGGGGAAGGCGGGTTGGTCTGGGCTTTAGAGAGAAGTGGAGAGAGGAACTGGAAGTGTGGTTTTTAAATTTGTGGAATCAGGCCAGGTGCAGTAGCTCACACCTATAATCCCAACACTCTGGGAGCCGAGGCAGGAAGATTGAGCCCAAGAGTTTGAGACCAGCCTGGGCAACATAGTGAGACCCCATCTCTACAGGGAAAAAACAACTTTAAAAATTAGCCAGGTTGTGATGGCATGCACCTGTGGTCCCAGCTACTCGGGCGGCTGAGGCAGGAGGATCGTTTGAGCCCAGGAGGTCAAAACTGCAGTGAAGAAGTAAATTTGGAGATCACAGACTTTCTTGAGACCTACTTATCTTCCCAGAAACTCACACTGGGCACACAATTTGGAGTCTACTCTCAGGAAGTTCATGGCCCCCGTGAGGCCTCAGGGAATGGACCATGTATGTGTAGAAGGCTAGATGTACCCTCTCCCGGGAGGCGGGGAAGATGGGCGGTGGACTGAATAATGGCCCTGTACATCCTAATCCCCCCGAATCTGATGTTTCCTTATATGGTAAAAGGGACTTTGCTGAACGTGATTATGTTAGGGATCTTGCGATGGGGTGATTATCCTGGTTTATCCTGGAATGGGGAAGGGCCTGTGATGATGGAAGCAGAGACTAGAGATCTTTGAAGGTGGAAGGAGGGGCTGCCAGCTAAGGCGGCTGTTAGAAGCTGAATAAGACAAGGAAATATAATAGATTCTTTCCTCAGCGCCTCCAGGAGGAACCAGCTCTGCCATCCCTGGACTTAAGCCCAGTGAAACTGATTTCACACTTCTGGCCTCCAGAACTTTAAGAGAATAAATGTGGCTGGGCATGGTGGCTCATGCCTGTAATCCTAGCACTTTGGGAGGTTGAGGCAGGCAGATCACTTGAGGTCAGGAATCTGAGACTAGCCTGGCCAACATGGTGAAACCCCATCTCTACTTGAAAAAAAAAAAAAAAAAAAAAAAAAAGATGGGGGAGGAATAGCACTAGGAGATATACCTAATGCAAATGATGAGTTAATGGGTACAACACACCAGCATGGCACATGTATCCATGTGTAACAAACCTGCACGTTGTGCACATGTACCCTAGAACTTAAAGTATAATAAAAAAACTATATTAAAATATATATATATATATACACACACACATATATACACACACAAAAATTAGCTGGGTGTGGTGGGGCATGCCTGTAGTCTCCACTACTCAGGAGGCTGAGGAGTATTGCTTGAACCGAGAGGCGGAGGTTGCAGTGAGCTGAGATCGCGCCACTGCACTCCAGCCTGGGCAACAGAGTGAGACTCTGTCTTAAGGTGGGGAAAAAATGATGTTTTGCAGATTCGTCTTATGCCAAAGTTAAGGTTTCCCAAGCAGCTGGCATGCGTTAGCTAGTCCCTTTTCTTGTCCACTGAATGAACTCAACATTCCTTTAACATTCTACACGTGATAACAGCACCTGCTATGTACCAGCTGCAGACGGTACTGAGTTACTTCCTGTGCCCAAGTTCATCTCCAAACTTGGACCCCCGCACCCTTCACCAGGGACCTCATTCCTCTAACTCTTGGCACCCCTTTCTCATATCTCAGGGTCCAGATTTTGGCTACGTAACTCGAGGGCCCCAAACAGGGGGTGTCAGTGGGCTGGACTCCTTTGGGAACCTGGAAGTGAGCCCCCCGGTCACAGTCAGGGGCAAGGAATACCCGCTGGGCAGGATTCTCTTCGGGGACAGCTGTTATCCCAGGTAAGGAGGGGAGTAACAGGAGGGGGCAGCCAGGACCCAGGGAGGCCGTGGAAAAGCAGAGGCCAGAGTGGAAGCCTCGCTTACCTGCTTCCGACCCTAGAGGGCCCAACAGGCTTGAGGGAGTATGAGGGGAATCCAAGTGCAGGGTGAGGAATGCAGGCTTTGGAGCCCATAGACCCAAGTTCAATTCCAGCTCTGCCACTTACCCTCTTTCAGTCAGTGAATATTTACTGAGTATCCAGAATGTTCTGGAAGCTGAGAATGCAGCCATGGACATGAAAGACAAGTCCTTACCACTACTCTAGTGGGGAAATAGATGATAGAAAAGTAGACAAGATAATTTCAAATAGTGACAAAAACAAAAGAGAGGGGCACAGGAGGAAGAGGAACAGTTAGGGTGACCAGGGAGGGCCTCTTTGGGGAAGGGACTTTTGAACTGAGGCCTAATGACAGAAGGGACAGGGCCATCTGGAGATCTGGGATAGAGAGTTCCAGGCAGATGAAAGTGCATGTGCAAAGGCCCTGAGGCAGGAGTGAGCTCCTGTGTGCAAGGCCAGGATGGCTAGAACCAATTGAACAAGAAGAAGAGGCTGGGCACAGTGGCTCACGCCTGTAATCCCAGCACTTCGGGAGGCTGAGGTGGGTGGATCACCTGAGGTTAGGAGTTCGAGACCAGCCTGACTAACATGGTGAAACCCTGTCTCTACCAAAAATACAAAAATTAGCTGGGCATGGTGGCACATGCCTGTAATCTCAGCTACTCGGGAGGCTGAGGCAGGAGAATCACTTGATCCCGGGAGGCAGAGGTTGCAGTGAGCCGAGATTGCACCAGCCTCGGCAACAGAGGAAGACTCTGTCTCAAAAAAAAAAAAAAAAAAAAAAAAAGAGTAAGAGCAAGGCAATGGAACACTAATGGTTTTTTTAGGAGAAAACTGAGGCTCAAACAGGTGAAGGAATGTCCCCAAGGCCACACGGCTAACAAGAGATCACCAACTTAGGTCAGTCTGGCTCTAAACCCCATGCGTACTCAGAATACCAGCATCTCGTCTAATTCAAGAGGCAGTGCTTTCTGAGGCTAAGCTTTGTCCTAATTACCTTACTGACTCTGTGCCTCAGTTTCCCCCAATGAAACTAGAATGACAATTCCTTAATTTCTCAAATGTTAGGGGATAAAATAAAGGCATTCCAGCCTCCTGCATCCTTTTCTCAGCTGAAGGAGAACCCTGACCTTTTTGCCAGGCCCCTTGTCCTTCAGAGACTCCCCTGTAGTCCTTGCTGCCAATAATACCCCTTTAACCCTGCCATGATAGCAGTGACAGCCGGGAGATGCACCAGGCCCTGCAGGACTTCCTCAGTGCCCAGCAGGTGCAGGCCCCTGTGAAGCTCTATTCTGACTGGCTGACCGTGGGCCATGTGGATGAGTTCCTGAGCTTTGTGCCTGCACCCGACAGGAAGGTACAGTCTTGGGGGCTGCCTCAGGAAGCCATGCCTCCTTCCTGAGTAGACCCTCGGCCTGGGGTGGGAGCAGCTTTACTTGTCTGAGTCTATTTTACCTTCACCCTTAGGATGGAAGTAGAGGAGGTGGCCAGCTTGGGTCCAAGTCCATACTCCTCCCACCCTCAGCAGATCCACCCTCCTTGGGAGCCCCAGGGGCAAAGCTGACTTCTAACCCCAGTGTTTCTGCCTCCAGGGCTTCCGGCTGCTCCTGGCCAGCCCCAGGTCCTGCTACAAACTGTTCCAGGAGCAGCAGAATGAGGGCCACGGGGATGCCCTGCTGTTCCAAGGGATCAAGAGTAAGTCGGCCCTGCCTGGTTCTCCCATCCGTGCACCTTCCTGCTTCCCGTGGTCTGCTGTTGCCTGGAGGGAATCATCCAGGCAACAGGGTAGCATCTGAGCACCTACTTTGTGCCAGGAACTGTGCCAAACACTGGGGAGACTGCGTGAACAGGGCAGAGCAGCTCGCTACGCTCTGGGCTCACAGGCCAGGGGAAGTGAGTCAACAGAACAGCTCCAACACAGGGGCTTTGAGGGGTGTCTGAGTGGACGGAGCTCAGGGAAGCCTTCTTAGAGGAGGCAAAGGCCAAGTAGGAGCATGCAAGTAGGACTTGGCTGGGCAAACGGGGCAGGGAAATGACAGGAAGAGAGATACCGCAGGCAGAGGGACAGGGCGTGTGAAGGCTCAGAGGCGGGAGAAAGCATGATGTGTGTGAGGACCAGGGGGAGGTTCAGTCTGGCTGGAGCACAGATGAAATATTATTCTTTCAGCAGAGCTCACAGACACGGGCCAGGCCCACGGGCTGAGAAGCCTCTGTGGCTGAGAGCTCCACCTCAGCTCTCAGTATGTTGTGTGGCATCAGGTGAGGGCGGACCTGTTTCTTCCTCTCTCGATGGGATCTCTTTGGAGACAAGAGAATTTAGCATTAATGCAAGACAAAATATTTTAGTGAACAAGTTTCAGTGGTTCAACTTTTTAATAATTATAAGTAAACCTGTTAAATTTTTCTGGATGTTCTTTTTTTTGAGACGAAGTTTTCCTCTATTGCCCAGGCTGGAGTGCAGTGGCGCAATCTCAGCTCTCTGCAGCCTCCACCTCCCAGGTTCAAGTGATTCTCCTGCCCCAGCCTCCCAAGGAGCTGGGATTATAGGCGTGCACCATCATATTCGGCTAATTTTTTATATTTTCAGTAGAGCTCGGGTTTTGTCAGGCTGGCTAGGTTGGTCCCAAACTCCTGACTTGGTGATCCGCCCACCTTGGCCTCCCAAAGTGCTGGGATTATAGGCGTGAGCCACTGAGCCCTGCTCAAAACAAGGAAATTTCTTACTGATGGCAACTAAATGGTATTTGTAGCATTTTTATCATACAGTAGATTCCATCCATTCACTATACTTTTCTGAGCTGTCTGTCCTGTATGCAAATAGATATTTTAAATGTTGTCTGTTTTCTGTGCTGTTCCTATAAGTGTGCTATCAAAATACATTAAACTAGGCCAGGCGCAGTGGCTCACGCCTGTAATCCCAGCACTTTGGGAGGCTGAGGCGGCTGGATCACTTGAGGTCAGGAGTTCGAGACCAGCCTGGCCAACATGGTGAAACCCTGTCTCTACTAAAAGTACAAAAGTTAGCTGGGCACGGTGGTGCATGCCTGTAATCCCAGCTGCTGGGGAGGCTGAAGCAGGAGAATCACTTGAACCTGGGAGGTGGAGGTTGCAGTGAGCCAAGATTGTGCCATTGCACTCCAGCCTGGGCGACAGAGCAAGGTTCCCTCTCAAATTAATTAGTTAATTAATTAAATTAAACTATAAAAATATATTTTAAAAATAGAATTTAAATGAGGTGAGAACATTTTTAATGAGAACTTATACTGCTAAAATATTGTATTAAAGGCATTTGACTCACAGATGCTCATAGCAAACCTGTATGGTAAGAATTATTACTGCCTCCATTTTATAGGTGGGAATACTGAGTTCTCCTGGCACTGGCTGGGAAGGGGGAAATTGATCTCTGAATTCATTTGCCTTTTTTTTTCTTATTTTCTTTTTCTTTTTCTCTTTTTTTTCTTTTTCTTTTTCTCCATGACAGAAAAAAACCAGCAGAAAATAAAGAACATTCTGTCAAACACGACATTGAGAGAACATAATTCATTTGTGGAGGTAGGAGCCTGGGTGCCCACACCCCAGCAGACCTGGCGCCCCATCCTTCCCGCCCCCCACTCCCCACCCCCAGCCAGCCACTTTCCCAGTGATTAGAGGCACATCGCAGGAGTCTCCCTCAGGATCTCAGGATGTGCTGGAAGACAGAGACACAGAAGCAGGGGCGTGGCAGAGACTGGGAGAGGCTGAGGGAGCAGAGGAAGCAGGAGGCCCCAGGGCCCCCCAAGAGTGCTGGCCAGAGGCCTCTCTGTGCAGGAGGCCCTGGCAGCTGCCTTCACTGCCTTCCTGACACTGTCCCAGGTCCTTCCCTCGTCCAGGGGGCCTCAGTTCCACACTGTCCCCCACCAACCCCACCGCCAGCAGTCCCCCACTCACTGCCCCTGCCCCTCCCCTCAGCGATGCATCGACTGGAACCGCGAGCTGCTGAAGCAGGAGCTGGGCCTGGCTGAGAGTGACATCATCGACATTCCGCAGCTCTTCAAGCTCAAAGAGTTCTCCAAGGCCCAAGCCTTTTTCCCCAACATGGTGAGGAGGTGGTGGCTTTAAAACCCCAGGGGGTGGCATGGAGGTAGCTCAGCCCAAGAGGCCAGCGGGGCACCCGGGCGGTCCCAGAGGGCTTGGCTGCTCTCCGTAACCACTTGTAGCTTTGTCCTGAGTGGTACAAGGTCAGACGTGACCAGGTCTGTGCACGTTGGTGTCTTTCCACAAGGTCAGGCTTCTACTGATGCTATTTCCATCATAAAATCCACAAGCCACACGGAGTTCCCCGGGGGCAGTTCTCAGGTGGGCAGAGCCCTGGGCACGCAGGCTCAAGCCACTCCACAAGTCAGTCAGTACTGCAAACCATACATAGTAGTACATAGTAGTGTACTTAATCAACATAGAAATGTTATAGACGAAACATTCCACATCAAACAAAGCAATATTTAACATCAAGAGAGAAAGGGGTAGGAAAAGGGGTCAATGAACCAGTCCAAGGAGAGTGATGTGGACAAGGAGAGGGTCCTAGGCTGATCTAAATGGACATCAACGTCTTGCAAGGTAGAGTGTAATTTTGGCAGAGCCTTCAACAGCTGGTGCCAGGTGCTAATCACTAGTGACAGCAAGACAGTGTCTGTTAAGACAGTCACCTGGAGGCTGGGCGTGGTGGCTCACACTTTTAATCCTAGCACTTTAGTAGGCCAAAGCGGGTGGATGACTTGAGGTCAGGAGTTCGAGACCAGCCTGGCTAACATGGTGACACCCCATCTCTACTAAAAATACAAAAATTAGCCAGGTGTGGTGGCAGGAGCCTGTAATCCCGACTACTTGGGAGGCTGAGGCAGGAGAATCACTTGAACCCGGGAGACAGAAGTTGCGGTGAGCCAAGATTGCACTATTGCACTCCAGCCTGGGCGACCGAGTGAGACTCTGTCTCGGAAAAAAAAAAAAAAAGACAGTCATCTTGAGCTAGTGAAGACCTGATGTTTTTATAGCTGGAGTCGTCTGGTGTGGACTGATAGTAATAGAGTGTGCCTGCTTATGTCCCTGCCTGGTTGGGTGCAGTCTCTGTTGATTAGGCAAACATCTGGTTCCTGTTAGCATGGTGCCTTTTGAAATGTAAGATGGAGTCTTTTTCTAAGATGGAGTCACTTATGCCAAGGGTGCGCTATACAGGCTTACATGGCCCTGTACCACTTCCAGAGCACCTTCTGGTATCTCACAACAATTCCGGGAGTCAGAGTCTGTCGCCGCCTCTGCCAGGGCTCTGACTTCAGACCCCACAGCATAACCACCATGCTGCCTTCCCACCTAGCAGCTTCCCTGGGGCTTGGGGGTGGTGCGGGGGATGGAGGGACGGATGGGGAGTCAAGCAACAAACAAGACGCCCTCAGGCCGCCTTATGCACCATAACAGGGACACATGTGGGGGCACCACCTCAGACTAGGGGGTCCGGGAAGGCGCCTGTGAGGAGGTGGGGCTGGCACTGCCTAGGCTGAGTGGGATTCACCTTCTGGAGGCTGCCCTTGAGGGTGGTCCCACCTTTGTCTTGAGCGTTCACTGTGGCCCCCGAGTGCTGTCTTCATATCATCCACTGTGTTTTTGCCATTCCTTGGCCCCATTCCTCCCTCTCTTCAGAGCACAGCCGAGGCCCAGGCAGAGACTTCACCCAGTTCCACTGGGGAACCCCAGCCACCCCCTTCTTCTGGAGCTGGGGGTTACAGTTCAGGGAGGAGCCAGCAGGCCCTACCACAGTGGTTTTCAAACTGGGTTCCCTAGGGCCCTTGAGTTTGAAGGCAGTGCCTCAAATCCAGTGGTTCAGATTTTCTGTTTCTGCGTGGACATTCTGCAAAAGACTGTGTGTAGATAAAGGGTCCCTTGGCCAAAAGAGATTAAACTATTGACCCCAAACATTTTGTTTCCCTCCAGGTTAGCCAAGCCAGGCTTCCCAGTGCAGGAATGAAAGTGGATGCTCATGGCTAGGGTAGTCAGTAGTGCTGAGAGCTGACTGTGCACCTTCACTGTTCAAGGTCCCCAGAGGGAGCCTGAGCACAAGCCCAGACTCTCTCCTGGGAGCTGGCTGTGGGAGGCAGGGAAGAGGGAGTGGAACAGGCAAAGAGATGAACAGTGCGAGGCACTTAGCACACACAGGCTGTGTCTAGGCTGTGGCAAAGAATGAGACGCCCCCTTGAGGACCCATGGAAAATGGCTATGCACCTACTACGTGCCAGCACAATGCTGTGCCTACGTGTTCTTACCTAATTGTCATCGCAACGGAAATGTGTGTTGGGCTCATTTTGCTGATGAGGCTCAGAGGGGTAATGTGACTTACCTGAGGCTACACAGCTATTGAATAGCAGAGTTGGGATTCAAATTCACATAGGCCTACAGCCAAAATCCTCACCTTTCCTCCTCACCGGGCCGCCTGCCAATCTAATGGAGGAAGCAGAGTCATTTACATACATTATTTACATATGGAAAGTGCCATAACAGAGGCAACCATTTATCCATCCAGTCAACAGATATTTATTGAGTGCAAGGCACAGTGCTGGGAGTTATGGGAACACAGAGCAGGAGTGACTGCCAGAGCTCAGGGATTCATGAGCAGTTTCACAGAGGGGCTGCCACTTGAGCTGGGCCCTGAGTAATAGAAAGAGTTTACCAGAAGGGGGCAGGTAGGGGAGGAGAGTGTAGTGTTAAGAGCATGGGCAGCATCAGAAAGAATGAAATCAGCCAGGAGGGGTGGCTCATACCTGTAATCCCCGCACTTTGGGAGGCTTCGGCGGGAGGATTGCTTGAGTCCTGGAGTTCAAGACCAGCCTGAGCAACATGGAGAAACTCTGTCTCTACAAAAATTACAAAACTTAGCCAGGCATGGTGGCATGTGCTGAGGCAGGAGGATTGCTTGAGCCCAGGCGATGGACATTGCAGTGAGCTGAGATCGCACCACTGAACTCTAGCCTGGGTGACAGAGTGAGACCCTCTGTCTCACTCGAAAAACAAACAAACAAAAAAAAATGAAATCATCATGTCCTTTGCAGCAACATGATGGAGCTGGAGGCATTATCCTAAGTGAACTTAAACAGAAAATCAAATACTGCATGTTCTCACATGTAGGTGGAAACTAAACAGTGGTGCTCATAGAGACAGATGGAAATAATAGGCACTGAGGATCACCAAAACGGAGAGAATGAGAGCGAGGTGAGGGCTGGAAACTTACCTCTTGGGTACCATGTCCACTATTTGCGTAATGGATACACTAGAAGCCCTGTGCCCACCAGTAAGCAATATACCCGTGCAACAAATATGCATATATACCCCCGAATCTAAATTTTTTTAATTTAAAATAAATAAGAGTATGGAACTTGGAGTCTAATAGCTGTAGTCCTAGAATAGCTGGGTGGCCTTAGGCAAACCGTTTTCCACATCTGCGTCTCAGTTTCCTCATTTGTAAAGTGGGGATATTATTTTTATTTTGTTTTATTTTTTGAGACAGAGTCTCACTCTGTCACCCAGGCTGGAGTGCATTGGAATGACCTTGGCTCACTGAAACCTGCACCTCCTGGGTTCAAGTGATTCTCCTGCCTCAGCCTCCTGAGTAGCTGGGATTACAGGCGCACCTGGCTAATTTTTGTATTTTTAGTAGAGATGGGGTTTCGCCATGTTGGCCAAGCTGGTCTCGAACTCCTGACCTCAGGTGATCCACTCACCTCGGCCTCCCAAAGTGCTGGGATTACAGGCGTGAGCCACCACACCTGGCAATTTTTATTTTTGAGATAGAGTCTCGCTCTGTTGCCCAAGCTGCCAGGCTGGAGTGCAGTGGCACAATCACAGCTCACTGCAGCCTTGACCTCCTGGGCTCAAGTGATCCTCCTGCCTCAGCCTCCAAAGTAGCTGGGACCACAGGCATGCACCCCCCATGCCCAGCTAATTTTTAAAAATACTTTTTGTAGAGATGGGGTCTTGCCATGTTGCCCAGGCTGGTCTCAAACTCTTAGGCTCAAACGATCCTCCTGCCTCAGCCTCCCAAAGTGCTGGAACTACAGGTCTGAGCCACTATGCCTGGAGGGGCTGTTATTTCCAAAGGTCAGAGAAGGGAGGGGCTGCTCAGATTGTGCTGCAGGCTGCCTGCTGCTGCCTGTGACCTGAGCCCTCATTTCTCTCCAGGTGAACATGCTGGTGCTGGGGAAGCACCTGGGCATCCCCAAGCCCTTCGGGCCCATCATCAACGGCCGCTGCTGCCTGGAGGAGAAGGTGTGTTCCCTGCTGGAGCCTCTGGGCCTCCACTGCACTTTCATCAACGACTTCTACACCTACCACATCAGGCATGGGGAGGTGCACTGCGGCACCAATGTGCGCAGAAAGCCCTTCTCCTTCAAGTGGTGGAACATGGTGCCCTGAGCCCGTCTTCCCTGGCGTCCTCTCCCTCCCGGCCAGATGTCGCTGGGTCCTCTGCAGTGTGGCAAGCAAGAGCTCTTGTGGATATTGTGGTTCCCTGGGGGCAGCCAGCCCTCCCAGCAGTGGCTTGCTTTCTTCTTCTATGTCCCAGTTTCCCACTCTGAAGACCCCAAGATGGTCCTAGCATTGCACTTAGATCAGTTCTGCTCTAAGAAGCTGCAATAAAGTTTTTTTAAGTCACTTTGTACATGAGGTCAAGATGTTGTTGGTGTCATTCATTCATTCACTCATTTGTCATGGTTGAATTGACTGTTACAAAACAAACTGAAAAGTGTTAACAGGCTGCGCTGAAGGCCATGTTATTGTGTGTGTGTTTTGCTCCCAGACATGTATTTGGGCTATAAAATTTTGCATGATCCTAGTTCATTCTGAGTTTCCCACAGGACCTTTCCAGGAAGAGGAGGAGGGAGCAGAGGAGGGGTCAGCCCCACTGGGGGTCTGGGCATATCCCTCTTTAAATTCACCTACAACTGGGCATTCACCTACATACTGACAGCGATGGATTTTTGTGGAATGGAGTAATTCATCTCCTCAGTGTTCTTTTTGTATATTGCCTTTTATGGCTTTGACATAAAGACTTAGATTCCTCTGTAGAAAATAAAACTCGATGGCTTGAGATCATTAAAATTGAGACCAGATATTGGCTTGAAAGTGTCCGAGATGTTCAGAGAACACCCAGGGATCTTGTTATTTTCATGTACGTCATGGAGAACATATGATAGTGGAAAAGATGAATATCAAAAACCCCTGCCTTCACACTTCCTGATTTCAAAACATACTACAAGCTATAGTCATCAAAACAGTACGGCATGGTCATAAAGACAAATAGACCTACGGAATAGAATAGAAAGCCTGGAAGTAAACCCTCGAGTATAACATTTCTCCAAAGATGATGTTCAAATGGCCAACAAGCACATGAAGAGACGCTTACCATCACTAACCATCAGAGAAATGCAAATCAAAGCCACAGTGACCTCGCACCCATTAGAATGGCTACCATCAAAAAAAAAAAGTGTTGGTGAGGATATTGAGAAATTGGAACTCTTGTGCATTATTGGTGGGATTGTAAAATGAAATGATGCAACTGCTATGGAAAAAAGTATAGAGGTTCCTAAAAATAATTAGAAATACAACTGGTATATGATCCAGCAATCCCACTTCTGGGTAGATATCTGAAAGCAAGATCTCCTTTTTTTTTTTTAAGACGGGGGGTTTTACCATGTTGCCCAAGCTGGTCTCAAACTCCTAGGCTCAAGCAATCTGCCCACCCTGGCTATGGAATATTATTCAGCCTTAAAAAGGAAGGAAGGAAGGCCAGGCACGGTGGCTCACACCTATAACCCCAGCATTTGGGGAGGCCGAGGTGGGCAAATCATTTGAGCCCAGGAATTTGAGATCAGCCTGGGCAACACAGCAAAATCTTATCTCTACAAAAAAATACAAAAAAAAAAAAAAAAAGAAAAAAGTTGGGCATGGTGGTGCTCACCTATAGTCCTGCCTACTTGAGAGTCAGACGTGGGAGGATCACCTGAGCCTAGGGAGGTTGAGGCTGCAGTGAGCTGTGATTGTACCACTGCACTCCAGCCTGGGTGACAGAATGAGGGAGACCCAGTCTCGAAAATAAGGAAGGAAATCTTGTCATTGTTACAACATGAATATGCTTTGAGCACATTATGCTATAGGAAATAGCCAGTTACAAAAAGAGAAATCCTGTATGATTCCACTTACATGAGTTATCTAGAAAAATTCACAGGAACAGAAAGTAGAGGCTGGGCCAGGTGACTCACACCTGTAAGCCCAGCACTTTGTGAATCTGAGGCAGGTGGATCACTTGAGGCCAGGAGTTTGAGACCAGCCTTGTCAAGATAGTGAAATCCCATCTCTACTAAAAATATGAAAAATTAGCCGGGTGTAGGGTGCACATGCCTGTAATCTCAGCTACTCGGGAGGCTGAGACACATGAATCTCTTGAGCCTGGGAGGTGGAGGTTGCAGTGAGCCAAGATCACCCCACTACACTCCAGCCTGGGCAATAAAGGAAGACAGTCTGAAAAAAAAAAAAAAAAAAAAAAAGGTAGAATGGTGGTTGCCAGGTACTGGAGGAGCAAGAAGAGAGGAGTTGTTGAATGGGTATAGAGTTTCAGATTTGCAAGATGAGAAAGTTCTGGAGATCTGTTTCACAACAACGTAAATGTACTTAACACTGTTAAACTGTACACTTAAAAATGGTTAAAATGGGCCAGGTGCAGTGGCTCACGCCTGTAATCCCAGCACTTTGGGAGGCCAAGGCAGTCAGATCACCAGAGGTCAGGAGTTCGAGACCAGGCTGGCCAACATGGTGAAACCCTGTCTCTAACCCTGTCTCTACTAAAAGTACAAAAATTAGCTGGGCATGGTGGCGCTTGCCTGTAGTCCCAGCTACTCAGGAGGCTGAGGCACGAGAATCACTTGAACCCAGGAGGTGGAGGTTGCAGTGAGCCAATATTGTGCCACTGCACTCCAGCCTGGGCATAGAGTGAGACTCTGTCTCTAAATAAATAAATAAATACTGTATTTTTTTTTTTTTTTAAAGCCTCTGCCCTGCCCACTAAGGAGAAGGGGATCCCTAAAACTTGGGTCAAAACACGCTGCTCTGAAGAAAATCAGCTGTTCCCCCAGCCCTAAATGTGCTGGAGCAAAGGACGTGAGTGTTTCTGTAGACCAGAAGGGGGTCAGGGACGGAGGAAGCTGGTATGAGTTCAGCCCCAAACCTGGCAGATAGGGCTGCCTGGAGCAGCGAACAGGACTTAGCAGATAAAACTAAAGATTTTGCTGGATTGCTAGGGCTGGGGAAGGACTCAGAGACAAGCTGGTGGATAAAGCATCCCTGGCATCAGGGGACATGGAAATGCACATATGTTACCCCAGCCACGTGTGGGTTGCAGGTGGGAGGTGTCTCTGGAGGAGAGAAAGTGCTACCAGCCCCTAGAGCACACAGCCATCCCCTGGTCGTGCCCATCAAACAAAACTTCCCTGTTCCTTTAGCCTTGCTGCCACCTCTCCCTTCCGCAGAGACCACATAGGTGTTTCCTGAAGCTGCTGTTACAAATCATCATGAACTAAATGACTTAAAACAACAGAGATGGACCCTCTCTCAGTTCCGGAGACCAGGAGATCAAAATCAGTCTCGCTGGGCTGAAATTCGGGTATCAGCAGGACCATCCCAGCTCCAAAGGCTTTAGGAGGAGAATTTCTCTTCTAGCTTCTGCCAGCATTCCTCAGCTAGTGGCTGCCTCACGCCAATCTCTGCCTCCCGGGTCACATGGCTTTTTCTTCTGTGTGTGTCAAATCTCCCTCTGCCTCTTCCTTGTGATGACACTTGTGATGATATTTGGAGCCCGTCCAGATAGTCCGGGACAATCTCCCCATCCCAAGATCTTCATTCAAAAACAAAGACTCTTTCCTTTTTTTCTTTTTCTTTTTTTTTTTTTTTTTTCAGATGGAGTTTTGCTCTTGTTGCTCAGGCTGGAGTGCAGTGGCGCGATCTCGGCTCACCGCAACCTCTGCCTCCTGGGTTCAAGCGATTCTCCTGCCTCAGCTTCCTGAGTAGCTGAGATTACAGGTGCCTGCCACCACGCCCAGCTAATTTTGTATTTTTAGTAGAGACGGGGTTTCTCTGTGTTAGTCAAGCTGATCTCGAACCCCCAACCTCAGATGATCCGCCCACCTCGGCCTCCCAAAGTGCTGAGATTACAGGCGTGAGCCACCGCGCCCGGCCACACAGACTCTTTCTACGTGAAATAACTTACAGGTTCCGGGGATTAGGACCTGATATCTCTTGGGTGCCATTATTCCACCTACTGCAGGTTGGAAATCACCACGTGCCCCCTGCAGCCGGCAGAATAGGAAAGAACGAAGCCAGGCTCCTCCTTTCCACAACTCTAAGCCTGCACCTGCATGTAGCCCTCATAGAAAAGGGTGAAGATTCCCCTTTATTAAACTGAGTCTTTTGTGTGGGAGTCGACTTTCCGACTCCTGAATTGAGAATGTTTTATGTCTGCTTCCTGGCAACAGATTCTTAGATGGAAACAGATTCTTAGAGGATGTTTCAGGACGCGCACCTGGGAGGGAGTGCAGGCGGTTTATGGGGGAGGGTGTTTCAGGACGCGCACCTGGGAGGAAGTGCAGGAGGTTTATGGGGGAGGGTGTTTCAGGAAGCGCACCTGGGAGGAAGTGCAGGAGGTTTATGGGGGAGGGTGTTTCAGGACGCGCACCTGGGAGGGAGTGTGGGGCTCAGAGAGAGACACTGAACTGGGAAGCAGTTGCCTCATGGCTTCGAACAATGCATGGGGTATCTTGGGGGCTGGGGAAGGGCCTCAGGGTTGTCCTGCATTCAGACAAGACAACCTGGCCTTTGTCCCTCCACACTGGATGTGGCTGTCCCCAGAAGGGGACACAACCAGGTGCTAGGCTGCTCCTAAGCACAGAAGTCAATTCCAGAAGAGAGACTTACGACACTTGCAGCAGCTGGGGGCGTGACTGCCTCCCCATAAAGGGGGGCACTCTGATATCTCTTGGGTGCCATTATTCCACTGACTGTAGGTTGGAAATCACCACGTGCCAGCTGCAGCTGGCACCCACACCACAGCACCCACCACAGTGACCTCAAGTGACCATGGGACTTCTGTTGGCTTAAGCGTGATGAGCAAACCTGAGTTGCCGAGAGAGAACTCCCTGCATGGAATAAGCATGTGAGGAGTGCAGGAGTCAATACAAAGTTACTTTATGATCATGTAACCCAAGCAGGTCCAACCAATGCCACTTGGAGAGCTCCAGCCCAATAACTAGGTAGAAAGTGACTTTATTTACCAAAACTAGCAATGGGGGAGTGGTTGGATTCACATCAAAAGCAGCCACTTCGACTTTCTGGAGTGAAGGCAAGAGTTTAAGAAGGGAAATTTTGGCTGGGCGCAGTGACTCATGCCTGTAATCCCAGCACTTTTGGAGGCCAAAGCGGGTGGATCACCTGAGGTCAGGAGTTTGAGACCAGCCTGACCAACATGGTGAAACCCCATCTCTACTAAAAATACAAAAATTACCTGGTTGTGGTGGTGGATGCCTGTAATCCCAGCTACTTGGGAGGTGAGGCAGGAGAATCGCTTGAACCTGGAAGACCGGTGGCAGTGAGCCAAGATCGTGCCACTGCACTCCAGTGTAGGGGACAGAGTGAGACTCTGTCTCAAAAAAAGAAAAGAAAAGAAAAAAGAACATTTGGTACAGGAGGCATGCAGGAATTGTGAAGGGTACAAGGTCTGTGTCTTCTTCCCCTAAAGCACGGGCTGACGTCATTTCAGCTATGTGCTGAGTCCCCCTAAAGCACAGGCTGACGTCATTTCAGCTATGTGCTGAGTTGTTGGGTAGCTGCCTAGAGGTAATCGCTTGAATTTTGCAGCTGGATCTCCAGGCTTGGTCTGTCTCAAGATTAGCCCTGGAACTTCTTTTATTATTATTATTACTATTATTATTATCATTTAGAGACAGGGTTTCATTATGTTGCCCAGGCTGGTCTCAAAACTCCTGGGTTCAAGGAATCCTTCCGTCTCAGCCTCCCAAAGCTCTGGGATTACAGGCATGAGCTACCACACCTGGCCTGGAACTTCTAAGTAAGCACGTAATTAGATATTAGCATACAGTTAGAGAAACGTGAAGGGGCTTTATGGCGGGAAAGGGAGGGACGTAGAGTCTATTTTAAGGTTAAGGGAAAAGGCTTCTGCAGTTTGCTTTAAGGTTACATCTTGAGACTAAACAGAAGGGGAAAAAGTTGTAAAATGCATTTGAAGTTAAGCTGCTCAGGTACAATCACAAACCCCTCGGTTCAGTGGCGACACCCCTGGAAGCCCATTGGGTTATTATCTTTTTTTTTTTTTTCTTTCCTTTTTTGAGAGAGAATCTTGCTCTGTCGGCCAGGCTGGAGTACAGTGGCATTATCTCGGCTCACTGCAACCTCCGTCTCCCCAGCTCGAGCGATTCTCCTGCCTCAGCCTCCTGAGTAGCTGGGATTACATGCATGTGACACCACACCTGGCTAATTTTTGTATTTCTAGTAGAGACGAGGTTTCACCATGCTGGCCAGGCTGATTTGAAACTCCTGACCTCAGGTAATCCACCCACCTTGGCCTCCCAAAGTGCTGGGATTGCAGGCCTGAGCCACCGTGTCCAGCCGGGTTATCATCTTTTTAGGGGGAGGACAAGGAGGTCATTTAGTCATTTGCTCCACAATAATTTGTTGAGCACCTACTATGTCTGGGGCTCTTTTGCAGGTGCTGGGGATTCAGTGGTGACTAGGAAGCCCCTGGAGGGGAGCAGGACGTGCTCTGGGTCTGAGTCCCTTTCATCTCTGTCCACTAGGCTAGGTGAGGAACCTTCCTCACTGTGCCCAGACAGAGCCCTGGCACAAGGCAGGGCTGCCCCAGGGTGGGGAAGGTCCGAGCTTCCAGCCTGCCCTCCTCCAGACCCCAGAGCCTGGACTGGGCCTCAGCCACCCCTCCCCAGTCAACCCGTCTTCTACCTCCAGCTGCCTCTGGCCACTTGTGTGTGAGGGTGGGTGAATCCTTTGGGATGAGCCTCACCAGAGCCTCTGCACTCTGAGTGCCTCCTGCCTAATTTTGCCACTTTCAATCCAACCAGAGGGGGGTTTTGGGTCTTGCTAACCAAGCCCCTGCCTCCAAGAGCAACTAAAACAGAGTCATCCTTGAGAGTTATGTTGAATGCTTAAAACCTCCAGGGAGGGGATTTTTTTTTACTGCAACTTGCAAATTTAACCAGCCTGGCTGACCAAGCAGTCTTCACTCAGTACCTCAGCTCCATCTCCTGTGCTGGGTACACCCAGGTGACTCTCACAGCTTTGCGTATCAGAGCAAAGGCTGAAAACACATGTTTATATTACAGTACAACCCTATGTAAAATACACAGCCATACAAAGGGGTGAAGGCTGCTTTTTATGTACTGATACGAAGAACTTCTCTCCAGTATAACTATGAAGTGAAAGAGGCAAGGTGTGGAATACTGGGTGGCATATACTACCGTTTATATAAGAAGGAGGTAGTAGGAGGACAGAAGAAGAGTAAAAGAGCCCCGGCCATAGTAGGTGTTCAACAAATTCTTGTGGAGCAAATGACTAAATGACCTCCTTGTCCTTCCTCAAAAAAGATAACCCAATGGGCTTCCAGGGGCATCTCCACTGAACTGAAAAGTTTGTAATTGTAACCAAGCAGCTTAACTTTGAATGCATTTTATAACTTTCCTCTTTAGTCTTGAGATGTAACCTTGAAGGAACCTGCAGAAGCCTTTTTCCCTTAACCTTAAAATAGACTCCACGTCCTTCCCTTTCTCACAGTAAAGCCCCTTCAAATTTATCTAACTGTATGCTAGTATTTGAGGAGGAAGAGAAGAAGAAAAGGATACACACACGTTTACTTGGTCATGCATAACATTTATTTGGAAAGACAAGAAACGGATAATAGTCACTACCTCCACCTACAGGTGGGTAAGGGACAGGGCAGGAGGGAGACTGAACTTGGAACCATGTGCATGTGGTACCTATTCAAGAGTAAGAATGACCCAGCCTGGGCAACATAACAAGACCCCCATCTCTGCCGAAAAATGTGAAACCATTAACTGGGCGTGGTGGTGCAGATCTGTAGTCCAGCTACTCAGGAGGCTGAGGTGGGAGGACCACTTGAGCCTGGGAGGTCAAGGCTGCAGTGAGCCATGATCACGCCACTTCACTCCAGCCTGGGTGACGGAGTGAGACCCTGTCTCAAAAAAAAAAAAAAAAAAAAAAAAAAAGAGCTCAATCCAAGCTTAAGACATGAAATGAACACAATTTTAAAGTAAGTTATGTAAGTTTCTTGTGCCAGAGCAAGAGTTCCTATTTCTTTGCTCTGTGGGCTCGGCTGAGATGGGTGACCCTGGCTGGTGACCCTGGCTTGATGTATTCATTCCACCAACACTTGCTGTGCCCCCACCCCCGTGACACAGCTGTAAGCAAGGAGCTCACCTTAATCACTGGGGGTTGGGCTGCAGGTTCCTGGACCACACCCTAGACCTTCTGGGACCGGGAATTTGCAATGTTAACAAGCACCCTTGATAATTTTTGAAACCACCAGAGGGTTAATAACCACCTAGTCTGGGCAGGCGCTGTGGCTCATGCCTGTAATCTCAGCACTTTAGCCGGTAGAGGTAGGAGGATTGCTTGGATCGAGAAGTTCGAGACCAGCCTGGGCAACATGGCGAAATCCGGTCTCTACAAAAAATACAAAACTCAGCCGGACATGGCGGTGCACACCTGTAGTCCCAGCTACTTGGAAGGCTGAGATGGGGAGGATCACTGGAGCCAGGGAGTTTGAGGCTGCAGTGAGCTGTGATTGCGCCACTGCGCTCTAGCATGGGTGATAGAGACCCTGTCTCAAAAACAAAACCAAACCACCAGTCCAGCATTTTGCCGAACTCCTTCATCAATTTCCAGGAGACACACACCCTAGAACTGAGACCCCAGAGCCTGGGCATGCTGCCACACACTGCCATCCTGACCACTCCCATCAGCTGCTCCCAACTGCCCTCTGCAGGTATTTGCCCTGACAGCTTCCAGCTGAGTCCTCCAGCAACACGGCCAAGTTGACCACTCCAAGGCACCAACTTCCCAGAGCCCCTCCTCTTCCCAGCTGAAGGCCAGAGATGCCTAAGCAACTGGCCTCATACTCCCCTGGCCTGCAGCTCTACAGGCACGAGCTGCCTGATAAATTGGTGATGAAGGGGTTCTGATGCCACCTGCTCCCCCGACTCTCAGTCACCAGGAAGCGCTGAGAGGGAAAATCAGTGCCACCTGGGCAGCTGCTGACCCCTCCCCCTCTTAACAAGGGGGTGGGCTGCACAGGCCTGGACTGCATAACAGGCGAGGGCAGGGTGAGACCTGGGGCATCTGAGACTGCTGTGCCGAGTGAGGGTTGTGGTGCAGGCCTGAGGATGGTCAGCGTGGAGGGCCGAGCCATGTCCTTCCAGAGTATCGTCCGCCTGTCCCTGGACAGCCCTGCCCATGCCGTTTGTGTGTTGGGCACAGAAATCTGCTTGGATCTCAGCGGGTGAGATGCCGAGAGCTCTGCCAGAGCTGGCAGACAGAGGCAGGCAGGTCTGGGACCCAGTCTCCTTAATCTGGGAGTCGGGGGTTACTTCTGTAGCCTCACCGTCCTGCCCCATCTTGGGAAGCCTTGGGTCTCTAGCCGGGGCTCCCAGTTCTGACCACTGCAGAATTCTGACTTAAATCCTGCCTCTGTCCTGTAGCAGCTGCCATGGACTGTTAGTGAGGCAAGCGCCTTGGCCTCTCTGTCCCCCATGTGCGAAACCGCGGGGAGGCTCGTCCACCGGGGGCTGTGAGGAGTAGGCCGGGGAGACTGCTAGACGCTGGAGCCTGCAGGTGGAGGTGACTGACAGCAGGGTCACAATACAACCTCCTGAGTCCCTTGCCCTGATCTTTTTCCTTAGGGGCATCCTTTGTGGCTCCTCCCTTTTTGGGAGTTGGGTGCTTATTACTAAGATGTAGCTGTGGTAACTTCTGCAGTGTTGGTAGCAGGGTGGGGTTTGGGCTGGAGCTTGTCAGACAGCAAACACAGGGGTCCTTTGGGAGGAGGTGGTAGGAATAAGGACCCCAGAACACTCTGCCTCAACACCCAAAGGAGAATGAGGATTTGGGAGCCGTCCCCTCCCCCATGCCAGTCATCTCCTAGGCTGAGAAGGTGAGTGAGTGTGCCCTGACATGTGTCTCTTGCCTGGCAAACCAGATGTGCCCCCCAGAAGTGCGAGTGCTTCACCATCCATGGCTCTGGGAGGGTCTTGATTAACGTGGCCAACACAGTGATTTCTGAGGAGGAGGACACCACCATCTGGTGGCCCCTGTCTGATCCCACGTACGCCACAGTGAAGATGATATCACCCAGCCCTTCTGTGGATGGGGATAAGGTAAGCCTCAGGGAAAGAGGTGAGCGGCATCTTCCAGGGATGGGAGCTAACACAGCAACTGGGGCTCCCTCCTGGCTGCAGATATGACTCGAGCCTGTGAAACACGTTGTTTTGCATGTCTGATCTTATCCAGTGTCTGCGCAACAGACCAGTGGGGTGGGCACACCATGACCCCATTTTACAGAGAAATGGAGGCACCTAGAGAAGGTGCCCTGCCAAGTCAGCAACGAGCAGAACTGGGATTCAAGCTGGGGGAGTTCGTCTCAGTCATGCAAGCCCCTGACAGTTGATGCTGGGCTGGCGTCCGACCTAGCCGCGCCATAGTCTGGCTTCAAGGTGTTAGCAGTGTTAACTCAGACAGGCTTTTGGTGAAGGCAGCTCTTCTGGATGTGGAGACTTTAAAGAGATGCAATAGCTAAGGTGTCCTAAATGTATGCTACATACCAGAGAGCTTGGATCATGTTCCAGAGTGTGGGCCTCTACCATGGCTTTATTATATATATATATATGTGTATATATATAATATATATATATATTTATTTAAGAGAGCCTCACTCTCGTTGTCCAGGCTGGGGTGCAATGGCACAATCTCAGCTCACTGCAACCTCTGCTTCCCAGGTTCAAGCGATTCTCCTGCCTCAGCTTCCCGAGTAGCTGGGACTACAGGCGTCCACCACCACGCCGGGCTAATTTTGTATTTTTAGTAGAGACGGGGTTTCTTTCACTATGTTCGTCAGGTTGGTCTCGAACTCCTGACTTCAAGTGACCTACCTGCCTCCACCTCCCGAAGTGCTGGGATTACAGGCATGCGCCACTGTGCCTGGCCTACCATCACTTCACATATGAAGAAACTGAGGCACAGAGTGCCGTGTCTAAACCTAAGTAGCCTACCTAGAGTGGGAGAGACCCAGGATTTGAGCTTGAGCCAAGCGTGTACTCTCTCCCCTGGGTAAGCTGTCTCCCTAACGGGGTGCCTACGGTGGGGAGGGTTCCCTCCACCTCGTACACAAGGGGGCAGCAGTGGTCTCCTGTGGTAGAAGCAGGTGGCTCATTCAGGGCAGGAGCGTTCCACCTTGGTTGCAGGTGAGAACCACGGGAACCTAATAACATCAATACCCAGGCCACACCCCCTCTACCAATTAAAGTGGAAGCTCAGGGCTAGGACCCTGGCCTCCGGTTTAAAGCTCTCCAGGTGCCCCCAATGCGGGGCTGGGGATGAGAACCATGATGGAGCAGTTCAGGACTGGGAGAGCTCTTCCTCCCTCCCCCTACACCCTGCAGGACCTACTGGAGATGTCTGCTGCAGAGTAGGGTACATACCCACCTGTGCTGTGTGTACAGGGCAGGCAATTCCCCGAGAGGCAAGTAGTGGACTTAGATAGCAACTGAGCATCTCTGGCCGGGTGTGGTGGCTCACGCCTGTAATCCCAGCACTTTGGAAGCCTGAGATGGGCAGATCACCTGAGGTCGGGAGTTCAAGACCAGCCTGGCCAACGTGGCAAAACCCTGTCTGTACTAAAAACACAAAAATTAGCCAGGTGTGGTGGCAGGTGCCTGCGATCTCAGGTTCTCAGGCGGCTGAGGCTGGAGAATCGCTTGAACCCAGGAGGTGGAGGTTGTAAGCTGAGACTGTCCTACTGCATTCTGGCCTGGGCAACAAGAACAAAACTCCATTGCAAAGAAAGGTATCTCAGATAAGAACGGAGGCCACAATAGGTTCCAGTGGAACTCCAGACTACCTGAGAACCATTCTCTGCCCAGGGCTTGGCCTCCAGCACCCTCGGGAGTGGCCAACAAAGAACCTTGACCTTGGAGGACTAAAGCTTCTATTTAAGGACGGGGTGGATCTCTCACATGCTCTGGTCAATGGTTGGGTCTCTGGTTCATGACCAAGACCTTGTGGTCAGGGCCAGTGGCTGGACTGCAGGTCTCTTTCTAAAAGCATAAAGTAGAGGCTGGCATGGGACACAGAAAAGACTGAGTCCCAGTGCTGCTTCCCCACCTGGGTGTCCTTAGCAGCTTAAGCCACCAGAGGCCTGTTTCCCCACTATGCACCTTATGGAGTAGCGGATGGGACCTGGGAGGGTGGATTTAGCAGGGAGAATATATAGTGTGGTTTCAAACTTGGGCTCTAGAGCCAGGCAGCCTGGATCTTAAATCCCTTTGAGTGGTATGGGGTAAGTCTCTTGATCCCACTGCCATCAGGTATACAGCTCTCACCTGGACAGGTGGTTGCAAGCCTGGCTCTCCACAAGGTTGGGGTTGGGGGTCATGGCAGGTTCTAAGTCCTCGGGGGACTGACTCAGCCCTAAGTGCAGGGCTGTGGCCCCTGTACCAGCTCATGGTGGGACTTCAGAAGCCGTAACACCAAGACCAAGGTCGCAGGCCTAGACTCAGCACATTGCCTGGGGCTCTGTTCCTGGTCCCTCCAACACTGCCTGTGGGTTCGGAACGCTATCTCCACAGGTCTCGATCGCGTACTATGGGCCCAATGAGGATGCCCCCGTGGGCACAGCTGTGGTGTACCTCACTGGCATTGGTGAGTGTTGCTCCAACTGGGAGCCTGGGGCCCAGCCCACCGCTGGGGTGGGGGAAGGGGTGGGATTGCAAGAGGAGCCAAAAAGGATTCTCTGTAACAAGATGCCTCCTGTGGGCCCCAGAAACTCCTGAACAAACTCCTAAATGGATTCATTTGAGATACCCACTCACACGCCCTCCTTGACGTTCAGTCGCTGCTCCATCTTCATGCATTGCCGACCTAATTCTGAGAATAGAACAGCTAGAACTTCCGTGTCGCTGCCATCTACCCACCTACGCCTGTCTGGTGCCTACCTTCTTCCTTTGTTACAGTTGACGTGTCTGGTCCAAAGTTAATCTTTCTTACTAGATCCTTTCTTCTCATTCAAGAACATTCCTTTGTCAATTCTTACCAATGTAAGAAGCTGTCACCCTTCCCTGTTCTCTAGATCACCCCATCAACTCAGGAACAAGCTCTATAACATGTACTTTTTCTTTTTCTTTCTTTTCTTTCCTTTTCTTTTTTTTTTTTTTTTTTTGAGATGAAGTCTTATTGTCACTCAGGGTGGAGTGCAGGATCATGCAACCTATGCCTCCCAAGTTCAAGTGATTCTCCTACCTCGGCCTCCGGATTAGCTGGGACTATAGGCGTGTGCCACCATTCCTCGCTAATTTTTATATTTTTAGTAGAGACAGGTTTTCACCATGTTGGCCAGGCTGGTCTTGAACTCCTGACCTCATGATCCACCTGCCTCGGTCTCTCCAAGTGCTGAGATTATCAGGTGTGAGCCACTGTCCCTGGCCACATCTCTTAAACCTGATTCTAGGGTTTATGGGTGTTTTTTTTTTTTTTTTTTTTTTTTTTTTTAAAGACAGAGTTTTGCTCTGTT
>NC_045434.1:205329980-205333654 GCF_002776525.5 Piliocolobus tephrosceles | reverse complement strand
CTCTGTTGCCCAGGTTGGAGTGCAGTGGTGCGATATTGGTTCACTGCAACCTCTGCCTCCCGGGTCCATGCCATTCTCTTGCCTCAGCCTCCCAGAGTAGCTGGGACTACAGATGCCCACCACCATGCCCGGCTAATTTTTTTACTTTTAGTGGAGATGGGGTTTCACCATGTTAACCAGGATGGGACTCTACCTTGTGATCCGCCCGCCCCAGCCTCCCAGAGTGCTGGGATTACAGGCGTGAGCCACTGCGCCCAGCCTAGGTTGTCTTTTAAAGTCTGTTCTCCCACCTCTGTTCCTGAGGAGCCATCTGTGTCCTCAATTTCTCTAGAATCTTCTCAAATTAGATACCTACCACCGACGGCGTTCTTGTAGAACTCTAACATCTACAACAGTAAGTTTTTGGTTTGTGTGGGGTTTTTTTGTTTTTTGTTCTTTTTCTTTTTTTTTTTTTTTTTGGTCTTGTTTTGTTTTTGAGACAGTCTCACTCTGTAGCCTAAGCTGAACTGGAGTGAAGAGATACGATCATGGCTCATTGCAGCCTCAAATGATCCTCCCACCTCAGCCTCTCCAGTAGCCTGGACCATAGGTGTTACATCACCATACCTGTTTAATTTTTTATGCAGACATAGGTTTCCCTATGTTGCCCAGGCTCTTCCCACCTCTATCTCCAGAGTAGCTGGGACTACAGACACACACCACCATGCTCAGCTGATTTTCTTATTTTTTTTTTTATTTTATTTTTTCCCCCTTAGAGAGGCTTTTACCATATTGCCCAACCTGGTCTCGAACTCCTGACCTCAAGTGATCCTCCCGCCTCAGCCTCCCAAAGTGCTGGAGTTACAGGTGTGAGCCACGTACCTGCTGGTCATCCCTTCTTAACACACTTCAACGCTTCAGGGATGTTCAACTTATTTTTCCTCCTGCCTGTTCCTTCTCAGAACACTTTGGAGCTCAGAGGAGCTCTTCCTGGTCCTTTGTCCCCCTGCTTTCAATCAGTGAAGTGTCTCGAGCTCAGGAGGCTGGTCACATGGCTCTAATGTTACCTATGGACAGGCTGCTCCCACAAACCCGACTTGGATATTGCCTAACCAGCATGATCGCTTGGGTATCTGGCAGATGTCTGAAATGCAAATGGATTCTCTCTACTCCTGAAAACTTGTTTTTCTAGTAGTCCCTCCATCACAGTAGTAGGTAGCTCCATCCTTCTAGTGTAAACCTTGGCATCACCTGACTCTTCTTACCCCACAGCAGTCTGAATCTTGTGAGTGTTACCTGATGTTTCGCCGGAATCCAGCAACTCATACTCCCAGTGTGCTCACCCTGGCTCAAGCCCCCATCCTTTCACCTGGGTTCACAGCCCAGACCTCCCAGTGGGGTTCATGCTGGCACCCTTGCCCTTCTGACTAGACCTCTAGCCTTGATCCAGCAGCCAGAGAGGCACATCTTTAAGTGGAATATTGGATAACACCTTCCAACTGCTTCCATGTTGCTTGGATTAAAGCCAAAGTCACTGCCCACAAAACTACACAAGTAACCCTGGGCTGCCTCTGTCTTTACCACCTGCCAATCTTCCCCCTGCTCATTCTGCTCTGGGTGCTGTTGGTCACTCTGATCCTTGGCCTTGCCACCTGGGGCTTCCTATTTCCTCTAATGGGTCTTACCCTAGATGTTAACCCAGATTTTCTTGCCTCTTTCAGATCTCTTTTCAAATGTCAACTTAGGCTTCCTTGCTCATCTAAAACTGAAATACCCCCACTCCATTCCTTCTCCCATATCCCTCAGTGATTATTGCCATCAAACATGATAGATCTGCTTGCCCCTCCCCTGGTGCACACATTCGTGCTCATGTAAGCTCTAAAGAGACGAGGTCTCCGTCTTGCACACTGCTAGATCCCTAGGACCTGGGGCAGCCCAGTTCGCAGTGGGCATCTGGTCCCTGAGCATCTGCTGGCCAGGTGCTGATGACGTAACAGGAAACAAGTCCTACATTTGTGGCCCTGATGTTCCAGTTAGGAATCAGCATGTCAAATAAGAGCTGTGAACAAAAGACCACACTAGAGTCACGTGGTTGTCCCTTGTGTGGTGGAAGGGATGGGAGTTGGTATGCTAAGGTGGCAGGGCAGTCCCTATGACAGTACCTGAGCAAAAACCTAGATTCTTAAGTGTGTTTTTGTTTTGTCGGGGGGGGGGGGGGAAGGAGAGGGGTTGTTTTTGGTTTTTTTGTTTTGTTTTGAGATGGAGCCTCACTCTGTCACCCAGGCTGGAGTGCAGTGGTGCGATCTCTGCTCACTGCAATCTCCACCTCCTGGGTTCAAGCGATTATCCTGCCTCAGCTTCCTGAGTGGCTGGAACTACAGGCACCTGCCACCATAGCTAGCTAATTTTTGTATTTTTGGTAGAGACAAGGTTTTGCCATGTTGGTCATTCTGGTCTTGAACTCCTGATCTCAGGTGATCTGCCTGCCTTGGCCTCCCAAAGTGCTGGGGTTACAGGCATGAGCCACCATGCCCAGTTAATCCTTAAGTTTTAAAGGGGCTTAGAATTGTCATGTATTGAAATTTTATTTTTCTTTTTTTAGACAGAATCTTGCTCTGTCACCCAGGCTAAAATGCAGTGGTGTGATCTCAGTTCACTGCAACCTCCACCTCCCAAGCTCAAGTGACACTCCTGCCTCAGCCTCCCAAGAGGCTGGGACTACAGATGACCTCCATGATGCCTAGCTAATTTTTGTATCTTTGGTAGAGATGAGGTTTCACCATGTTGCCCAGGCTGGTCTCGAACTCCTGACCTCAAGTGATCCATTCACCTCAGCCTCCCAAAGCCTTTGGGATTACAGGAGTGAGCCACTGTGCCCAGCCATATTAAGCCTTTCCTACGTCTTGGAGCATAAAGTTTTCCAGAAGGCTAGAGAGGTAGACTTTGCAAGTAAGAATCACTTGGGTAGAGGCCGAAAGGCATGAGGTGGCATGAGGACCACGATGGGCTTGTTTTGTGAGTTCCCGGGAGGTTTGGAGTAGACATGTGACTACTTGGACCTCTCCAGGCTTGCTGATGTGAAGTGTGAAGCTGTCACCTTTGAGGATGGTTTGTGCTTCTAAACTGATAGCATGCCAGAAAGGCTGGATGCCCTGATGCCAGCCTTGGGCAGCCCCGCAGGAGATAACCTGTAACTTTGAGGTTCCATCTGGCAGGTCTAGGTGGCTGGGACACCCTTTTCTTCTTTTTCAGAGGTCTCTCTAGAGGTAGACATCTACCGCAGTGGGCAAGTTGAGATGTCAAGTGACAAACAGGCTAAGGTGAGTCTGCCAGCAAAAGGGGGCGGGGAAGGGACCCCTATAAGCCAAATCTGCCCACAGGCTCACTTGATCTGACCTTCCTAGCCCAATGACAGTACCTGAGTATCTAGCCAAATTGCTGTAACATTGCTGATGGATTAAATATGGGGGGCGGGGAAACAAACTGTCATGGTGCAAGTCAGAGCTGATTAAATTTTCTTTTGTGAGGTTTTTTTTGTTTTTTGTTTTTGATGGAATCTCCCTCTGTCATGCTGACTGGAGTACAGCGGCATGATCTTAGCTCACTGCAACCTCTGCCTCCCAGGTTCAAGCAATTCTCCTGCCTCAGCCTCCCAGTAACTGGGGTTACAAGTGTGTGCTACCACACCCGGCTAA
>NC_045434.1:205307896-205329580 GCF_002776525.5 Piliocolobus tephrosceles | reverse complement strand
CTCCCAAAGTGCTGGGATTACAGGCTTGAGCCACCGCGCCCGGCCTGGGCCAGGAACTTTAGACTGTCTTGGGGAAAAATTGTCTTGGAGCCGGGTGCGGTGGCTCACGCTGTAATCCCAGCACTTTGGGAGGCCGAGGCGGGCGGATCACGAGGTCAGGAGATCAAGACCATCCTGGCTAATATGGTGAAACCCCGTCTCCACTAAAAATGTAAAAAATTAGCGAGGCGTGGTGGCGGGTGCCTGTAGTCCCAGCTACTTGGGAGGCTGAGGCAGGAGAATGGCATGAGCCTGGGAGGCTAAGCAGGCAGTGAGCCGAGATTGCGCCACTGCACTCCAGCCTGGGTGACAGAACAAGACTCCATCTCAAAAAAAAGAAAAATTGTCTTGGATCCTGACTTGTGGTTGGGACCAGGGTTCTGGGTCTTAGCTGTAGAATGGAATGTCTTGGTTCTTACTGAGGCTGGAGGTGAACCCTCACTGAACTGATCGAGGTAGGCCCTGTTCTGTTTGTGGGGACCATGGGATAAGTGCCATCCTCCCTCAAAAGGAGGCCCTGGGGTTTGCAGCTTGCCTGTAACCACCCAGAACAAGCAGTGAAGTGATAATGCTTCAGGCCTGGGCCCTAGCAAAAGGCAGGGGATCCTTGGTGCTCTGTTCAAACTCCCGGCCCCTCTCTACGGCTCCTCCCTCCACCCCCAGAGTGCTGGCCTCCAGACGTTCCTTAACTTTTGCTTTGTCTTTTGCCCAGAAATGAAGAATCTGTCCCAGATGACACTGAGTGTCCAAGGCCCCAGCTGTATCTTAAAGAAATATCGGCTAGTCCTCCATACCTCCAAGGAAGAGTCGAAGAAGGCGAGAGTCTACTGGCCCCAAAGTGAGTGTTCTTGTGCCAGCTCCAGCTTTGCCTGCTCTCGACGTGCCAGGCAAGTTGTGCCCGCACCTCCTCCCAGCAAGGTCCCCGGCAGAAGCCTGCTGGAGACCTAGAGCTGCAGATGAGAGGCTACTGTGGCTGTACTTGTGTTTCTAGGATTCTCTGGCTGCCACCTTCACCATAGGCTAAGTCTGTACACATGGGTGAGTTATTGCACCTCTAAGCCACTTTCTCCACTTGTAAAATGGGGGTAGCTGTGCCTTCCCTGCAGGCTGGAAGAGGAGAGAGACATATTAGCTGAAACAGCTATTGCCTTGCACAGATTAGATCACAGCTCCCAATGACTCTTCTCAGGAGCATCCATCTTCACTCTAAACCAAGATCCACCATGTTAAATTCCCAGAAATCCGAGGCTAAAACCTAGAGTGGCGGCCATGGTAGCACCTGCATCCCAGCCACCACGCCGTCCACCACCCATCTTCAGCCCTCTCGCTGGGAGGCAGGTAGCACACCCTATTCTATAGATGGGGGACTGGTCAGGAGGTAGACATGCCCAACTCCAGCAAGAGCCTTGTGTGTCTTTTGACTTCCCTGAACTGACTCAGTACTTAGCGTACCTCTAAATCTCTCAATGAGAGCTAGCTCTCTGCTTCTGGAGGGACATTGCCAGCATGCTTTTTTGGGTTTTGTTTTGTTTTTCCCCTTTGAGACAGGGTCTAGCTCAGTCACCCAGGCTGGAGTGCAGTAGTGTGATTACAGCTCACTGTAGACTTAGCTTCCTGGACTCAAGCAGTCTTCCCACCTAAGCTTCCCAAGTAGCTGGTATGACAGGTGTGTGCCACCACAACCGGCAATTCATTTTTCTTGTAGAGATGGGGCCTCACTTTGCCCAGACGAGTTTCAAACTCCTGGATGCAAACAATTCTCCTGCCTTGGCCTCCCAAAGTGCTGGAATTACAGGTGCGAGCTACTGCACCCGGCCCAACCTGCTACCTTCTCTTATAAACCATGCTTAGTTTCAGCTGGGCAATGCAGAGAGCCCTGTGGTCTATACTGTGCCCGTTGTCAGAGGGCACCATCTCTGTTGCCAGCATTGGAGAGTGTGTTTCTGCCACTTCCTGGCCTGCACTCTGGGGCCTTGGCTTCATCTCCTACTCCATTTCTTCGGCAGACCATAGGTCACAGCTGGATTTCAAAGTAGCCTGGGATTAGACAGGAAAGGTAGCCCGGCTTGGACATGGCCATCTTACATGTGAGCTATAGTGAGCCTAAGAAACCAGAGGTCTAGGTCTAGTTCAGGCCACAAGGGCTACTCTGGCCCTGGGAAGCCTACCAATGCTGAAGTAGGTGGATTAGGCCAGGCGGGTCTTGGAGTCCGACAGTTCAGGTCGCCTGCTAAGGATGCCATACTTCATCATGTGGATCATAGCGAACTACTGGTTTCTTTATGACAGCTTATTCAGGCTGGGAGTGGTGGCTCATGCCTGCAATCTCAACACTTTGGGAGGCCGAGGCAGACAGATCACCTGAGGTCAGGTGTTCGAGAACAGCCTAGACAACATGAAGAAACCCTGTCTCTACTAAAAATACAAAAATTAGCTGGGCATGGTAGCAGGCATGCCTGCCAGCTACTCGGGAGGCTGAGACAGGAGAATTGCATGAACCCAAAAGGCAGAGGTTGTAGTCAGTCGAGATCATGCCACTGTACTCCAGCCTGTGTGAGACTCAAAAAAATAATTTTTTAAAAAAGCTTATTCAATAATCTAGGGGCTGGGCATAGGGCTCATGCCTATAATCCCAACACTTTGGGAGGCCAAGGCGGGCAGGTCACCTGAGGTCAGGAGTTCGAGACCAGCCCGGCCAACATGACAAAACCCTATCTCTACTAAAAACTACAAAAATTGAGCTGGGCATTGTGATGTATGCCTGTAATCCCAGCTACTCAGGAGGCCAAGGTAGGAGTGAACCCAGGAGGCAGAGGCTACAGTGAGCCAACTATTGCACCACTGCACTCCAGGCTGGGTGACAGAGTACAACTCTGTCTCAAAAAAACAAAAAAGCGTATTCAACAATCTAGGGCAACACAGCATGCTATGTTTTAACAGGCCCTCCAGGTGACTCTGAAACATGCTAAAGCTTGAACCACAAAAAAAAGCAAGAGTCTGAAAAGTTTGCAGAAGAACAGAAAGCTAGAATATAGGGTTCTAGAACCAGGCTGGGTGTGGTGGCTCACACCTGTAATCCCAGCACTTTGGGAGACCAAGGCAGAAGGATTAGTTGGGCACAGGAATTCAAGACCAGCCTTGGCAACACAGTGAGACCCTGTGTCTCTAAGATAAAAGATTATTTTTATAAAGAATCCTGGCCAGGTGTGGTGGCTCATGCCTGTAATCCCAGCACTTTGAGAGGCCAAGACTGGTATATCACTTGAGGTAAGGAGTTTGAGACCAGCCTGACCAACATGGTAAACCATCTGCTAAAAATACCAAAATTAGCTGGGTGTGGTGGCGCTAGCTTATAATCCTAGCTACTCTTGTAATCCTAGCTACTCGGGAGACTGAGTGGGGAGGATCATGTGAACCCAGAGGCAGAGGCTGCAGTGAGCTGACATTGCACCACTGCACTCCAGCCTGGGCGAAGTAAGGCAGTGGCCAACCCTGGCAAATGCTGTTGATAGACTAAGATGCCTAAGTCACAATCCTCAGAATGGCGGTCATTAGTGACTGATAAGAACGGTGAAAACTCAGGTTGAAATGGGTAGGCACAGTAAATCTAGGTCACGGAAAGAATCCTCGGTAAAGGGAGACTTGTGGTGGTAATCATGGGGGGCTGGCACGCAGTCGAGTGTGTCTGAAGCTGGTAGTACACGGGCAGATGTGTAGCTGGAACTGATCCAACAGGGGTAGGGAAATGGATCCTAGGGGAAGATCTGAGAAGTTTGCAGAGGGATAGAAAGCCAGAAGACAAGGTTCTAAACAGGCTGGACGTGGTGGCTCACACCTGTAATCCCAGCACTTTGGGAGGCCGAGGCAGGAGGATCGCCTTTAGGACTGTGGAGTACAGGCGAGCCTGCGGACAGGAAGGAGGCAGTAGTGTTTGAGTAGTGTTGGTGGCTCGCCTAAGGCCTGCCTAAGGTCTGGTCCTAGCCTGAAATGAGGCCTTTGGGTGTGATGGTTTTCTCCAGCTCCTCGGGTGCAAGAATGAGCTTTAAAGACCTGGTGTGACCAGAATGGAGGTTTTCCAGGAAAACAAACTAGAAAAGGGTGTGGGAATGGAGTGGACAGTGTGCATAAGAGAGGATGTAGTGATGGGTTTTTGAGCTCTAAGAAGGGTCAAAGGGAAGTGAGGATGAAGGGTGGGGATCGGTAGGAGGATCTGGGACTGAGACTGGGGACTCACTAGGGTGGGAGCATAGGTGAGTTAGATCGGAAGGCATTGAGTCTGCCTTGGAGGTGGCATCTAGTCTGTGTTATGACCATTGTAATAGATGTGTAAGGTGGTACAGAACCCAGGTTCATTGAAATAAGGTCGAAGAGAGATCAAAATGTCTGAATGTTCTAGTCCATTGTCAGATACCAGTGACACAACAGCAGTGGAGGCAAGTGGTGCTAGAACAATCCACGAAGGATGGAGAGGATGACATCATCCCCAAAAGAAAGGTGATAGCTGGCGTTATCTGATAGTCAGCACTTCATAGGAACTGGGATTCTTGAATAGAGAAATGGCCTGGAAGTGCCAGTGATAGAACCAAGAAGGGTACCTGCCTTCCTGTAGGTCCAGCAGTACGTAGCAGGTAGGAAAAAGCTCAGCTCGAATCATCAGTATTTGCTCTGTGCCCTGAGGATCCAGCTCTGGAAGAATAAACCATGTTACCTGCTCTCAGAGCCTGCTACGAAAGATGAACAGATAGCCAAGGACCCAGCAGAAGCTGGAGGGAGCCCTTTAAGATGCCCCCCGTGTGGGTAGGGAGAGTTTGAGGTAGCTAAGGCCTCCTGGGCAGCTCTGAGGACTGAGGGCAGGAAGGGCCTTCCAGGCAGAGGCAATTGTGTGTGCCTGGGTCGCAGGGCTTCTGGCCTCCCTCATGCTTCTTTTTAATGGGGACAACAAATGCCTGCCTTAAACGGTCCTGAGGATGTGAGGCCACGAGCCTGAAACACCTACCACAGCTACTAGCAAAGAGAGTAAGCCCACAGCGAAATGTTAGCTATGCTTCAGCTTCACAACAAACTAGCTATAAGAAGATTCCCGAGAGGGTCAACCACAGGACAGCCAGCCAGTAGCGGCTTGTGGCAAACAGACTGTGACCCTGTTACCCTTACTGCCTGGTGGTGAATCACCCTTGGGTAGAATGGCCACAGGGAGCCCAGGTCCCCAGAACAGGAGCAGGCCCTAGGTGTGGAGAAGTTCTTGGGCTGGGTGCTGTGAGCCGGCTGATGCTATAGCAGGTCAAGAGGGCCGTGTCTGCACTAGGAAGCTGCAGGGGTTCCTGGGGGAAGATTGCCTTGTCTGGTCTTGCCCCTTGAGGCCTGGCTCAGGGCTGGTGAAGCCTCTAGGTAGATGAGAAGCAGGAAACCAGCACAGGAATTGTCCCGGTGGGCCCAGTTCCCTCACAGCCAGCAGCAGGACTGAGGCTGGGCCTGTAACCAGCATCCCCAGGGCCTCCAAGGAAGGGCTGCAGGAGAACTGCAGAGTCCATCGGGAGGGCTGCTGGGGCCCGGACCCAGGGCAGCGTCTGACCGGCGGCAGCCATGGCCACAGCTGCAGCCATCTGCTGGCACATTGGACGAGCTAGAGATGGAGGCAGCTGGCAGTGCTGTGGAGAAGGTCTGAGGATGCTACAGTTCCTGGATCTCTTGGGGTTCTGGTGGCCAAGGTAAATCTAGCTTAGGATTCCCTGAAATAAGAAATCACCTGGAATCTTAAGCAGAAACAGCCATCATCAGGCCTACAGCTGCCACATCGGGAACAGATAAAGAGGACAGGCCAGGAAAGAGGAGGTTCTAGTGACCCAGGTGGGAGAAGCTTGGGTCAGGGTAATTTCTGGCCTAGAAAATGGACAGACTTGGGCTGGGTGCAGTGGCTTATGCCTGTAATCCCAGCACTTCGGGAGGCTGAGGCAGGTGGATTGCCTGAGCTCAGGAGTTGGAGACCGGCCTGGGCAACGTGGTAAAACCCCATCTCTACTAAAAATACAAAAAACTAGCCGGGCATGGTGGTGCACACCTATAGTCACCTGCTCAGGAGGCTGAGGCACAAGAATCGCTTGAACCCGGGAGATGGAGGTTGAAGTGAGCCGAGATAGCGCTGCTGCACTCTCGCCTGCTCAACAGAGCAGGACTCCATCTCAAAAAAAAAAAAACGACAAACCTTAGGATCTAGTTAGCAAATGACAACTACCACGTGTGGTCAACTTCCTTCTGATCTCTTCTGTGCATGGTTTTGTATTTAATGACCTAAAACTAGGAGAGAGTCTTAACATGTATAATCATAAGAACACGTGGTTTCTGGCCGGGCGCGGTGGCTCAAGCCTGTAATCCCAGCACTTTGGGAGGCCGAGACGGGCGGATCACGAGGTCAGGAGATCGAGACCATCCTGGCTAACACGGTGAAACCCCGTCTCTACTAAAAAAAAAATACAAAAAACTAGCCGGGCGAGGTGGCCAGCGCCTGTAGTCCCAGCTACTCGGGAGGCTGAGGCAGGAGAATGGCATAAACCCAGGAGGCGGAGCTTGCAGTGAGCTGAGATCCGGCCACTTCACTCCAGCCTGGGCGACAGAGCGAGACTGTCTCAAAAAAAAAAAAAAAACGTGGTTTCTTCAGAAACCTTGATGGAGGCATAATCCATCCAATAAATGGTTCTCACTGACCTTTCTAGCATCGGTAAGTGTCTGATCTTTTTCAGATGAGGCTGCCGAGCCCAGCCTGGGAGAGTTTCTCACCTATAGGACTTTATGATATTATCACAGGAGTTGGATTCATGGCTCAAAATACAGAACCACTTACCCTGAGGCTTCAAACCAGGCAGGAGGCATGAAGGCATGCCTTCATCATCTGAGCTCCAACTCCTGGTGTGTGATAGGTCTTCAAGGAACATTGGTAGAGAACTGGCCGTTGCTTGTATCCAAACATCTGGTTGTCTACCAAGCCCTGAATGCTAGAAACAAGGACAGCCAAGCCGGTTCAGCTCCAGCCCTCCTGGAACTCACAGCCTTGCCTCTGATACGAGAAATAAGCTGGTACCTTGACCATCAAATGTGGTGACTGGCACCAGGTTACTTCAGTGGCTGGTCCATCCCTTCTTTCTCTCCTAGAAGACAACTCCAGTACCTTTGAGTTGGTGCTGGGGCCTGGCCAGCACGCCTATACCTTGGCTCTCCTTGGGAACCACTTGAAAGAGACCTTCTACATTGAAGCTATAGCGTTCCCATCCGCCGAATTCTCGGGCCTCATCTCCTACTCTGCGTCCCTGGTGGAGGAGTCTCAAGACCCGGTATGTCCCCACAATAGATGGGTCCTTGGACTAGGATGCTCCGGTGGGGGAAAAGGCATCTCCCACAGTTGGGCAGAGCTCGAGGTTTGCTGGTGGAGAGCTGCAGAAGGCAGGTGGGGCCCAGCTGGGGGCCGGGCTGAAGGGCCAGAACCCTGGGGGTTAGAGGGGAGGGAGTAAATGTGGAAGCAGGTTGCTAACAGCACCTCGTCTTGTTGCAGTCAATTCCAGAGACTCTGCTGTACAAAGACACGGTGGTGTTCCGGGTGGCTCCCTGCGTCTTCATTCCCTGCACTCAGGTGCCTCTGGAGGTTTACCTGTGCAGGTGAGAGACCCTCAGGCTGACTGTGCCAGGTGGTTCTCGTAACTGGCACCCTCTTTCTGTATGAGGGTGGGGTGGGGAAAGAGGATTAGGACCTCTCACCAGGAGAGTTGAAACACTTCTGTCTAAGCTATCTGGACCTGCCCCAAGACAGTCCAATACATGCCTGAATATTCCCAAAGCTGGGCACGGAACAGTGGATGAGACAGTCCCCCAGTTATGTTAGGGTCAAACGGCATGGTTTTAAACGGTACCAAGTGCTCTAAAGCAGGGTGAAGAATGGAGAGGTCAGGATGAGAACCTGTCCCAGGGATGATGAGACTCCAAGGGGAGGTGTGGGGATGGGTGAAAGGAGCCAGAGACCTGTGGGCTCTGAGTGTTAGGATGCGGTATCTGGAGCCATACGTATTCTAAATACAGTGGTGAAAGCTTTGTCACCTGGATACCTGCAGGAAGATGGTACTGCTCACCCACTGCCACTTACAGGCCCTGGTTCCTTTCAGTCTTGTTATACTTTCCCCTGGGGTGGCTGCTGCCTCTATGGAGGCTGGGTACACACATCCTCGGTCTAGGCCTGGGCCCTAGGAGGGAGAAAGAGCCAAGATTTGGGCGCTGCAACCTATTGTTGCTGCTAGTGGTCTGGAAGTCTCCTGAACCACCTCACGTGCCAAAAGCCTGAACACGCACGGGGCCACGTCCAGCTTCAGGAAATCCAGGTAAAGTCTCTAGCCATGTAGCCACATGCCTGAGGAGAAAAGGAGAAAGGATCCTGAAGGTAGAATGGTGGGAAGCCGAGGGTTCTGTCTGCATGATCACTCTGGCCACGTGGAAAGTCAGGTACAAATAAAAGGTGGGAGACCAGTCTAGACACAGCATGGCTCAAGCCAGGGTGGCAAGAGCAGCCATTAGAGTTGGGATTGGTCTGCAGGCAAGACATCCCCGCCCCACTTGTTCCACACCAGCCACCTCTAGATTACTTCCACCGCGTTGCCCTTTATTGCAAATTCCTTATGTGAAGGCTCTGTTTTTTAAAGTAGGTAAAGGATAATGTTGATGGAACCACTCTAGCAGGGATGGGAAACACTAATAGGAAAAGGTAGCCAGTGTGGTGGCTCACACCTATAATCTCAGCACTTTGGAAGGCTGAGGCAAGAGGATCACCTGAGGGTCAGAAGTTCGAGACCAGCCTGGCCAACATGGTGAAACCCAGTCTCCACTAAAAATAGAAAAATTAGCCAGATGTGGTAGATGCCTGTAATCCCAGCCATTCAGTGAGGCTGAGGCAGGAGAATCGCTTGAACCCAGGAGGCAGAGGTTGCAGTGAGCTGAAATAGCCCCACTGCACTGCAGCCTGGGAAACAAGAGCAAAACTCATAAAAATAAAAATAAAAATTGCCAGGTATGGTGGTTCATGCCTGTAATCCCAGCACTTTGGGAAGCTGAGGCAGGCAGATCACCTGAGGTCAAGAGTTCAAGACCAGACTGGCCAATATGGTAAAACCCCATCTCTACTAAAAGTACAAAAACAATTAGCCAGGCATGGTGGTGCACCCCAGTAATCCCAGCTGCTCAGAAGGCTGAGGCAGGAGAATCTCTTGAACCCAGAAGGTGGAGGTTGCAATGAACAGAGATTATACCCCCGTACTCCAGCTTGGGTGACAGCAGAGTAAGATTCCATCTCAAAAAAAAAAAAAAAAGACTTCTACCCCTCTTCTAGGCTCAGTGGGTATAGAAGCCAGACAGCTCTTCCAGGGGAGGGCTGCTGGGGAGTGTGGTCCTCAGGAATACCAGGTTTCAGGATGAGAAGGTAAAATCTCAGAAGGTCTGATGGAATTCTGATGGCAGATACAAAAGACATAAAGCAGAGAGATTTGGTATCTTGAGTATTTGAAGACAGGGGTTTCTCATTCACAGAGGGTATCTACTTGTTCAAGGAAACCCAAGTCTTCCATACAGTGTGGTATTCAGGCATGGTTTGACCCAGGAGAGCTGCATATGACCTGCAAGACTGGGTCTACACTCCCTTCCGCCAATAAGCCTCAGACTGTTCTAGACCTTGCCAGGCTGGTAGCTCCCTGTGGCTTTGCATAGACCCAAGAAATAGGTTCTTTGGAGCAGTAGCATAGATACTATGAATGTGCTATGCCAGCAGTTACATTGCTGTATTCTATTAGTAGCAACATGAGCTTTGGACCTGAAGCTGGGCTAGAGTCCCAGTTTTGGTATTTCCCAATACTAGGGCCTTGCTGATCTCCAACTTTTGAGGACCCATTCATTTCAGATAAGTGTTTTGTTTTGTTTTTATTTTTTATTTTTGAGACGGAGTCTTGCTCTGTTGCCCAGACTGGAGTGCAGTGGTATGATCTTGACTCACTGCAGCCTCCGCCTCCCAGGTTCCAGCAATTCTCCTGCCTCAGCCTCCCAAGTTGCTGTGGGATTACAGGCACGTGCCACCACACCCAGCTAATTTCTGTATTTCTAGTAGAGATGGGGTTTCACCATGTTGGCCAGGCTGGTCTCAAACTCCCAATCTCAGGTGATCTGCCCCCCTCGGCTTCCCAAACTGCTAGGACTACAGGCGTGAGCCACCATACACGGCCAGATGAGTGGTCTTAACATCAGCCTCACTCACTGCTGTTTCCCTTCGAGGAAGGGATGTCCACAGTAGATCTGTGAGCCTGATGCTGTGCACGATGCCTTGAAGATCCCAGGGCTCAAGACCCACCCCATGCCACACATACAAAAATGACAACCTTCTTGGCCATCTCAAGGGTGGGGTACCCAGCTTCATGGCTTCTCAGGACAAAAATACAGCCCCCTTGGGTAGAGAGTCAGCTAATACCTTTGGATAGGCTGAGGCAGGAAAGCCCGGGGGTGTCCCCAAATTCCCTGGGATAGAAGGATACTTGCAGGCTGGGCACAGTGACGCACACCTATAATCTCAGGACTTTGGGACGCCGAGGTGAGTGGATCACCTGAGGTCAGGAGTTTGAGACCAGCCTGGCCAAAGTGGTGAAACCCCATCTCTACTAGAAATATAAAAATTAGCCAGGCATGGTGGCGGGGGCCTATAGTCCCAGCTACTGGGCAGCGGAGAGGAGGCGCTGAGGCAGGAGATTCGCTTGAATCCAGGAGGCAGAGGTTGCAGTGAGTCAGATCATGCCACTGCACTCCAGCCTGGGTGACAGAATGAGACTGTCTCAAAAAAGGAAGGGTATGTGCAGAATCTGACCGAAGGGTATAAACAGAGCAGGCCTTGGTTACCAGGGAAGGGGCTGCCACTGGCACTTCCCAACCTGGCTCTGGGCAAAGCTGAGTGGCATTGGACAAGATGGGCTCTGAGCTTCTGGCTTGTGCTGAGGTCAGGGGATGGCTGCTCTGTTGACCTCACGGGCAGGGATGTAACCTCCTGGTGAGAAGGAGGTGTTCTCCCTCTGCTGGCACAGGGAGGTCATAACTTTACAGTAAGGGAGCTGTGAAAGTCTTCCCAGAACTGGCTTTTCTCCCACGGCAGAGAGCTGCAGCTGCAGGGTTTTGTGGACACAGTGACGGAGCTGAGTGAGAAGAGCAACAGCCAGGTGGCATCTGTCTATGAGGACCCCAACCGCCTGGGCAGGTGGCTCCAGGTAACACCCCACCTGGGAAACCCCCTGTGGGGGAGGGGAGGGGTGAGGAGACTCAGCATTTGCCACCTAAGAGGAACTTCAGACTTCTGGCTAACCTTAAAGACCGAAGCCTTGATAGAGGTGGCCCTGTTCTTAGGACTTCAGTGGAGGCTCAGATGAGGATTTGCCTGAGTCATGTCCACTAAGGAATAGAGTTTAGAGTCTAACCTCCTTCCCACTCCAGAATGGACATGTGTTCAAGACCACAGAACCCTAACCCCCAGGCCCCAGAAGGCTCTAACGCCTTTGGCTAAGGCTGTGAGAGCTGGGCCACTGCCCTGGGGGTCCCGCCTGACTCTGGCACAGCACCAAATCTAAAGCCCCAGTCAGCCTTCAGTTCTAGAGCTCTGTCCTCTGCAGATGAGTGATCATCACGTGCTAGGCGCACTATCCTGAGCACCAGAGATAAATTGGAACATATGCTGTCCCATGTTAGCAAGGATAGAACTTTTAAGTGCTATGAAAGTTAGAGAATGAGATGATACCGTGAGTCATTAGACCAAATGAGGCAGTTCAAGAATAGTCGGGAAAATCTACAAATGAAACTTAAGGAAACAAGGAGCTGGCCATGCAGAGATTGGGGTAGAAGTGGCCAGGAGTCCCTGGCCGGGTGTGGTGGCTCACGCCTGTAATCCCAACACTTTGGGAGGCTGAGGCAGGCAGATCACTTGAGGTAAGGAGTTTAAAAAGAGCATGGAAAACATGGCGAAATACTGTCTCTACTAAAAATACAAAAATCAGCCGAACGTGGTGGCGCGCACCTGTAGTCGCACCCACTTGGATCGCTGAGGCAGGAGAATCCCTTGAACCCAGGAGGTGGAGGTTGCAGTACGCCCAGATCACACCACTGGCACTTTAGCCTGGATGACAGACTGTCTCCAAAAACAAAAAAGTGGGGGTGTGCTTGGAGGTTTTGAAGAGGGCTGGTGCAGCCAATCACAGTGAACAGAGGTGAGAGGCAGGGTTACCACCTGGTTAAAGGTACCTTTTCAGCTAAAGGCAAACAAGAGACACTCAAAAGGCATGAATCAGGAATGAAAGGTTACAGTTTAGGTTTTCAAAAGATCCCTCTGGCTAAGATATAGGAAACAAATCTTAAGAGTGGGCAAGAATAGAAGGAAAACTGGAAGGCGTTACAGTGGGCGTAGGATGGAGACACGGTGGTTTCCTGAGTGGCACCAGTGCAGAGTTCACTCAGAATGTAAGCCAGTAAGTAAGCCAGTAAGGCTTGTTAATGGATTCTTTATAGAAGAAGAAAGGAAGAATCTGGATGCTCAAATCTTTGTTGCCCAAGTTAGAGTGCAGTGGCAAGATCTCAGCTCCACTGCAGCCTCTACCTCCCTCTACCTCCTCCTGAGTAGCCGGAATTACAGGCATGAGCCACCATGCCTGGCTATCTTTTTGGGGGTTTTTTCTGTTTGTTGTTTTTTTCTTTCTTTTTTTTTTTTTTTTTGGTTTTTGTTTTTTTTTTAGTTGATGGGGGTCTCACCATGTTGCCCAGGCTGGTCTTGAATTCCTAGGCTCAAGTGATCCACCCACCTTGGCCTCCCAAAGTGCTGGGATTACAGGCATGAGCCACTGTGCCTGGCCATCAATGTTCAAGTCTTAAACCTGAAGAGTAGTGGGGAGAGGGATCAGAGAGCCTTCAAGAAAGGGCAATATCTGAGCTGGGTGTTGAGGGTTGAGCATGAGTTGGCAGGAAGGAAGGGGGTTCTTACCGTACCTTTTCCCTAAATGGGGCCCAGGGAGATGTGTGACTGGCAAACGATCTGTCTTCCTCTCCATTCCAGGATGAGATGGCCTTCTGCTACACCCAGGCTCCCCACAAGACAACATCCTTGATCCTCGACACGCCTCAGGCCACCGATCTTGATGAGTTCCCCATGAAGTACTCATTGGTGTGGAACTTGGTTTGGCTAATCTGAGCTCAGTCCAATCTCTCAGGCCTGGGGCCTGCCTAGAAATGATGGGGCACCAAGTGAGGGAGAGGACCCAGGTGGCCTCTGGGGGGAGGGGATGTGGAAGTCTACCTGAGAGCCTGGATTTAGGGATAACAATGGGGCCCAAAGCCATCCCCTACTAACACCCCTTCCCCGCTGGGTCTCTCCCCAGAGCCCTGGTATTGGCTACATGATCCAGGACACTGAGGACCATAAAGTGGCCAGCATGGATTCCATTGGGAACCTGATGGTGTCCCCACCTGTCAAGGTCCAAGAGAAAGAGTACCCCCTGGGCAGAGTCCTCATTGGCAGCAGCTTTTACCCCAGGTGAGCCACCGGGCCAGACGCCTTCAGATGAAAAGAAGGGACCATGGTCGTTCCCCTGGCCCCGCCTGCTTCCCGTAGCACCTCGGCCAGTCACGCACTGTAGAACATTTCTTAGAAGGACATTTGAGCTTTTGATTCACGTGGAGACTAAAGATTAGAATAAACTGTTTATTCTTTGATTCCAGGGTTTAAACTGAAACAAGTGGAATTTGGTCCACCAGGATGTCATTTCCAAGAGATATGTGGCTGGATTTCTTGGTGGCCATAAATCTAAAATGATACTTGTGTCCGGGCACACTAGGCTCTGTTCTGAGTGGAGTCAGAGTAAGGGATTCATAACCAATTCATCCGCTATGGACCGGCCTCTTTCACACAACGGTCACAGAGGCCAGCTCCCTGGAGGCAGCATGACACCAAGTGACAGGTGACCAGTCTGGGCCACACTGGCTCAAAAGCTGTTCTTTCCATCTTCCTTCTAGCGCAGAGGGCCGGGCCATGAGTAAGACCCTCCGAGACTTCCTCTATGCCCAGCAGGTCCAAGCGCCAGTGGAGCTCTACTCGGATTGGCTAATGTCGGGCCACGTGGATGAGTTCATGTGCTTCATCCCCACAGATGACAAGAATGAGGGCAAAAAGGTCTGTATTGGGGTCTGCAGAAGGGACATCTGACCATGTCCCCATGCCTTCTGTTGGGAACTCTTGGAAGATTCTGGAGAAAAAGCTGGCTTTTTCTTGGTTTTTGTTTTTGTTTTTTGAGTCTTGCTCTGTCACCCAGGCTGGAGTGCAGTGGCACCATCTCCACTCACTGCAACCTCCACCCCAGGTTAAAGTGATTCTCGTGCCTCAGCCTCCTGAGTAGCTGGGATTACAGGCACATGCCACCACACCTGGCTAACTCTTGTATTTTTAGTAGAAATGGGATTTCACCATGTTGGCCAGGCTGGTCTCGAACTCCTGACCTCAGGTGATCTGCCTGCCTCGGCCTCCAGAGTGCTAGGATTATAGGTATAAGCCATCATGTCCAGCGGAGAAAGCTGGCTTCTGACCCAAGTTCTGTTTCCCAGGGCTTCCAGCTGCTCCTGGCCAGTCCCAGCGCCTGCTATAAACTGTTCCGAGAGAAACAGAAGGAAGGCTATGGCGATGCTCTTCTGTTTGACGAGCTTAGAGCAGATCAGCTCTTGTCTAATGGTAAGGGAACTCCCTTTCCACAGAACAGAACTGGGGTGGTCCTCCTTTTTCCAGGGGCCCTTTCTACATAGCCATTCTGTCACACTTGGCAGAAAGGATGCCAGGGAAGCACAAAAGCTGTTGGAATTGTATTAGAATGTCGTGTTTCTGGGCTACTCTAGTGGTACTACGACAACACAAGTAGACCAGATGTTCCGGGATGGCCTAGAGGCTTTTAGGATGTATTTGAAGGGGACTCACTTAGGTGGCCCCAAATGGGGGGAAAATGGGTATTAACAATGCTAGTGCCTGGATTTACTCAGGGCACGTTGGATTAAGTACTTAGGGATTGGGACTTTGTGGGTCTCCTGGTTACATTAAGGAAACACACAGGTGGACAAGCAGAGGTGGTGTGGCTGGTGCCATTGTACTTCTGATCTAAAAGCTGTGGGAGTGGGCTGGGCATGGTGGCTCACACCTATAACCACAGCACTTTGGGAGGCCAAGGCGGGCAGATCACCTGAGGCCAGAAGTTCCAGATCAGCCTGGCCAACATGATGAAAGTCTGTCTCTACTAAAAATGTGAAAATTAACAGGGCATGGTGGCGCATGCCTGTAATCTCAGTTATTCGGGAGGCTGAGGCAGGGGAATTGCTTTGACCTGGGAGGTGAAAGTTCCAGTGAGCTGAGATCATGCCATTGCACTTCAGCCTGGGCCACAGAGCAAGACTCCGTCTCAAAAAATAATAAAGGCTGTATGAACCCAGAAAGGGGCTTTGGGGGTATTAGGTTTTTCTAGACCCTCAATACCCAAAGTGTGATCTGAGGGCCCGGTGCACCTGGGAGCTTGTTAGAAATACAGGATTTCCACCCTGCTCCAGACCTCCTGGATACTCCGCCTTTGGGGTGGGGCTCGGGAAATCCTGGTCATAGAAGCACCATGGAAGGTGACATCTACTGAACATGAACCACATGACAAAGACTGTCACCTCAGAGTTGGCAAATGAATTGGGCATTCCTGTTCCAAAGATGAGGCCATTGAGGAATAAAAGTAATGTAACCTGATGAAGGCCACAGACAGAAGGTGCCAGGTTGTATCGGCATAAGGGGAGTAGGGGCCGAAGTCATCCTAACAAGCTCCAGGCTGTATCCTTCAGCCTGGCACAGGCTATTCCTTCATGCTGGGGACAGAGTGGCCAGTGGCAGTAAGTCCTGCCTGGACTTTCTGGCGTAGACCCTGGTCAGTCCCCAGAAGGAAGATATCAGACCTGAGGGTGTGGTCCCTGGAGATAGGCCAGTCCTCTCCTCTCGCCACGGTCACTGGCTCAGGAAAACACCCGGGTGGCTGGGCCTTACCTGAGTGTGCCCAGCTCTGGGCAGTGCTGCCATTCCCTGACCGCTTCTTCCTACAGGAAGGGAAGCCAAAACCATCGACCAACTTCTGGCTGATGAAAGCCTGAAGAAGCAGAATGAATACGTGGAGGTAGGACCAGCGCAAGGGGGGGCCGTCCCCAAGAAAGGGCTGGTGCCGCAGGTCCTGCAGGAAGGTTCCCACCCATCCCTCCTGAGGGGTGAAGGGTTGGCGGGGGGCAGCTGCCTGCCACCCTTTCTTTCCAGGTCTTGATACAGGCCCAGGTCTGGGGCTAGAGCTGGCCATATATATGCCAGTGTAGGGAGACTAGAGAAGTAAGGAGTTAGGTCTCCGGAGCCAAACACAGCACGATGTACCTTTATGCTTGGAAGAGGGCTGGGAGTGGTAACAGAGCTTTCTATGGTGTCAGATGGCTGAGGACCCAGGGTGGCACAGGGGCAGGGAGGAGCGCCATGGCATGTCAGAACAGTGGACAGATACTGCTTGAAGATACTGTCGAGGAGTTTCCTTGCCATGACTATGCAGCTGGGTCTTTTCCCCCAAGCTGGGAAAGCCCTGATTTATCCAGGTTCCTAGCTGAGAACCAACGATGGCCCAAGCCTTGTGCAAGACACCTCACTACAAACCCTGCAGATAGCCCTATAAAGTAAAACGCCTCTTACATATGAGGTGAGGCACAGAGTAAAATCACTAGCCCAAGACAATCATGTGGGGGGTTGAGTCTGAACTCCCAAGTTCCTGTGTTGCTCATTATGCTACTCAAGCTGCCTAGGGTCCATTTGCTGGAAAATGACATAGCTCAGCAGCCTCCTTGAAGAGGCCAGCTCCTCACTTCTGAGAAGCTGAGTATCGGACTCAAACGAGAGCCTACTCAATGCTTTCTGGATGAAGTGGCCTATCACAGCGGTCCTGAGAATGGTGTTCAGGGTCACCAACCTTCAGAGATCTTAGAAGTGAATCATTGGCTGTGAGAAGCAGAGTCTTCCCAACTTCTAGAAGGAGAAGCTTAGGCCCAGAGAAGGGTAATTTCTCGGCTGAGGTTGCATGGTCAGCAAAACTGCTTTGCTCACTGGGTCCTTACCATTCCCAGGAATGTTCCTAAGGAATGTTCTGTGTCATGCACAGTGCATGGGTGCCCTGTTTTGCAAGAACAGCCCTTCTGGCATAGCAGGGTGGGTGCCAGCCAGGCATGGGGCTGAGACAGCCTCTCCCAGCCCCTGGCGACAGCTTAGGGTATGTTGGGTTGTGTCTGAAGCTGATTTCAAGACCTAGGGAGACAGGTGTGCTGGGTGTCTGAAGCCTATTTCAAGACCTAGGGAGATGCTCGGGTATTGGGCTCAGCTGGTCTGGGTTGGGAAGTGCCCGACGCTGTCTAGCTGTGGGATCCTGGACTAAAGATTAGGCCTTTCCTGAGCCCCCACTTCCCCAGGTGAAAAGGCAACTGCCCACTTAGGAAGGCTGGTGTGATGTGTGAGGCTCCTGGCGCACAGTGAGTGATGGGGATGGCAGTGGTGTCAGGCCATGGCCTACCTTCAGTATGGAAGGAAACTGGTTTAATTCCTGATGAGCTCTCCTGGCCCCTCCCACCCCCACAGAAGTGCATTCACTTGAACCGTGACATCCTGAAGACAGAGCTGGGCCTGGTGGAACAGGACATCATCGAGATTCCTCAGCTGTTCTGCTTGGAGAAGCTGACTAACATCCCCTCTGACCAGCAGCCCAAGAGGCCCTTCGCGAGGCCATACTTCCCTGACCTGGTGAGGGACGACTGGGCATCCCTGGGTGGGGGAGGGTCCATCCAGGCAACACTGGCTGCCGCCTCACTGTGCTGGACTGCAGAGATGGGGGAGGGACAGCAGATAACGGTGCCTATGAGGAAATGGGCAGGAGACCCCTTCTCCCCCATCTCGGTTAGGGACACCCCTCCCAGAGAGCAGATGTACTGGGCCTGAAGGCTTGGAGGGTTCCCCAGGCAGTTACTATGGGCCAGGAGCTTTAGGAGCCTCAGTGAGCTGCACCCCTAGTCTAAAAGGATGAACCTGTGAGGCCCACTTCAGATGGGGTGCTATGTAACTCAGTTGAGGTTGCCGTGCATGGCGAGCTACCTCAGGGTAGGTCTTCCTGTCCACTATCCCCAGGGTCCAGAGCAGCCATGTCTGATACATGGAGGTACATCAGCACTTAAAATAACGTTCTAGGCCAGGCGCGGTGGCTCACGCCTGTAATCCCAACACTTTGGGAGGCTGAGGCAGGTGGATCACCTGAGGTCGGGAGTTCCAGATCAGCCTAACCAACATGGAGAAACCCTGTCTCTACTAAAAATACAAAATTAGCTGGGCGTGGTAGCGCACGCCTGTAATCCCAGCTACTTGGGAGGCTGAGACAGGAGAATTGCTTGAACCTGGGAGATGGGAGTTTCAGTGAACCTAAATCATGCCATTGCACTCCAGCCTGGGTAACAAGAACGAAACTCTGTCTCAAAAATAATATTCTGTTCAGCCTGGCTGGTCGTAGTGGCTCACCTGTAGTTCCAGCACACTGGGATGCTAAGGTGGGAAGATCACTTGAACTCAGGAGTTGGAGACCAGCTAGGGCAACATAGTAAGACCCTGCATTAAAAAAAAAAAAAAAAAAAAAGATTAGCTGGGGCCAGGGTGTAGTGACTCATGCCTGTAATCTCAGCACTTTGGGAGGCTGAGGAGGGCAGATCACTTTTGAAGTCTGGAGTTCAAGACCAGCCTGACCGACATGGTTGAAACCCCATCTCTAGGAAAAATACAAAACATTAGCTGGGTGTGGGAGTGCATGCCTATAATCCCAGCTAATCAGAAACTGAGGCAGGAGGATCCCTTGAATCCAGGAGGCAGAGGTTGCAGTGAGCCAAGATTGCACCAGTGGACTCCAGCCTGGGCAACAGAGAAAGACTGTCTCCACTGCCTCCTCCCCCGCCAAAAAAAAAAAAAAAAAAAAAAAAAAAACAGCTGGGTAGGGTGACCCATGCCTGTAGTCTCAGCCACTCAGGAGGCTGAGGCAGGACAATTTCTTGAGCCCAGGAGGTGGAAGTTGCAATGAGCCACTGCGCTCCAACCTGGCCAACAAACCAAGACTTTGTCTGATAAACCAAACCAAAAAAAAAAAAAAATAATTCTGGGGCCGGGTGTGGTGGCTCACACCTGTAATCCCAGCACTTTGGGAGGCCCAGATGGGAGGATCACCTGAGGTCAGGAGTTCGAGACCAGCCTGACTAACATGGAGAAACTCCACCTCTACTAAAAATACAAAATTAGCCAGGTGTGGTGGTGCATGCCTGTAATCCTAGCTACTCAGGAGACTGAGGCAGGAGAATCGCTTGAACCTTCCAGCGGAGGCTGCAGTGAGCTGAGATCATGCCACTGCACTCTAGCCTGGGCAACAAGAGCAAAACTGTTTATTTTTGTTTTTAAAAATTCTGTTCCTACTTATTCTAAACCAGAAGTCATAATCAAGAGTGGGGTTGTGAGTACAAGAGGTCCTGGCTTCACCAAGCCTATGCCAACTGTGGCTCACATCTGAACTTTCTCTTGTAACAACTGACCCATTATATAGGTATTTAAAATGAACGGAGGCATTTGAGTGCCCCAATTCTCTAAACACTTGCTGACCTCTTCCCTGGGTCCTAGGGACACAGGTCCTGCATGCCATGGGTGTCTTCTAACTTGATCAGCTCAGTGTGGTCCGGTAGGGGTGAGTAGTGGCAAGAAGCTGCTTTGAGAAGGAGTTGAGATATGAAGGATGTGCAGCAGTCAACTGACAAAGCAGGGGTGGGGAGAGCGTTCCAGTGGAGGCAGCAGCCATGTGTTACATCCAGACCATAAGAGGCCAGAATAATCAAAACATAGAAACTGGAGAAGTTGACAATCCCAGACCTTGGCCAGGCAGGATTTTGTCTTGCTGTTGAGAAACAGCCATTGGAGGGCTAAGCAGAAGCGAGCTGGGTTCCACTGACCTGGAGGAGGCGGCTGCCTGCCTGCTACGCCTGGTCTGGCCTGACCACAGAGAGGCAGGTGGGGGGCTGGCTTTCAGGCCTCTGATCCCTGTCCAGGCCTCACCTTTTCTTTCTGACAGCTGCGGATGATTGTGATGGGCAAGAACCTGGGGATCCCCAAGCCTTTTGGGCCCCAAATCAAGGGGGCCTGCTGCCTGGAGGAAAAGATTTGCCGCTTGCTGGAGCCCCTGGGTTTCAAGTGCACCTTCATCAATGACTTTGACTGTTACCTGACAGAGGTCGGAGACATCTGTGCCTGTGCCAACGTCCGCCGGGTGCCCTTTGCCTTCAAATGGTGGAAGATGGTACCTTAGACCCGGGCCCTGGAGCTGCCAGCTCTGCCCCCGCATGGATGGCCCACTGTCACCATGCAGCAGCACGATTCCTTGCCCAGTAGAGGCTGGAGAGTCTGGGCAACACAACCCTTTCTTCCCTATCCACCCTCACCCTCAGACCCAGTAGGATGGCAAATGCTGCCAGCTTGAACCCCTGTGGGGAAAAGATGGAAAAGTGTTCAGCCAAATGGCATTTACTAAATAGCCAATAAAGTGCTGGTGGGCATAAATGCATCTTGGCGGTGACCTCCTCGTTTGGGGAGGGGATGTGTGCCAGCTGAGGACAAGGCTGAGCTGAGATGCCTATGGCCGTGCTGGCCGCCTTGTGTGGGGGGAAAGAGACTTGGCTGCATGAGTTGCTGTCCTTTCCCTCATCTCTAAATTATGTCTATGGCAGCAAGTGGTTGGACTTATTCAAATGGACTTAGATTATCCAAATGCTGCCCTGGTTTAAGCAGCTGGGACAAGCTGGAGGAAGGTTGAGGGCCACTATACACGTTTCTAGGTTAGGCACTGACAATTTACTCAAAGTCTGGATTTCCGGCTCCTGCTGCCAAGTCTTTAGAACTGACCACACTGGGCCCGAGGCTGAAGATTCACTGGCCACACCCTTTAGACAAAGATGTGCTCCAAAAGGCCCCAGTCCCCATCCCTCCCCACTGTATCCCCTTGCAAAGGTCGGTGGTCATTTGGCACCATGCTTGCACTACTGCTGTAGGGAAGGAGAGGAAATTCTCCCTGTACTGGTCAAAGGTGAGAAAACAAGCTAAGCGGGCTCTGTGCTTCAGTTTCCTCACCAGCGCAAGTGGGTAAGAGTTCTGATCTCAAGGTTGTTCTGAAGACTGGAGTTATTTACATAAAGCCCTAGAAAGACACACGGCACCTCTCATTGCTGGAGGCTGGGGGAATACATCACTGTAGAAGTACAAAAGCCGGCCGGGCGCAGTGGCTCAAGCCTGTAATCCCAGCACTTTGGGAGGCCGAGACGGGTGGATCACGAGGTCAGGAGATCGAGACCATCCTGGTCTACACGGTGAAACCCCGTCTCTACTAAAAATACAAAAAACTAGCCTGGCAAGGTGGCGGGCGCCTGTAGTCCCAGCTACTTGGGAGGCTGAGGCAGGAGAATGGCGTAAACCCGGGAGGCGGAGCTTGCAGTGAGCTGAGATCC
>NC_045434.1:205272479-205307796 GCF_002776525.5 Piliocolobus tephrosceles | reverse complement strand
AAAAAAAAAAAAAAAAAAAAAAAAAAAAGTACAAAAGCCTCCATTGCCTGCATAGCAGACAGAGGGCCAGGCGTGGTGGCTCACACCTGTAATCCCAGCACTTTGGGAGGCTGAGGCAGATGGATCACTTGAGGCCAGGAGTTCAAGGTCAGCCTGGCCAGCAACCAACATGGGGGAAACTCCGTCTCTACTAAAAATGCAAAAATTAGTAGGGCGTTGTGGCATGCACCTGCAATCCCAGCTACTTGAAAGGCTGAGTTGGGAGAATCACTTGAACCCAGGAGGCGGAGGCTCCAAGATCATGCCACTGCACTCCAGCCTGGGCAACAAAGTGAGACTTCGTCTCAAAAAACAAAACAAATCACAGGAAATGCCAGGAGAGGCGGGTGGCGGCGGGGTAGGGGGCAGTGCTGGGGACCCAGTGTGAGGGCAGCCAAGGGTTTTGGAGATTCCAGCCCTCCCATGTGCCTCCTAACCTGCAACAGGCCATCTTTTAGTTCTTCAAAGGCACGGAGTCCTCTCCCCTCCAGGCTGCTTCAGTGCCCGGAATGCTCTTAGAAGGAGGCGACCCCCATTTCCCTTCCAAAGTGTTTAAGGGGCTGTTCCTGTCTCCCCTTCTCCCCTCCCTGCATCCCTGCCTGCTGAGTCCTCCCAGTCTGGAAAGTGGGCTCCACTGCTACTGTCTGGTGTTAACACCAGCTAAGCTGGATGCTGAGACCTTCCAGCGTGGCCATCCCACGTGACCCTCCCGCAGGTCCCCGCCCTTCAATGTGGGGCTGGGGCAGGTGTTTGGGGCAAAGCAGGACTGGGTAGGAACAGGCAAGTCCCCTTCCCCATTCGCCATCCTTCCAGCCCTTTCTGCTGTTCCCTGGGAGCCTAAGGAGCCTCTGAGTGGAGGCCATTGGCCAGCAAGGCTGCTGGCTTGACGGGGCCGGACAGCAGCAGGAGGCAGCAGCTTTGCAGGTGAGAAAACCCCAGAGCCAAAGGCCAGGCACGGTGGCTCACGCCTGTAATCCTAGCACTTCGGGAGGCTGAGGTGGGGGGAGCGGAAATCAGCTGAGTTCAAGAGTTCGAGACCAGTCTGGTCAACATGGCGAAACCCCACCTTTACTAAAAAAATTAGCCGGGTGTGGTGGCGTGCGCCTGTAATCCTAGCTAATCACGAGGCTGAGGCAGGAGAATTACTTGAACCCAGGAGGGGGAGGTTGCGGGGAGCCAAGACTGTGACACTGCACTCCGGCCTGTGGGACATCTTAAAAAACAAACTCCAGAGCCGCCTGTGGGGAGCCTGCCTTCTCTGCCCCTGACTTCAGGAGGCTTCTCCCATCCTCCAGCCACAGGCAGGAGAATTGCTTGAACCCAGGAGGCAGAAGTTGCAGTGAGCAGAGATCACACCACTGCACTCTAGCCTGGGCGACAGAGCAAGGCTCCGCCTCAAAAAATACAAGGCCAGGCGCAGTGGCTCACGCCTGTAATCCCAGCAGTTTGGGAGGCCAAGGTGGGAGGATCACGAGGTCAGGAGGTCGAGACCAGCCTGGCCAACCTGGTGAAACCCCGTCTCTACTAAAAATACAAAAATTTGCCAGGAGTGTGGTGGGCACCCGTAATCCCAGCTACTCACAAGGCTGAGGCAGGAGAATCACTTGAACCCAGGAGGCGGAGGTTGCAGTGAGCCGAGATTACGCCACCGTACTCCAGCCTGGGCGAAAGAGCAAAACTCTGTCTCAAAAAAAACAATAAACAAGACCGCAGGAGTCAGGGGCGAGACACACAACACTCAATTTGCAGCACGTGCCCAATACATGACAGCCAGGGTGTCAGCCGGGACGCTGCCCCCAGCAGTAGCTTCCCTGCCCATAGGGGCTCTTCCAGGGCAGGAGCATCTGATGGGAAGCTCCAAACTGCCAAAGTGGGAGATGGGGAAAACACTGTGTTTTACATTTGGACTGTCCTGCAACAGTGCACATGCTGCTTCTGCAGCTAACAGGCCATGGGAGATGGTTTCCTCCTCTCCCAAACTGGGCCAATGCCTGCCAGGAGGGGCTGGTCTGGACACTATTCAGCCAGTAAACACAGGGTGGCCAGCACTTGAGGTTCCAGGGATCCCAGGTATCTCTGTGGCTGCAGGGAGCCAGTGTCCTGTGCAAGGGTCTTATCTAGGAGTCTGTCCGATACAGACTCAGCAGCAGCGTCAAGGCGAATGAATGCCTGCCAGCCCGGGAGAAGCGACGACCAGCCTCCTGGTGCCCTCTGGTGGGCAGTTGGCCACACTGCCTGCAAGGAGCAGCACTGGCCTGAAGCCATGGCCGGGGCCTGACCACAGGACCCCCTGCTGAAGTCTGGGGACTGGGTGCACATGCGTATTGCTAGGCACATAGCACACGCAGTCACTGCTCTGGATGCCTCCCATGACTTATTTTTCCCTCTCAAAGCCCCCGTGAAAATGAGAAGAACTCCTCTTCTGAATTGGACAACTGAGGAACTGACACGGTCCCTCTCCCCTAGCATTTGGGGTGGAGTTGGGGGATCCACTCACTTTAACCAGTGTGGTTTAAACCTGGAAGCTCCCCTGGGGCCACATGTCTCCTGACACCACCTGCTGTGGGTGCCAGGGCTTAGGAGGTACACATACAAGGAGTTAAGAAAAACAGAGCTCCATTCCAACTGAAAAAGAAACGCAAAAAAGCCAGGACAGTAGACAATGATGTCGTTTATTTAAAATGTTTACTCCAAGAAATATATATATAAAAAAAAATAATAAGACAATTACAGCACTAAACCAGGCACCTTCAACCAAATCACAACCTCCTCTTTGATTCCCCTTCACGCTAAGCCTCTTTCAAATTCTTTTTCCTGAGCTGGAAGACCAGTCAGATGCCCGCAGGGTCAGCGCCAAGCACGTTCCCAGCCGGGCAACTGTGTACCTTTCTCTAGGAGTGCACGACACCCTTCCCCCCCAACTCCTTATTTTAAAGGATTTAACCCATTAGGAAGCCCATTTTTCCATCGAAGCCAGAAGTGCGGGACAAGGCAGTCTTCGCTTCGAAGGTCCTTTCCTGCTCCAGTCCCTGGGCTAGGGTTCTAGAAGAGGCTGGCTGCCGGCTTTATATGAGGCCACCGAAGATCTAAGTCCAGTTCCGCCCAGGGCGGCTCCTGCAAAGGCTGGGACCTCGGGTGCTGCGTCCTCAACCCTCTCGGTGGCCACGACTCAAAGGAGAGACCTCAAAGGTGCCAGGAGCACAGGTGCCTGGGCTGCGTTCCAGGAAAGAGACCTGTCCAGGGAAACGGATCAGGCTGTCGCATGGAAGCTTGAGTCAGAGATGGTGGTTCTGGGGTGATTTGGACAAATTAGGTTAGTTTAGCAAAGCTCTGAAGTGGCAGAAGCTTCTCCCCTGGACTACTGATTGAACACAGAACAAGAGATGCGCGTGGCGTCAGACTAAGTCTTAGAGAGATGCAGGCCAGTCTCCTCCCACAGGGCCTTGGGACTGGCGGGACAGACACTGCTACGTGCCCTCCAAGGGCAGGAGTCACGGTAAGGAGCGACTAGGGTGGAAAATAGGGAAAAAAGCAACAACTAGATCATTTTTGGCATTTTAACATGGAGACGGTGACAAATGGTAACAATAGCAAAAGAGAAAAAAAAAACTTGGAGACCAATATTTAACTTTCCCATCCACCCAAGTCTCACATTTAAGTTCTAGTCCCATCTCCCCCATAAGCACCACTGAACTAAATATCTATTTTAAAGCACCCAAACCAGTCCAGACCCTCTGGAAACCAAGAGCCCCAGCCACAGCTGTCGTCTCTCTTGGGTCCAGGCGAGAGGAGGGTTCCGGGAAAGGCACCTCATAACTCACTCAGCGCAGTGCACACAGCAGCGAGCTCGGGCACGGGCACTTGACGGGGACGCAGGTGGCAGTCACAGCATCCGTGCTGACACGCGAGGAAGGGGACTCTTCGGTAATCCCAACTATTTGGTACCAGAGCCAAGCAAACGTGACTAAAGGGAGCTGGGTCAGCAGAACGGTACCCCGAGTCTCAGCAACAGGGCGGCCCGCGCGAGGCAGGATCCAGGCAGGGGAGAAAAGGAGACCAAAGCACAAGGCGATCGAGGCTGGTACAGAAAGGGCTGATCCTTCTTGCAAGGACTGGAGAATGCACTTGACTGCTGGCTGATCAATCTCTAATTGGCGAGTGCACGTGACAAGGCTCAGCCCTGGCTCCACAGGGAGCCACGAAGCTAACTCAACTGATACAAATGTTCCCACCTCTGCCCCACCCGCAAGTCCCCATGGTTCCACAATCACCTGATTTTCATTTGGACTTCTTTAACAGCTAAAGTAGATATAAATGGCTAAACACAGATCCCCAATCCCCCACCAGGGGGGACACGGCCGATTCTCTAATGTCGCAGCCAGAAGGCTGTGGGCGTACAGGCAGCCAAGGGGAGAAACAGAATCAACACCGGCCTAGGCCGATCTGCAAGAAAAAGCGGGAAAGGAGTGACCCGGATGCTTCCGAAGCATGCGAGCGTGATTTGGGATGGAGGCGGGCCGGTGACTTTGCCTAGCTGCTGCCGGTTCCTGTAAGGGACATTTTTTCCGAGTAAATGGCGATTCCTCTTCCATGTAGCATCCGCTTGGATCACGATGCTAATTATAACTGGAAAGGGGTGTTTTGGGGAGTGTATTCAGGAGAGGAAGAAAGAAAAAACTTAAAAAAAAAAAAAACCTAGATTGCTCAAAGTTTCTGCCTCTTTTGTAGGAATGGTAAGTCAACTATGAGCAAGTGTTTTAATTTGACATGAAGGGGAAAAGGGACTTTGGAAAGCATACAGAAAAAAGGTAGTTAACGTTGGATCATTTATAAAACGGAACCTCAGGGAGTCTAAACAAAAATGCACCTTCGGTCAACTTTTGCCTTTTTAAATTCCTCGTTTGACTTCCCGTCCCAGTGCACATGGAAATGACAGCTGCCGCGAGAGGTGTGGAGTCGGAGAGTCTCTGGGAGCATCAGAGGGTTCGGGGGTTGTATTCTGGCAGTTTCTTGATCTTCTCTTTCTCAGTCTCACTTTCGTCTCTTGCTATCACCAAGGAGTGTGAGTAGCCCATGGCGACCTGGGGGACAAATCAGCATTGGGTGTGCCTGCAGCGCCTGGGCTAACGAACGCGTTGAGGAGACTCTGGAAACTGGGCTGCCAAAGCGGGTCAGCATGGAGAAAAACAGGGTGCCCTTGAAAACCGCAAAAAGCCCCTCTGCCCAAGACAGCTAGTTTCCATGTGACTGTCACCAACACTCTGCCAATCAGAGCCTTCCAGGCTGCCCTGAGACCCAGCTGGAAGGAAGCCCACTGGGCCACCTCTCGTCAGCAGGGACAGGTGGGGACAAGGCTCCAGCTCCACTTCCATTCTCCTCTCTGGCCCACGATCCTGCCTGAGTGAGGTGCACGACCCCTCTCTGTGTCTTGGCAGACAGGGCTGGCAGCCTGGCTGAACCACAGGGGCCTCACTCCGCCATGTGACTCCTGCAGCCACACAGCCTCTGCTCCATGGACCTGCGGACCTGCCTCCAGCCCAGCGAATCTGAGTCCTGGGTGTGATGGAGACGCGAGCGATCTGCTCGCCCGAGAGTGATCTGCTGCAGCCAGTTGGTGGCACCTGTCATCAAGGGTGAGGACAGCCACCCAGCCTGGCCAGCGACCCTCTGCACTCTCTTCTGCAGATGACTGTTACCCCTCAGCAAACCTCAGCGTGAGGCACCAGGAAAGCCAGCTGAGGAGTTGTTAAACAAGACAACCCAAACAGACTGCGGCGATCAAACGCGTGAGGAGTGACGTACCACTGGGTATGGACACGCCCCCGAGCTGGCACAGCCACCCCCGCTTACCTGCTCTGAGAAAATGCCATCCAGAGTCTTCACCTCCTGGGCTGCAGTGGAAGACTTGGGCTTGTGGTCCCCATAGCCCTGGCGAAGCAAACAAGATGTTTGCAATCGGGAATCCGTGTGGCTCAGTCCACAAGTGGGGAATCACGGCAACGTTTCCCAGCCCCCACTAACCAGAAGCCAGTGATGATGCCCATTGGCCCGTGACCAAGCCCGGCCACCCTTGCACACAAGGGCCAGGTGGAATCATCCAAGTTGATCCACGAAAGCTGCTGCCAGCAGGCGACTAGTGCTTAACCTAGGGAAGACCAAGGTGCCCAACTCTAGCCTGTGGGACCTCTGTGCGCTCAAGTCCCTTCTGGGGAGTATGGCACTGGTGACAGCAGATGACACCACGAGTGCAGGAAGAACAGCAACTGCAGCCCTCTGGACCAAAGTCACCAAGAACACGGATGACCACATGCCCTTGATGCCTCCACCGTCCAGAGAGTGGAATAATCACCACCCAAAACAAAACAAAAGGGCTTAAGCATGACAGGCAGACTATTTATTAGCAATGGCACCAGGGAACCAGCTTCCCTCCCAGAGGTAGAAGGAACTGGACAAATTGGCATAGCTAAGGGGGAGTCTTGTGCAAAGGTGTGGAGCTGGGCAATTGAAAGGCTGACGGCCCCGGCTCAGCTGAAACAGAAGGTCCCACAGGGCAGGAGAGGCAGACCCTCCCTCCCCAGCCCAGGCCTGCCCACGTGTCCCTGGTTTCATCTCCTGCCAGGCCCCACCCCGGCCTTCCCACACAGTAGACGTTCCCTCCAAGGTGCCAGGCCACCTTCTCACCCTTGAGAAGCTCCCCAGAAAGTCTCCCTTGCTCCCCTCGTTTCAAAATTTATATTTAGAAGGTCAAAGTCTATTTCTGATAGGCCCCAGAAAACATCCGTCCTCCGCTAAGAACAATCTGTAGAAACTGGGCCAGGTTCTGTCTCTTTCCTGTCAATGTTTCAAATCGGGCCAGCAGAGCGTCTGAGCCAGACTGCAAGGGTGTGCAGAACCGCGAGAAAAAGGTGCATTCACCATCCATCCTTGCCACAGCTCAAGGGACCAAGGACCACCCTTCCTTGCCCCTCCTCTCCCAACAACCACGTCAGCTTGCAACCGTGAGGTTACAGGAGAGGGAGGCAGACTGTATTTCTAACAAGAAATGAGGGACTAAAACTAAGACCACTAAGAGTTAATCAAGCGGAGAACCAAACCGTGACTAGCGCAGGCAGATCAGGATGCACTCCACAGCCAAGCGAGTCTTCCTCACAAAAACTCTAAGACCCACCTTGGCCGGGCGCAGTGGCTCATGCCTGTAATCCCATCACTTTGGTAGGTCGAGGCGAGTGGATCACCTAAGGTCAGGAGTTCGAGACCAGCCTGGCCAACATGGTGAAACCCCATCTCTACCAAAAATACAAAAATTAGCCAGGTGTGGTGGCAAACGCTTGCAGTCCCAGCTACTCAGGAGGCTGAAGCAGGAGAACTGAGAATCATTGAACCTGGCAGGCAGAGGTTGCAGTGAGCCAAGATCGTGCCACTGTACTCCTGGGTGACAGAGAAACTCCATCTCAAAAAAAAAAAAAAAAGACTCACCTAGCACCAGGACCTAAGAATGAAAGACATTTGTTTGGGGAAGGCCACGTGTGTGAAATTGAGGGCCATGGGTTCTAACCTCATTGCTCAAGTAACTGGTATTAACAACAAAAACACAGGTTTAAACTCAGTTTGGAAAAATGAAGAATGTCCCCAAATCACCCAATACTGTGAGTTTCCCACTGACTTAGGCCTCCAGGGGAGAGGGAACAAACAGGCCCCTTTCCTACCATATCCCAACTGTGGTTTACAAAATGCAAGGGGAAACTGGATCTGGAAAGTCCCAATTTTCAGAGTTTACAAATGTGCAGAGATGACTCAGAAATATCTGACTAGCACAGAATTGTCCTTGAAAACTCATGGGACTCAATTGTGCTGCAGACCTTAATACAATAAGGGGAGGAGAATCCCAAATGTCTTTCTTCTGTGTGTTTTGGGAGACAGGTGGAGAGAACCCAAAGGCCAAGAGCCACCCTGACTGGCTCCACTTCCCCTGACCCACACAGGTGACAGCTTACCAGTTCCCCAAAGGTCGGTGATGGGCCCCAGCTGATGGTGCTCTCGTCGGCGGCCACAATGATGCTGCTCTTCCTGCAAACAGGCAGGCTGTCACCGCAGGCCCAGCAGCCCCAGCCCGGGACCCACCCAGCTAAGGCTCCAAGGGCACGGGTGTGAGCTGCCGCTTTCCAGGTGGTGTACACATTCCAAGTAGCAAACACAACAACAGGGCCAAAAGGCCTCTCCTGAACTCTAAAGATTGTTCTGTGCAGGCCACTCAATGTTTCAATAAAACAACAAAGCCCTTAGACAGGCCTAGGGGCCAAAGGCAAGGGACCTTGCTGTGCACCCCGCCCTTGGTCCTAGGGCTCTCTCAGGGGAGGTTGCTTTGGGAAGAGGAGACCAGATCGAGACGGAGTAAAAGCCTGTTGCAGAGGGAGCAGCCTTCATGCATAGTAATTTGGGCAGGGCTAGAGGCCTCAACAGATTAAAGCCACGCCCCTTATGCTGTTCCACCCACACCCGCCAGCTGACGAATCCAGCTCCTCAGCAAGAAGTGCTAGCTAACTCAACAGGAGTCCTGAAATGAACTACGAACCACTGCTGTCAAGACAATGTCGTCTTCCCAGTGTCAGAGCAACTCCAGTCCTACTATGTTTCCAACTACGTGTAATTTTCAACCTGCAATGTAGGAATACATCAAGCTCTGCTTGTGTATTTCTTTGAACAGAAACCTTCAAAATGACTTTCTTCCCACAAGACAGGGAACAGCCATCTGTTCTAGCAGCGAATGGGCCCTCTCCCCTCCTGGGGCCCCGGACTCCAGGATTCAGTGTGTCACATGGCCTGCTGAGGACAGCCCAACAGGCAGCAGAAACACAGCCCCATCAGGGAAGGGCACCCCCTGGGTGTGTCTGACACCCCCAAGAAAGGAAGAGACCTCATACCCACAGGAGGTGCTGCCACCTACCCACAAGCCAGGCTCCGGATTCTCCAGCCGCAGAGGTCCTGCACTGCTTTTGGGTACATGGTAGATTCACGGGAGGTGTTGGTGGCCCCCCAGAAAAACAGACCACCTGAGGGAAGACAAAACATGTTCCCAGCATGACCAGACATCGAGAGCCGAGTCTCATCTTTAGCATTATCAGGGTGAAGAGTAAGAAGACAGGATGGCAAACAAGTGTTCTGTCTAAAAGATAACTGGAGCCGGGCATGGTGGCGTGCTTGTGCAGTCCTAGCTACTCAGGACGCTAAGGTGGTAGGACTGCTTGAGCCCAGGAGGTCAAGACCAGCCTGGACAACACAACGAGCTCCTATCTCAAAACAATAAAGAACAATGGGAGGTAAAGGGAACTGGGGTTCGTGGTCTAGGGACAGGACAATGGCTACACGGTTCCCCACCAGAGCACTGATAAGCCAGGGAGCAGCAATCACTAACCCACTTCACTGACGGCAAAGGAGCAGGTGTAACCAGCATAGATCTGGGAAGCCCCACGTCCAGGGAAGTCAAACAGCTTCACCAGGCGGGGGACCATCTCATCCTTCTGCTCCGCGTGGCCCAGCCGGCCATAGCCACCGAAGCCCCAGGAGAAGACTCGCTTCTGGGAGTCCAGGACCAGCTGCAAGGAAAGAAAACACAGGGTTGGAACAAACAGGCTTCCAACAGGCAACAACAAGAGGGGTCATCGTTTCTGTACAGACAAACTGATGCAAATGCTACGGGCAAAGGAACAGCAACATCCAAGATCCCCTACCAGCTGGGCGCGGTCACTCACGTCCATATCCCAACACTTTGGGAGGCCACGGCAGGTGGATCACTTGAGGTCAAGAGTTCGAGACCAGCCTGGCCAACATGGTGAAACCCAGTCTCTAAAAACCAAAGAAATATCCTCTACCTGCCTCCAACAGAAAGATCCTCTACCTCCCGCCTCCAGTAGAGGGGGAGAAGGCAAAAGGAGCAAGTGCAGCAAAATGGCATGCATTCAATAAACCCGGTTTGCTATATTCTCTGCCACGGACTCCATTTTCCAATCCTTTTTTGTTCTGTTTATTTCTTTAAGCTACAAGTCTTAACCCTTTCCTTAGTCAGAAGCAACAGGGCTATGTCTTCAGACAGCAGGGCAACCATCTGATTCCTATTACAGCAGAGATTCCGCCAGGTGCAGTGGCTCATGCTTGTAATCCCAGCACTTTGGGAGACCGAGGCGGGTAGATTGCCTGAACTCAGGAGTTCAAGACTAGCCTGGGCAACACGGTGAAACCCGTCTCTACTAAGACACAAAAAATAAGCTGGGCATGCTGGTGTGCACCTGTAATCCTAGCTACTCGGGAGGCTGAGACAGGAGAATCTCTTTGAACCTGGGAGGCAGAGGTTGCAGTGAGCCGAGACTGTGTCACTGCACTCCAGCCTGGGTGACAGAGTGAGACTCCATCTCAAAAAAAAAAAAAAACCAGATTCGACTGCAGAAAGAACAGAAGAGAAAAGGTCTACCTGTTCCTCGATTTTTCATTTCTTTTTTCCCCCTTGAGAGGGTCTCATGCTCTGTCACCCAGGCTGGAATGCAGTGGTGTAATCTCGGCTCACCACAACCTCCACCTCCTGGGCTCAAGTGAATCTCCTACCTCAGCCTCCCAAGTAGCTAGGACTTGGGTGTGCACCACCATGCCCAGCTAATTTTTGTGTTTTTGTGGTAGAGATGGGGGTCTCACCATGTTGCCCAGGCTGGTCTCAAATGATCCGCCCACCTTGGTCTCCCAAAGTCCTCAGATTACAAACATGAACCACTGCGCCCGGCCTGGACTCTTCTTTAGACTTCCCCCCTGCCCACAGGTACACAGAGGTAACCTGTACCTGGTCACGGATGAAATGAATTCAAGACACTTCAAGTGTTTCAGATCTATCTTCTTCAGTCTTGTCTTCCCATCTTCTGACATGCCAATTCAGTTCTTTCACGTTTCATGTCTAAACCATGTGAATCTACAACTTACTAAAAAGCTTGACCTATAAGGCCCTAAACAAAAGCCAACTTTATTTCCCCGACTACATTAGACAAAACAAATCAGTTTTTGGACTTGCACAAACTGAAATCTCCTACTCTAGTCCTAGCCCAATTCACTGGGCCTTCTTCATCGGGAAGAAGATTCCAAGGGAAGGAGCTGGTGGGCTGAGACCACTCAGTAGGGAGGACCAACTTGATCTCTGGACTCCCGGCCCAGGCTCTTTCAACAAGGCGCAGAACAGAGACTCCTAGGCATTCTCAGAATGAAGAACCACAGGAAGGCCATTAAAATTAAAAGACACTCTAACACCTGCCAGGCACGGTGGCTCACACCTGTAATCCCAGCATTGTGGGAGGCCGAGGCAGGTGGATCACGAGGTCAGGAGTTTGAGACCACCCTGGCCAACATGGTGAAACCCCATCTCTACTAAAAATACAAAAAATTAGCCAAGCATGGTGGCAGGCGCCTGTAATTCCAGCTACTCAGGAGGCTGAGGCAGAAGAATTGCTTGAAACCGGAAGGCAGAGGTTGCAGTGAGCCGAGATCCTGCCACTGCACTCCAGCCTAGGTGAAAAAGTGAAACTCCGTCTCAAAACAAACAAACAAAAAAGATACACAAACAAAAGATTGCACTGCGGTTTATCTAAAGTGACCTTTAAAGAAACAACCTAGGCCGGGCGTGGTGGCTCACACCTGTAATCCCAGCACTTTGAGAGGCTGAGGCAGGCGGATCACCTGAGGTCGGGAGTTTGAGACCAGCCTGACCAACATGGAGAAACCCCATCTCTACTAAAAACACAAAATTAGCTGGGGCGTGATGGAGCACGCCTGTAATCCCAGCTACTTGGGAGGCTGAGGCAAGAGAACTGCTTGAACCTGGGAGGCAGAAGTTGTGGTGAGCCGAGATTGCGCTCCAGCCTAGGAAACAAGAGCGAAACCATCTTAAAAAAAAAAAAAAAAGGAACAACCTGCTGATTAAAAACGACTCACATCCCCAGTATGGGGCACCATCTATTGACCTGGAAAGATGTCTGTGATGTTGTTAGACAAAAGCCAAAAACAGAAAGTGCTTACCTTAAGGCGCAGGTGAGGACGGCAAAACATCTACTTGTTTAAGATGTGTCTATTTAAATCATGGGAGAAGTTAACATAGGAGAGCCAGTGACAGGGAACCCTGCCCTGGGACCAAGGACTCTTTGGCCAGGGTGCAAAGCCCTCCTGAAGAAGCAGGCAGGTCTCTACCTGGATCAGTTCCTAGCCAAAGCCAAGGTCAGAAAACTTGAGCATAAAGACCCCTCTATCCCCGTCCGACTCTCAGAAGTGAGAAAAGCCGAGGCTCACCGTGTGGTTAGCGCCACAGGCCACGTCTCGCACAACCACGTTTGGTACAGGCAGAATCTGTCCATCTTTCGTCTTCTCAATGAAGATAGCCACTCGCCGGGGAACTAGTTCGCAGTCATACTCTATCCGCTGTGCCCGGGCGATGAACTTCCCATCTGAGTTGTGTCCTGTAGAGACCACAGAGCCGGTCATCAGTGGCAGCACAAGCACAAGAGACGTGTCACTGTGCCCACACGGAGTCTGTAGTGAGCCCCGGCATCACCCCAATCTGGCCCTTCTGGGCCTTATACCAGCAGACGATGGTCAACAAAGGCAGCGTTTCCAATCTCAGGCACAGCACAGTGAGTGGGTCAGTGAAATCAATTTTGTGAGCTTGGACCAGTTATTTTTTAAAAATAGAACAGAATGACAAAGAATACTCCACACATAACAATGCCACCATGTTATAACAATTCTAGGTAAGGTATTATAGGTTCAGATTGGGTTGCAATAGAAAACTTAGTTCTTACAATGGGTTGCAGTCAAAAAAGTTGAAGCTGCTGATCAAGGAATGGTCTATCAAGTAACATCTCCACTCGACTGGAGGGGCCACAAGGAGCCCCTGATGGGCCAAGAATACACAGAAAAGCTCCACACACAATCCCAGGCCTGTTTTTATGAATTGCCAGTAACCTAAACATATGGTTATGGGTGGTTAAAACCGGCACTTCCCACACTCCGACTGACCCAGGGACTGGTTTGCCAGGACCCAGCTCAGCACACCACACAACAGGAGACCGGCTGTCCAGTCCTGAGAACACGCCAGACACCCATGCTCCTGCAGCCACCCGCAGCAGCAGGGCTGCTGAGTAGTTTGTAGTTTTAAACTGCACCTATTCCTACATTGTGATCATCAGTTTGGTCGGGCAGTGGGTCACGCCTGTATTCCAGCACGTTGGGAGGCTGAGGCAGGTGGATCACCTGAAGTGAGGTGTTCGAGACCAGCCTGGCCAACACAATGAAATCCTGTCTCTACTTAAACAAACACAAGGCTGGGCGCGGTGGCTCATGCCTATCATCCCAGCACTTTGGGAGGCTGAGGTGGACGGATCACGAGGTTAGGAGATTGAGACCATCTTGGCTAACACAGTGAAACTGTCTCTACTAAAAATACAAAAATTAGCCGGGCGTGGTGGCGGGCGCCTGTAGTCCCAGCTACTCAGGAGGCTGAGGCAGGAGAATCGCTTGAAGCTGGGAGGCGGAGCTTGCAGTGAGCAAAGATCAGGCCACGGCACTCCAGCCTGGGTGACACAGCAAGACTGTCTCCAAAAAACAAAATAAAAAAAATGGTTGTGTCAGTTTGTAAACTAGCCCCCCAGGTTCTGGCTAATCCCCCTCCACACGGCACGCTTGTGTGCACCTCAGCCCTTACTGGTATGTGTGTTTTTGAGCACTGTGCTATTTAAATATAGTCAGCCCTCCTTGGCCACAGGTTCAACCAACTGTGGTACAGAAACACCTGGGGGGAGGAGTAAACAAGAAAAAAAGATAACACAAATAATACAAGTAAGACCATACAGTAGAACTATTTACATGACATTTACATCACATTAGGTACTGAAGTAATCTAGAGAGGATTTTAAGGATATAGGTTACATGCAAATATGATGCCATTTTATGTAAGTTGCTTAAGCATCTCCAGATCTTGGTATCTATAGGGGGTACTAGCAGCAATCCCCCACGTAACCAAGGAGCAGCTGTACCCTGGAATCACAACTAAACTACGCACAGTAAAATTACTGGGCTTGTTTACAGGGCATTGCTTTATAACAATCATCTCATAAGCAGGTTCTATTATGACAACAGTTCTCTGCTGTTGACATAATCCGTTCCAGTGGAATGTCTGTCCATTTACAAGTCTGAGGGTCTTGGCTGGGCGCAGTGGCTCATGCCTGTAATCCCAGCACTTTGGGAGGCTGAGGCGGGCGGATCACGAGATCAAGAGATCTAGACCATCCTGGCCAACATGGTGAAACCCCGTCTCTAATAAAAGTACAAAAACTAGCCAGGCATGTTGGCACACACCTGTAGTCCCAGCTACTTGGGAGGCTGAGGCAGGAGAATCGCTTGAACCCAGGAGACAGAGGGTGCAGTGACCCGAGATCACGCCACTACACTCCAGCCTGGCCACAGAGAAAGACTCCGTATCAAAAAAAAAAAAAAGTCTGAGGGTTCCCACTAAGAAATTCCCCCACCTTCTAGGATATGATGAATTTAAGGACATCATAGCAAATAGAATACACTTCAGGATATGGATGCTACTTCTCTCACAAAAATGGCATTTTTAAACACTTGCACTCTTCTGGACAAGGTTTCAGCAAGGCAGTCAACAAATGATTAGAGTCCCTTTATTTGCTATCGACACCGTGGATACTGAACAGACACAAGCCCCAGACAGCAGAGGAGGCACATTTGGGGAGTGTTTTTTCCACCTCCTTTAAAAAGCTGTACACATCTGCTTTCTCCAGAAGTACAGAACAGAAACTACTCCAGAAAACATGGAACAAGGGGCTTTCCTGTCCCTCTAGAGGGATGACAGCTCTGTAAAATAAAGTTAAATAGTATGGCCGGGCACAGTGGCTCATGCCTGTAATCCCAACCCTTTGGGAGGCTGAGGCGGGTAGATCACTTGAGATCAAGAGTTTGAGATAAGCCTGGTCAACATGGTGAAACCCTGTCTCTACTAAAAATACAAAAAAGTTAACTGGGTGTGGTGGCGGGTGCCTGTAGTCCCAACTACTCAGGAGGCTGAGGCAGGAGAATCACTTGAACCCAGGGAGGTGGGGGTTGCAGTGAACTGAGATCACAACACTGCACTCCAGCCTGGGTGCCAGAGAGAGACTCCGTCTCTCTTATATTGGCATTGCCCAGCCCAGTAAGTGCACTGCAAAAAAGGGGGCACAAGGCATGAGTGTGTGTGGGTGAGACATGGCCACAGTCGGATTTAGGTTCTCATTCTAAAAGTGATCTACCTGGATTTGGACAACGAAACAAAAACCTGCCTTAAAACAAGTAATACACTGAGAATAAACGATTCTGTAGCTACAAATCAAGCCAATCCTGCAAGCTGAGTGTAACTGAGCACCTGAGAATTTGTACAAAGTACTTACATGGTGCCTGGCACACGCAGTCACTGCTTCATGAACGTGAGCCATTTTTAATCACCAACAGCATGTCACGCTTCCTGATGGAAAATCGACTTGCCAGGGTGCAGAGGGGAGGCCGAGGCAGCAGGAGCGCGCACGTGGCAGGAAGCGGACCGCTGCCGGGCACCGCAGCAGGGCGGTGGCCATGGAAACCGCTCTCCAACTGTCTCGGGCTCCGCCCGGGCAACCAACGCAAAATGTGAAATGTGCGTAAGGGGCTGTTCTCTCTTATTCACTTCTGACTTGAAGTATATTTAGTTTCACAAAGTCACTGTTCCCCGAGGCTAAGGCCAGCGGGCTCGGCACTATTTTTACCTTTTCCATCTGCCAGGCGCTGCGGCTGCAGGAGCAGGCGTGGCCAGCAGAGGGCGCCCGCGCCACACCTCGCGGAAGCCTCCCTAGAGAGGCTGGAGGCGGAGCCGCAAAGGAGAACCACACTTCGGGGTGGGACAGGAAGGAGAACGGAGACCACCAAGTCGCAAGACACTCCCCCCACTGACTGAGAACTGATTCCTGAATTCTCCTTTTCTACCAGTTAGATCGAAGACACAAGTTTCTGGACAACTAGATTCTGGCTAGGGATGACGCACGGGGAGGGGGGTCCACCGGGGCTCCTCACGTGGCAACCTGAAATAATCGCCCAGGCCAGGGTTTCCAGAACAACCTTCATCCTGTGTAATTTTCTCATTTTCAATAAAGGCATAATCTTTAAATGTGAAATTGAATGAAGGTGGCCTGATTTTTTTTTTTAAACTTTGAAATCCTTTTATATAAATGAATTCCCAAATCACAAAAAGAGAAATCTTTTGTCACACTCCAGTCCCAACTTTTCCATTGAGGCAGCGTTGCAATACTCCACAATCCTGTGAATGAGGACGCGCTGTTCGGCTGAACGTGAGATCCACTTAATGGACAAAGGCTATTATCTGAGATCAATTACCCACATTTCTAACACGTGTGTGCAGCCACACAGTGCTCTCTGGTTCTGAATATACATAGCTAGATTAGAGCTTTTAAAAAAAAATGTACTTCCATACCCAGCTGACCATATTCAGGGCACCCAAAGGAATAGAGGTTTCCTTTGCAGTCCATTATCATACTGAATTCAGCCCCACAGGCCATTTTGGTAATTGGCTGGCCGTTGTACATTATCTGAAAAGAAAAGAAAGGAGACTTTCATTTTTTTTTTTTTTAAAGACTGATAAAAAGCCTCTACCTCTCTGCATGTTGGTGGGAAACAATTACTAGGTTACAAAGGGAAGTTTAATAAACTCAACAATTCTGAAGGCAAAAGCTGACAGCATTTCTAGAACACAAAGCTTAGAAGATATGTAAAGAAGCACCCTCACGCCCCCCACCTTCCCAGCACAGAACACAGTTCAAAGCCCAGCCACCGTCTCTTTTTAAGATCAATAAGACCAAGTCCCTCCCTTCCTTCATCACCTAAACCACTAATTAGGCACTTAGCATTCTTCTGCCATCAGCAGTAGTTTGTTTTTAAGGTATAAATCTCACCCCTCCAGCTCAAGTTTCTTAGAAAAAAAAAAAGACTGCCTATCTTTTATTTGTGTTCTAAGAACCTAGCTGGTGACTTTATACAAGGTCAAAACAAAGTATTTGCAGGTAAGTACAATTACATCCATACAACATGTCTCACTTTCCTTGGAACAGAACAGGCTTACGACAAGGCATTTCTAACATTTCTCCATTTGGAAACAAAATGTTTTCAGGATGGTTTTCAACCTGACCACAGACTACGCCTGTGAGCAGGCAGGTGAATACAGTTTAAAAACTACAGCAAGGCTGTGCACAGTGGCTCACATCTGTAATCCCAGTACTTTGGGAGGCCGAGGTGGGCAGATCACCTGAGGTCAGGAGTTCCAGACCAGCCTGACCAACATGGAGAAACCCTGTCTCTACTAAAAATACAAAAGTGGCCAGGGGTGGTGGTGCGTGCCTGTAACCCCAGCTACTCTGGAGGGTGAGGCAGGAGAAATCACTTGAACCTGGGAGGCGGAGGTTGCAGTGAACAGAGATTGCATCACTGCACTCCAGCCTGGGCAACAAGAGCGAAACTCCGTTCTCAAAAAAAACAAAAACAAAATCAAAAACAAAAAAACCCTACAGCATATAACTAAACATCCAGGACCTCTTTTTACAAGGGGTGAATTAACTCAAACAACGGAGACCCCACCTCAGAAAATCAAACACAAAAGTAAAGAGAAACGAAAGCCATGGAGCTGGAGCTGAGGAGGGGTCACCTGCGCGGGGCTGGGGACAGCGTCTGTCTGGTTGCCAAGGCCCAGCTGCCCCATCTTGTTTTCCCCAAAAGCAAACACGGAACCCGTTTCTGGAAGGAAAGAAAAATATCACAAAAGGGAAGATAATGGTGAATGTTTTGAACTACATTTAGAATCAAAAGCATCAAAATAATAAAAACAGCTCATTTGCCAGGCAGAAGGCAAGTGAGACTGCCCAAAAGCTGGCAGTGCAAACGCTTCACAGCAAAGTCATTTCCCATCAGAAACTGGGTGTGCAGAGATACGCAGGGCAGCATCTCCCACTCCCAGATGGGCCTCCTATGGCCACTGGGGAGGCTCCCAATGCCCTCAGAAGCCACTCCATACCCAGGTTCTCAGGGCCTCTTTCTGATCTTGACCAAGAGTCACAAGGGTAACTCCACCCCTCCCCCCACGCCCCATCCCCAAGGCAGACCATTTGGCCTCTTGCCAAACTAAGAAACACCAGCAGCCACCTCCTTACCCGTCAAGGCCAAGGTGTGGTTCCGCCCACATGCTGCAGACACAATCACTTCGTGGCTGAGACCCTCGATGAGTCTGGGGGCTTCTACTCTCTTGGTGTCACCATGTCCTAGCTGCCCCTTCTCATTTCGACCTGCAGATCACATGAGAGAAAGTGGAAAAGAGTGGAAAGTGGTCCAGGTGGCACCACCAGGCGAAGGCGAGTACCAACACACTCTCAAATGACGCCCATCTGTGTCTCTGGAAGGCACCCTCCAAATTCCCAATAGCAGCCAAGATCCAAAGCAAAGACCGTCCTGGCCCTCCGCCCACTGGAATGGCACCTGCTGCAGCTCCCCCGACCTCCTTCCCTGGGGCAGCAGCGGGACCACCCGTGCGCACCTCCCACATCTCTGCTACAAAGAAGGGAAACGAGAGAGGCTCAGTGTGGTACGGACACCAAGCATAGGCGGGCATGCTCACAGAAATACGCTGTTCCCACTTGGAGTGCCTGCAAGACAACCACCCCGTCCCTATCCTCTGAGATGTATTTTAAGACAGCACCCATTTTGACACCTAGCTCACCACAGTTTAATCCCTTTGGTGCTCTGGGCATCCACTGAGGACCATTTGCTGTCTGCCCAACATTTCTCCTCCTTTTTCTACCCTGTGAATGGTGCTTACGGAACAGTGCCAAGCCCACCCCTAGGGATCGCCCCTCAAGGACTCTCAGCAACAGGAACCCTGGTGACAAAGCACAGATCTGCCCTGAACACAACACGCCCAGCCCCACCTCCAGGGCTGCTGCAGGTGCAACCAAGGCCCTGCACCTGTGAACTCCAGCGGAAGGCAGGCCTGAGGCCAACCCCTGCCCCCGAGTCCTCTGCAGTACCAAATTCAGCTCCAAAACAGACGTGGAAGTTGGGTGGGCCAAAAGGAGGGCTGGGAGCCCCTACACCTCATCTACGTTTCAACACAGACTACCAAGTTCCAAAACAAAAATTCAACCGGCCCCTCTCGGATCCCTCCCGATAAGAGAAAAACCGCACCTGTAACCTAACGTTTGGGGACACTGACGGAGATCTTACAGGCATGAGAAGTCAGAGTGATTCTAGGGGGTTTTCCAACCTTCTCCAGTAATGAACTTTTCACCCTTAGGTCTGATAAAGGCAGACAGCAGAGCCATTAAGATAAGTTCCAGCTGCCCTGGAGAAGGCTTGCAGGAGCAGCCTCTGACTACAGAAGGAATTGCGACTAAGGGAAACCAGCCTCTGACTCGCTCTCTAAAGAATGGCAGGCTGAAGCGCCAACACTGGCACTCGAGCAGGAGAGGCAGATACACCAGCTTCCAATGGGAGCTGCCCAAGTTCACGGTGAAAGGCAGGTGAATACAGAGCAACAAGCCCGAGGCTCAGTGGACCGAGTTGCCGCAGGATGGCGGAGGGGGCAGGCCACAGACGGAGACCCCCCCATGAGCAATGCATCAGCCACCCTCCCATGATCCTCTACACTCACACCAGACGGTGCCCCTCTGCCTTCTGGAGTGGCAAGCAGTGGGCCTGTGATACCTCCAACCCTGTCCTCACGAACTGCACTGTCTGCTCGGGGATCACACGTCTCGATGGCGGGACATACATTGTCCCTGCCCACAGGTCAGAACCGAGGGCGCTTTTAGAGCCACCAAGCAAGTGAAGCTCTGCGAGAGATCAGAACTAAGGTATTTTAGGTTTGGAACACTGACATAAAAGGCTGTGTTCAGTGTTGGAACACGAAGTAGGAGGGGTGCTCTGGGGGAAGGGACACACATCTGTGCCAACCGGGGGAAAACAAACACTCGGGCAATGTCAGCATGCCATCAAGAGACTATAAAGCATAAATTTGGGCCAGACACACTTTAGCTTTTTTCAACAGAAATCACAAAATTAGCCGTGTGCAGGGAAGACAACAGATGTTAATATATTTGGACTTTGGTATAGCAGCTCATGAAATCACAAAAAAACAGTTCAAACAGCCCAAAATAAAAATGCAGTCATATGGACTAAAAGCTAGCCAGAGGACCAGCAACAAACGGTGGGGACAAACGCCAATATACCCCGCTGGAGGCAGAGGCCAGGAGCCACCAAAAGGGCTGGGGATAAAATGAGCCTTAGCCCACACCCTATGACTGGAATGATCTGGAAGAGGACACAGGCAGGAATGGGCCGGCCAGCTGCAGAGGACAGTGCCGTGGACAGAGGCTAACGGAAGAACTGGAACCCATCCCGAGTGCCCAGGTTGAGGAAAAACAGAAGGGAAAGGCAAACAACTCCAAAGAAGGAAACTGAGGTACCCGGGGAAATATCTTAAGAAGCAGACAACACGGACAGTGAGCGACCAAGCCTGCAGAGCAGACTTGCGCAGACCTCAGACATGAGGGCCAAGGCGGCAGGGACGCAGCATCCTATGACATAAGGTGGCAGGTATAAAAGCCAGTGGCATTTCAAGTGGCAGGAACAGAGGTGTCATGTCATATCATGCCTCAAAGAGGAAGGAAACTGTCTGCTGGAAGGACAGCCTGCCTGACACATTCACATACCTCAGTATCAGAAAGATCAAGCTCCGGGCAGAAGATTCAAGAAAATATTGCTTAAACACAAGGAATCAAAGAAGTAGGGGCTGCGTACGGGCAAAAAATGTCAGGGGGAGGAAGGGGATCTGCATGTAGCGCGTAGACAAGAGACGAGCTGGGAATTAGGAAAAAAGACGTGGGCTGTGAACGAAGGAGCCCAGCCTTCTAAGACGCGAGTCTCTTTTCCAGGCAAACAGAAGAAAATGCTGTGTGGGGACAGCTGGTGACAGTGGTCCCCAGTGCCCAGCCCCCACGCGGTACTCACCCCAGCTCCACAGCTTCCCTTCCGTGGTGATGAGGAGGCTGTGTGCAGCACAGGAGCCCGAGACCACTGTCCGTACCCGGACCCCCGCCAGGCACCCATACCTATGGGGCCCCCACAAATTCTGACCGAGATTGCGGTAAGCAGCTGCAGAGAGAATGAGAATGCAGATCAGACACCTGGGGGTGGGTGGGGTGACCTCCAAAATGTCACTGGCCACCAAGAAGCCACTTCCTGAGGGTACCAGACACAGGTGTTCCTTGGGTGCCACCCTGACGTGGCTGTTGGGAGGTTGCACAAGGATTGGGTTTGCACTTCTAATCTCTGCGATGCCTCTGAAGGCCCAAAAAACAGAATGCCCAGGAGCTGGCACAGGCCTGGCGTCACCTGCCACCTTTACACCCATTCGGCCCCAGCCCCTTCTATGGGTCCCACCTCTCACAGGCCTCAGCCCCACGTGCTCTGCCATTGAGCACGCCCACCCGCAAGTGCCTGGGACCTGGTGCGAGGCCTGTCCAGGAGGCAGGAGTGCTGGCTTTCCACAGCCGTCAGCTGAGGAAGAAGCTGACCCAGGAAACCCCGCTCACCCTGACAGTCACCTGCCCCTCTTCCTCACTCCCTGCTGCCGCCCCGCCTCTCCTTTCCCAGGCTCTCCTGCCCTCCATCTCCGGCCTCCGCCCTGGGCCAGAAGGCTCTTTCTGAGGAGTGACCCAAGTGTCCTGTCTTCCAGTGTTCCCAGCAGGTCCATCAGGCCCCTCGCGGAGGGGCACTGCTCACACAGCATCCCTCCCACCTCCCCTCCTTTCTCACCCGTCCAGAGTGGCAGCCACTTCCTGACTCCCTGCCTCCACCCATACATTCGCTTCCCCTAGAATATCCTTCCCACCTCCGACTTATTCCTCAAAGCTCAAGTCAAGCACCAGTTCCCCTCCTTGGGGAAGCCCTCCAGGACAATGTCCACTGAGAAATCTCCTTCCCTCAGGGTTCCCCTGCCCCAGCCCTGCTCAGCCCTGCTCAGCCCACCACAGCTCTCTTCCTGAGCTCCCCGGCCCTCCCACTCCATGAGAAGCCACCCAGGGCCAAAGCTGTAGGCTCCCTCCAGCCGAGACCCTCACAAATGCCTGGCACGCAGTGAGCGCTCAATGGGAGAGAAAAGAAACAGCGCCTTCCTCACAAACCCGCCTTCATACCCTATTAGTGGATGGGACAGGGCCAATTTCTTACTTAATTTTTTTAAGTAATTTTTTACTTTTTTTTTTTTTCGAGACGGAGTCTCACTCTGTTGCCCAGGCTGGAGTACAGTGGCGTGATCTCGGTTCACTGCAACCTCCGCCTCCCAGGTTCAATCGATTCTCCTGCCTCAGCCTCCCGAGTAACTGGGATTAGAGGTGTGTGTCATCACACCCAGCTAATTTTTGTACATTTAGTAGAGAGGGTTTCACCATGTTGGCCAGACTAGACTGGTCTTTAACTCCCAACCTCAAGTGATCCACTCGACTCAGTCTTCCAAAGTGCTGGGATTACAGGCCTGAGCCACCATGCCCAGCAATCTTAATTTTTGAAATTGAGACGCTCAAGAATATTTCCAGGACTGTGGTGATTATCCTGAAATGCTAGCCACCTCCAAATCGAGTGTGTAAGACTGATCCAATGTAGGAACTGATCAAAAGGCTACAATGTCTCTATCAAGCGCCTGGCTCCCTGGAAAGTATCCGTGAAGTCCGTTTGAGCCCCACCCTCCGCTCCCAGCAGAGGGCGCCACATGCTCCCTCATTCAGGTGCAGGGGCAAGTGGGTAAGACTCCTGGTCGCAGGGGGCAGGAGCCAGCCTATCCCACCTGGCACCTGAGGCAGCACACCTGCAGACACCTCCCCTGAAAGGAGGAAAAGGAACATCAACAATTTCCTGGTGAAAGAGCAAACCAAAAATAAAAGCCTCATGGTCTATATTAGAACTTAAGAAAAACCCAAGGAGGTGGCACCTAAATTAAGATTCAGGAACTGTATTAATACAAAACTCAGAAGGGAAAAAGAGAAACCCAAGGTCTCTTTGTCATGAAGAGAAAATGACGGCATGACTGACAGTATCATCATGACCCTGTGCCACGGCACAGGAGGCCAGGGGATGCCAGGCAAGGGTGTGGGGCCACACTTGACCTCGATTGGCCAAGGGGAGTCTCAGGTGGTCAGATGCTCCTGGACTTACCACAGCATCTTTCCCTGCAGTGCCCAGGATGCCATCAGCTCCTGAGGAGCAGGGTTGGGTTTCTTCTGGCCTCCCAAAGAAGGGCTGGAGGGACTGCAGGGACCAGGCGGGGGAGCAAGTGAAATTAAATGCCCTGCAGCAGTCCCAGGCTCTGTGGTCAGACTGAGTGGTCAATTCCCATGGCCTCCGGATCCCTGGGGTCTGGTCCTAATCACAGAGCTATGTGTGGATTGCTGTGCTATCTTGCAAAAAACAAGACATCCAGGGTGCTGGTTTTCACCAGATCTACAGCAACATATATGTATGGGAGACAACAGAGTTAACTAGACGGTGGGACTCCAACCCTGGCCCTGCCACTCGCTTCCTTTGGTATTTACTGCCCTTCTCTGGGCTTCTGTATCTTCAATGTCAAGCGCACTGCTCAGCTGAAGAACAGCTTTGAAAAATGACGCAATACGGGCACAGGACTGGCAGCAAGGCACCATCAGCACCTGGGCTGACGTTACTGCAGACCAGGAGGCGCTTCCCTGGGACACCAGCCACTGTGTGGACGTGGACCTCTCCTGGCTCGAGCCTGAAGGCTGGGCATTCTCCAAACAAGACGTTGCTGCTACCTGCAACTTAAACCCATTTCTAACTCAGCTAGTCCCCCGGTGCTGCTGATTCATAAGCTGCTTTCATGGAACAAGGTGATTTCCAACGCCCCTGTTTTAAGGTGCCAAGACGTGCCAGCATGCAAATATTTGTTCATGGGGCAAAGCAATGCTGGAAAGCACTTTGGGAGTCTTTCCAGATGAAATCAAGAAGCCATAAAAGTTGGCTACGTGCCAGATGGGCCATTTCCCTTAAGGTAAGACACCAGTTTTCCAAAGGTAACGGGACAAAACATTTCTTCTTAAGGACCTCTCTGCTTTCCCCCGCTCCAGACTGTTCTGTCAAACCAGTTCCTACAACAATTTGGCAGCTTGCAAAGAAACATGGACTCTTCTGCAATGTCTGACATTTTGACATCTGACATTTGACAAATGTCTAGAACATTCTGACACCATCTCACAGAGCCAGTCTCTTCATTTTAATGAAAACAAGTGACGTGAGAGGGAAGATGGAAAAGGTGGCAGTGTTCATATTTCAGGATACTACTTATATTTTCCTGATTAATCTTAACGGAGTTAGTGAGTCACTGCAAAACTGTGCCTTTAAAATACTAAGATCAGGGTTCAAATCCAGCTCTACCACTACAGTGGCTGTGTGGTCTCAGGCAAGTCACTTGGCCTCTCTGAAAATGCATGTGTAAATGAAGGGAATACCTACCAGGCAAGTGGTCAACAGAACCTAGCACTTAAGAAGCATTCAATGGGTTTAAAGACACCATTCTCATACCTTGCTGCTTAGGCACTTCTTTTCGACCAATCAAGTCCCAGTTGGTTGCCCCAAAAATCAAAAGCTGCCCTTTGCACTTTGACCCTTCAAGTTTCTGCAGAGACAGAGAAAGGAAAAAAGAATTAGCGTGTAAGTCTGCACCTAGCTTCCCAAGGCTGTCCAACGACAGCACGAAATGAAAGAAAATCACTCACTTGTTAGCCCTTATGTCACCTGTGACCTCCACACGAATAGAGTCTCCCCACACTCCCCTCCCTCATCAGCAAGTGGCAATGCGGGCAACCCCAAACCTGCCCACAGCCGCTCACTTGCTAAGTCCAGGCTCATTTTTATCCTTTGACTTCCCTTTAAAATAGCTTTTGCAAAACACTAAAAGAAATAACCCAAATACATGCCTCCTTTGCAAACTGATGTACAGAGGTATTTGCAGGAAGCCTGCCGGACACTCGGGGGCATTACATCTCGCTCGTCCTAGGGCCAAGTCTCCATTTCACATGGCAAGCACAGTCTGGGACCTCAAACCCACATCACTTCTGCTGCCTACTCTGCCAAGAGCCTTTCCATGGGGACTCAGGAAGTAAGTAGAGAACAAGGTTCCATTTCTCCACTGAAGGGAGACCAGGCAGAACAAAGCTTTGGTGAGTATGCAGGGGTCCCTCACGCCGGTCTCCATGACACTGGGGGCCAATGGTGAGTGAAACAGGACCTCCCAGAGGCTGGGCTTCTGGAGGAACAAGCTGTCATAGCAGCCAGCATACTCCAATGTTCATCCTCAGTCTCTCAACACATAAAGTCATCAGGGCCACCAACTCTCATACTGTCAACGAAAACCTATGCCATTTAAAAAGGCCATTGTTCAATTCTGGGTGGCACTCATAATATTCTCAGCAGTTTGCTTCCTTAAATGTCAAAATATACTTTTTTGAGTAAGCTGTTAGTGGAAAACTCAATTCTGAACTCCCCACTCAGTCCACACTGGCTAGGGCAGCATTCATTACTATCACTTTCTGCTCTTACACATCATCTTTCCTGGATGTGAAAAGGAAAGAGATTTCCTTCTGTTTACAGAATTGTTCTTGGAAGGCTTCAGGAAAAAAGGCTGGCCAGGCGCAATGGCTCACGCCTGTAATCTCAGCACTTTGAAAGGCCGAGGCAGGCAGATTGCTTGAGCTTACAGACCAGCCTGGGCAACAAGGCGAAACCTTGTCTCTAAAGAAAATACAAAAATCAGCTTGTGGTCCCGGTTACTTGGGAGGCTCAGGTGGGAGGACTGCTTGAGCTGAGGAGCTGGAGACTGCAGTGAGCCAGAATCACACCACTGCTCTCCAGCTTGGGTGACAAAGCCAGGCTCTGTCTCAAAAAAGAAAAAAGGGCCAGGCACAGTGGCTCACCAGCACTTTGGGAGGCCGAGGCAGGCGAATCACAAGGTCAGGAGTTCAAGACCAGCCTGGCCAATATGGTGAAACCCCATCTCTACTAAAAATACAAAAAAATTAGCCAGGCATGGTGGCGTGCGCCTATAGTCCCAGCTACAGGAGGCTGAGGCAGAAGAATCACTTGAACCCGGGAGGCGGAGGTTGCAGTGAGCCAAGGTCGTGCCACAGCACTCCCAGTGTTGCTGCCCAGGCTGGAGTGCAATGGCGTGATCTTGGCTCGCGGCAACCTCTGCTTCCCAGGTTCAAGCAATTCTCTTGCCTCAGCCTCCCAAGTAGCTGGGATTACAGACACCCAGCTAATTTTTTGTGTTTTTAGTAGAGACAGGGTTTCATCATGTTGGCCAGGCTGGTCTCCAACTCCTGACCGCAGGTGATCCACCCACCTTGGCCTCCCAAAGTGCCGATAAAACGCCAATAAAATAACGCCGATAAAAGTACCCAACCATGCCAATAAAAATGTATTTGTGGGCCAGGCATGGTGGCTCACACCTGTCATCCCAGCACTTTGGGAGGCCGAAGCAGGCAGATCACCTGAGGTCAGGAGTTCAAGTCCAACCATGGTGACAAAGCCAGTCCTGTCTCAAAAAAAAAAAAGAGAGAAAGAAAAAGACTCAATCATTCTGCCTCTACAGTGTGATCACCCTACCGGTATGCATTGGCAGTACGGCTCACGCATTTCTAAGATTACACATCTTCGCCAGGCGCAGTGGCTCATGCCTGTAATCTCAGCACTTTGGGAGGCTGAGGCAGGCGGATCACGAGGTCAGGAGATCGAGACCATCCTGGTTAACATGGTGAAACCCTGTCTCTACTAAAATTACAAAAAATTAGCTGGGCATGGTGGCAGGCACCTATAGTCCCAGCTACTCGGGAGGCTGAGGCAGGAGAATGGCCTGGACCCCAGAGGCGGAGCTTGCAGTAAGCCGAGATCACGCCACTGCACTCCAGCCTGGGCGACAGAACGAGATTCCGTCTCAAAAAAAAAAAAGATTACACATCTTCACGCAGATGAATTCCATTTCATAAGAACCTTTACACAACCCAAACCTGATTAGGGCGTCCACCAAAATATAGGTTCCGTCACACTTGCCCACCCCACCACATTATGTAACAGGAGAAAGATGGTCAATCTACAGGAATGCATCCTGCAGTCGTCACGAAAAGGGAAAGTGAGGCCAGCCACGGTAACTCCCGTCTGTCATCCCAGCACTTTGGGAGGCCAAGGTGGGTGGATCACCTGCAGTCAGGAGTTGGAGACCAGCCTGGCCAACATGGTGAAACCCTGTCTCTACTAAAAACACAAAAAATTAGCTGGGTGTCTGTAATCCCAGCTACTTGGGAGGCTGAGGTTGCAGCAAGCCAAGATCACGCCATCGCACTCCTGGGCAACAAGAGCGAAACTCCGTCTCAAAAAAAGAAAAACAGGAGGTCGGGAGGGAAGTGAAACAACACGGAAAGGGAGAACAACTTTGCCACATTTAAATTATTTAGAAAATGACCTTAATCAGAGGGTGGCCCAGCCCCTGCAGCACCCACAACTCAAGTTACTTGAATTGGAGCCTAGTTTCCCGATTATCTCGCCTTCTTTGTTTAACTGGCAGGCCTGGCTGGAATATGCTACAGCTCTACAGTCAATGGGTTCTGTCAAAGTCCCTGTGGAAGGAGGGGCCTCTGAGTCCTCTGCCCAAGCCTACCAAGTTGGCATGGAGGAGGCAGTGGAGACCCAGGAATGGTGCTAAGGCACTGGAGACCAAGCTCCCAGGCCAGAGAGCAGCCTAGAAAAGAGCCCTGGAATGCCAGCAACTGTGGACCAGGCAGGCTGAGGTTCATGCGCACCTGTGCTCAGCACGCACCATTGAAGTCAAACCACCCAACACTGAGATGCAATCACTGCAGCAAAACTTCACAGCGCTGGGCCACACCAGAACCCTCAGCTCTATCAGGCCAGAGGGCATGGTTCAGGGCAAGTTCAGACAGCCAGAGCCTAATCGCAGTGGCCTTGGCCTTGAGGAGGGAGTTTCCTGGGTGACCTGGACATTTGGTCAAGGGCTCATGAAGACAGACCCATTAGGCTAGCTAAGCATTTATACGCAAACCCAACCATGTCAATAAAAATATATTTGTGGGCCGGGCATGGTGGCTCTAGCCTGTAGTCCCAGCTACTCGGGAGGCTGAGGCTGAGGCTGAGGCAAGAGAATGGCACGAACTCAGGAGGTGGGGCTTGCAGTGAGACTACATTGCGCTACTGCACTCCAGCCTGGGCGACAGAGCGAGACTCCGTCTCAAATAACAAAAAAATATATATAGATATATACACACACACACACACGTGTGTGAAAAACCCTGGTAAACTGCGTCTACTCCAGTGACAGTAGTCAGATTCCTATGAAGGACATTAACTGTTACTCAAGTTTTTACGTCATGGACCCTGTTTCCTCACACATTAGATGGAGGTTACTGTATTTCGTTATTATTTACACAACTGTTTGCTCTAAGCTGCTTTCTTTTATTCTCTATAACTTCTTTCCTCTGTCTTTAATTAACATTTAAATTGAGTAACAGAGAACTCCCAGCACCCCTTCTCACTTAAGGGGTGCTCCTCTTCGTCAGAGACTGGAAATGACCAATCATGGGAGAGACTCCCGTGCTTGGGGGCTCCCTGGGCAGGGAGAGGGGGGTGGTACCAGTGGGTGTGTGGGTGTCTGAAGTTCAATGTTCCCTCCCAGGCTGAATTCAGCCTTCCCTGATGGGTCTACAGATGTTTTTTTGGTTGAACTCAGTGTCTGCTACCCTGCCTGTGTATGAAGGTCACACAGCAGACAGCCTGGCAAATAGTCTCCCCAACAAGACGAGTGATTTTCATGTCATTTCACCTGGCTGCCTCTAGCAACCTGGTCACATAACCTGGGCAGAGACACACGGCCACGGACAGAAAAGGCACTGAGCTTCTTCAATCAACAAAATGGGATTTCTAGTCTAAAGCAATTTTTGAATTATGATCCAAATGCAAGGTGCCTGAGTCAACCTTTTAACACAGGTCCATTGAGAAGACCACTGCTCCGGGGAGGTAAGACCCCTGGGAACAATGCCGGCATCAACCAATTACCTAAGGGCCATCGACTGAAACAGACTTCCAGCTCAGCTTTCAGTTTTATTTATTTGGTCCTTTCAGATTCAACACATCTGTCTCAGGGTCCACAAAACCTTGGCAACTCAAGACTGGAAAAACTACAAAGATCTGGGCAGTTTGCAACACTCACCTGTTTTCTAGGATTTGGCCAAGGCTGCTGCCTTTACTTGCTTTAGGAGATTATGAAGTTTACAAAGAATTAGGACTGAATCTACCCTAGTGTGACACTGCGCCATAAATATTTGGAGTTCCTGGCATGTAACTTTCCAAATCCTTGGAATCTCCAAAGCAAAGTCTTTTGTATGCTAATGACTGACACTGGCAGCCCCCAGTCAGTGGGAGCCTAGGGACTTTCAGCGGCCCCCCCCAACCTCAGGAGGAAGGGAGGGGACTGACTGAAGGTTAAAGTGATGATCAATGGCTTAATCTACCATGCCTACATAATGAAGCCTCCATTAAAACCTGTAAGGACCAGGTCACAGAGCTTGTGGAGAGCTGAACATGTACCAGGTGGGTGGTCTGCAGAGGGCACGGAAACACAGTGCCTCTTCCCCCACATCTAGCCTTATAGGTCTCTTTATTTATAGCCTTTGTAATATCCTTTATAATAAACTGGTGTTTCCCTGATTTCTGAGCCATTTCAATAAATTAATTGACCCCAAAGAGGGGGTAATGGGAACCCCAACTAGAGGCTGGTTGGTCAGAACCTACCAGGGCCTGGACTTGCCACTGGTGTCTGGGGTGAAGGGACAGTCTTGGGGACTGAGCCCTCAAGCTGAGGAAATCTACCTCCAGGTGCATAGTGTCATAGATAAGCTGGAGGACCCCCTGCTGGTGTGTGCTACAGAACTGATTACTTGCTTGATAGCAGGGGGAGACCTCCCTTTACGTCTAGTCATAGAAGTCTTGTGTTGGGAGGCCAGGCGCGGTGGCTCACGCCTGTAATACCAGCACTTTGGGAGGCCGAGGCAGGCGAATCACGAGGTCAGGAGTGCAAGACCAGCCTGGTCAACACAGTGAAATGCCGTCTCTACTAAAAATATAAAAATTACCCAAGCGCGGTGGCAGGTGCCTGTCATCCCAGCTACTCGGGAGGCTGAGGCAGGAGAACTGCTTGAACCCAGGAGGTGGAGGCTGCAGTGAGCTGAGATTGCACCACTGTACTCCAGCCTGGGAGACAGAGCAAGACTCCGTCTGGGGGTGGGGGGTGGGAAGAAGTCTTGTGTTGGTTGTTGCGTGGTGAGAGAGCGGAGGAAAAAAAGAGCATGGTGAATTTCTTCTTAACACTTAGGCAATGACAATGCGTCTGCCATAAGAATGTTCTATAAAATGCACATATTTTACTCAAGGCAACTCTGCCCCTCAACAATGTAGGTATTTGGCTCATCTTCTGCAAGCGGCTTTGGGGTCACCTGCAGCTTTGGGGTCACCTGCAGCTTTGGAGTCACTGAAGGCAATATGGTTTTGGATGTTTCCTGGGCGGCTGCTTTCACATAGACCTCCTCCTAGCAACCCTGTGCAGGCGGCAAGGTGTGCAAAATGCTCAGTAAAAAAGGTTCTTTCTGCATCAAGGACTGCTGTCTGCCTGTGGTAGCAGAGTCCCTAGGACTGCTCAACAGAGAGACAGAGACCAGAAACCTGGGGCCAAGGAGCCTGGGCAGGAGGCCAACCCAGGACAAGGGGCAGAGGGCCGCCCTAGGCCTATGGAAAGGCAATGGGGCTGTATGGACCCAGCCCTGACCATGAACCAGACTCAGTAGATGCTAACAAAACTTAAACGTGGGGCACTTTGGGAGGCCGAGGTGGGTGGACCACCTGAGGTCGGGAGTTCGAGACCAGCCTGGCCAACATAGTGAAACCCCGTCTCTACTAAAAATACAAAAAATTAGCCAGGTGTGGTAGTGCATGCCTGTAATCCCAGCTACTCGGGAAGCTGAGACAGGAGAACTGCTTGAACCCAGAAGGTGGAGATTGCAGTGGGCTGAGATCGTGACATTGCACTCCAACCTGGGCAACAAGAGCTAAATTCCAGCTCAAGAAAAACAAAAGCAAAACTTAAATGCAGGATGTGCACTTTCCATGAGGCATAAAAGGGCATCATTTGTTGAACCCTCAACCTCCCAGGTGCTCTGATTCTAGAACAGCACCGACAGCCCAAAGGATGGGCATCATGGGCCGCCTTGGTTTTTAAGTGGATGGAGAAAGGAAGATGTAGCTTTTAGAGTCCTGCTTATACACATATGTAAAATAATAACGTATTTATGTGTATAAACAGGAACTTGAAAGCTGCAGTGGACTGCTGTTTACTCACATTAAGACTTACAAACGTGCAGCCCAACAAACGGCTCACACCTGTCATCCCAGCACTTTGGGAGGAGGCTGAGGCAGGCAGATCACTTGAGGCCAGGAGTTCAAAACAGCCTGGCCAACATGGTAAAACCCAGTCTCTACAAAAAGTACAAAAATCATTCGGGTGTGGTGGCGCACACTTGTAATCCCAGCTACTCGAGAGGCTGATTAGCACACAAAAACCACTTGAACCTGAGAGGCGGAGGTTGCAGTGAGCTGAGATTGTGCCACTGCACTCTAGCCTGGGCCATAGAGGGAGACTCCGCCTCAAAAAAAAAAAAAAAAAAAGACAAACAAAAACGCCATTTCCATTGACAAATCAGCTTCAAGCAGCACAGCTGGAGGCAGAGGTGGGCCAGGGAGAGCCAGTGTCATTCACACACTCCCTGTCACTACCTTCTTGGGTCAACCTGAGCATGGGGGGGATCTTTTACTCTGATGGCAAAACTCAGCGTTCCAACAGCCTGGAGCTATACAGCTGACAACTGGAGTCTTGGATGTCCAAACACAATCTTGCTTTTGGAAACTTACTCAAAATAGGATACAGGAGAGGCGGAAGCTCACCTGGCCTTTCTTTTTAGTTTTGTCCTAACATACTGTGTTGGGAGGGCAAATGTCTGCAGTCTGGCACAGCAGATTAGATGTCAAAGGAAAACAGTTCCTGTGTTCCAATTTCTCAATACTTTGGCCATTGTCTAAGTGTAGCCTGATCCAAGACCCTGGGCAGGACCTTTTGACAGCTTTTGACGGGCTCTCCTCTACTGCCTAACCGGTTAACCCTTTCACCCAGAGGGCAGTTTTACAAAGCATATTCCCATGTGCAATTTGCAGGGACATCAGAGGTTACAGCATTTGGAGATCCAGTTCCATCCATGACTCTGGACAAAGCCTTCAAATTCTGTGCCCCAGTTTCCCTATCTATAAAGCGGACGTAGAAAATGTGTTATTAGACACTGCCTGCGCTTCTCTGGAGGAAAGCACTCTGTTGTTAACCCTTAAACACCCTTAGGAGATGGGCACTTATGGAAGGAAAAAAACCTCTCCGGGTGTCAGGCTCTAAACCCCAGGTGGACGTTCTTACTCTCGGGGGGGTTATCTGAGAATCTGATGAAAACTTAGATCCTCTTCTGAAAAACATGTCCCACACCACACCAAACTTGCAGAAAGTTCTGGGGGGGGGGATGATGTGGCGGCAGATGCCAGGTTGAGATCTCCGGCTCTGCAGGCTTTTTCGGGAACGTTAAGTTGAGTCAGCCACGACCTTAATTACAACTAGAGAAAACAGAAGCCGGCCCAAGACCCCTGGAGATGCTTCTTCACTGGCGGGCTACAACAGAGCCCACCCCAAACATCCTGCAGCTTCGGACCACCGGCGGCAAACAAAGCCTGAGCACCGCTCAGCCGGGGGTCTTCCCCGACCTCGGGGGAGGGCTCTGCGGAGCATGCGCCCTTGCACCCCGCCCCGGCGCCCGCCGCCCCCACCTTCCCGGCGCGCGAGCCGGCGCAGGGCCGCACGGGGCATGCGCGGCGGCCGTCAGGCCCCGCCTCCCCCGGGCGCCGGAGCCGAGGCGGCGGGAACCTCAAAGCCCCGGTGCAAACGGCTGCACCCCGCAGAGCGCCGGCCGCCCCCTCCCCGCGGCGCCCGGGCCCACCGCTGGCCACGGACGTGTGGCGCCGGCTGGCCGCCCCCTCTTCCAAGCTGGGCGAACTTACCGAGGTCCCCTTTCCCGGGGCGGGGGGGAGGGGCGCAGAGGGAGCCGTGGGGGCGGGGCCATGACCCCCTCGCGCGGGCTTCGGCCGCCCCTCCCCCGCCGCGGGCCCGGGCGCGCGCCCCAACCGCCAACCGCCCGCGCGGTGCCCGGGGTCGGGTAGGCCGCGGGCCGCGCGCCCCGGCCCGAGCCCTTTTGTTGCGCGGAGGCGGAGGCAATGATTCAGCCCGCGGCCTGCGCCGGCCCGGCCGCCGGGAGGGAGCGTGGCGCCAGGCGGCCCTCGGCCAGAACGCGCGCCGGGCCGCGTCGCTGCCCCCGCCGGCCCCGGCCCTGGGTCCACCCGCCCGCCCTGCCCCTCACTCACGACGCGCTCCTTGGTGTGCTCGGGCTCGGTGATGACCACGGCCGCACCGCCCGCCTTGCCTGCCGCCGCCGGCCGCGCCGCGCGCTTGCCCCCGCCGGGGGTCCCGTCGAGCTCCAGGCCGTCTTCGTCGCCGCTGCTGCCGCCGCCGCTGCTGCTACTGCAGCGCTCGGGCCGCTCGCGCTTCCTGCCCGCCGGGCCGCCGCGTTTCCTGGGCCCGGCGCGGGCAGTGCCGTTGCCCGAGCTCGGCTCCTCCCAGGCCGCCGCCGCCGCCTTCTTCCTGGGCATGGTCGCGGCTGGAGGGAGACACGGGGCAGCGGCGCACAATGGACGGGTTATAAACTGCGCGGGGGGGAGGGGAGCGGAGACGAGCCACCCGGCCTCCACTTCCTCCCCTGCCCTCCCCAAAGTGGCGGCCGCAGGGTGGGCGGAGAGGGGGCGAGTTGGGAGAGGAAATCGCGCCCCTCCCTGGCCCCGGCGCGGCTCCTTCGGGGAATCCCGCAGAGCAGCCGGGAGCCCCTGAGGCAATCCGCTGGAGGGAAAGTGGAGACCCCCGGCCTATCCTTAAGTTAGGTTTGCCCACAAAGCATCACAGTTGCAACCTCGCCCCCCCAAAAGTAAAGGGAAAGTAAAAGCAGCCTCCAGTCCCCTAGATTTTCATTAAAGAAGGCTTCGGGACACTTCCAGGATTCCCCCTTGGCACCTCGGGGGTAAGGGAGCCCCTGTTCCCCGGCCACCCCACCTGCTGCTTTTGTCTCCGCAGCCTCCCCCCAAACCCACTCATCGCATTTAATGCAACGCTCTTCCCCTCACCCCGTGTCAGCCCTGGACCCCCGTTCGGCCCCAGCTCAGGGGTTCCGACCTCGGGCTCTAGTTGGCCGAATCCCTCAGGCGGACTGCCCCGGGCGACGGGGGAAGAGCCCGAAGAAAACCGGACCCCAGCCCCAAACACCTGCTCGCACAGACACGAAAAATAAAAACTTTAATGGTGCCCAACTCTCTCCCAGCCCCCTTGCCAGCCGCGCGGTCGGGCCGATCTCCGATCCGATTGCAAAGTGCCCAGGGCCGCCACCAGCTCCCCGGCGTCCCTGCGCTCTCCCCTGTCTGCTTTTTTTTTTTTTTTTTTTTTTTATTGATTTTGAACAATGGGATCTCTGTCTGTCTCCGATTAAACCACGTGGATCCGCCTTCCTTCCTCTTTTTATTGCTTCAATCACCCAGCCCCCCCTCCCCCAGGTTTTTTTTTTTTTAACCTTTTTTTTTAAAAAAAAAAAAAAAAAAAAACTTTCCCAGACCCCACAAACTGATCACTGCCGATTTTCAGACCCTACCTGGTTGGAGTGATGAGAAACCGGAGAGAAAAAAGGAAGAGAAGCAACTAAAAGATGGATTGGAGGGCTTTTTTTTTTTCCGGCCCAGACAAGGGCTCCAGCCCACTCACCAGATACACTTAAAATGTAAATACGAGCTTCCAGAACAAATGCTACAACACAAAACAGAAACACATGTGCGGCCGCGCGACAAGCGAGCGCGCGGCGGGGCGGGAGGCGCGGGGCCCGGGGGCGCGCGCGCCCCCTGCCGGCTGGCGGACCCGGCG